>NW_027104530.1:600000-1170834 GCF_902728285.1 Clytia hemisphaerica
AAAACATTTTGTCAAATATTGTTCAGAAAGTAGTCTAAGTAGACACAGATTCAATCATAAGAAGTAAGAAAGAAAGGGAAAGAGGAAACCAAAAATGATAAAAATCAAAGAAGTAGTGACCAATTTAGGAATATTCTTACACTAATATAAAAATTAACTTTGATTAGATTTTGATTTGGTTACACATCACAAGGCTATTTATGTTTAATTTCACTTAAATTCAGATAAATTGTGCAATAAAACTTTTGACTGAAAAAACCCAAAAACCAAAACTGTTAAACAACCCTTTTTGTAGGCTACATTTTCAATCACTTTTTAAGCCTTGCTCTGCATCAGTGTGATTTACATAGCTTTTGGCACGATTTTGAATATAGGTCAGTGCTCTGCAAGAATTAAAATACATACATGACACAACAAGGTCTACCATCTTTGCTTGTTTCTCGTATGTTGACAAGCCATATTCTGGTAAGCATTTGTACATGCCGTTATCTTCCAAATTGTTTGGGTCTGTTATTTTAAGGCGACGACCACCCAGCTGTTTTTCATATCGTCCACCGTTGAAAATGGTTTTAGGTTTCCCTCCAAAAGGGTCTTCTTTAATCCAAGCTATTGATGGCGCCCCACTAGCACTGAAAGTTAGTTTTAAAATTTTACTAACTATTTGGATTCACCAAACTTGGTCAGAATCATCTTAGAATTTCTCTTTCTGTTTATGGTAAAAGTAGCAACGTAAAATAGAGATTCCAAGCGTTGAAAATCAATGTAAAACTAAATAAATCAAATTGTTTTCAGACCAATGGAAGTACTTTAAAGGAGAATTGAGATAGAACTGTTGTGAAATAATAGCTCTCTGAATGAACTTACACTCCAGTGATAAAGCATTCAATAATCACAAAAGGATCTTGTTTTTCTCCAGCAGTCTTTCTCCCAGTCGAATAGATGACTGTAGGTTCACTTGGTCTGATTTCTCCTACAAAGTAATGTTAGATTGGATGTAAAAAGACCAAATTCTAATATTCACAAATTAAAGGCCCAAAATAATTCGCTGTTTCGCACAGTTTTTTTATCAAACAGTACCAAAAATTAGTTCTACAAAAGAATCGATACCTTGTATGGTTAATTGAAACTCCACTACATCTTGTTCAGCATAGGTTTTACCCAAGGTAGACATGAAAGTATTCTCCACAGTTAATTTGTATGTTCCACGATCTTGATATTTCAACTGCGAAAGGTAAAGATCGCCATGTTCTGAAATCTGAGCCCGCACAGTTTCTTTTAATATGCTTCCGTCTTTGTACCAAGTGTGTCTGGTAAGTTCACGAGGATATATTTGAATGTTTGGCACTTTAGCAATATAATATTCGTTTTCGCTTTTGGAGACTTGCTCTGGTGCATTTCCTTTATTGTAGTAATCAAAATCTGAAAATGAAACATACTTAACATCAGACTAGAACCTTTGACTGCCAAGTAGGGGCCTTACCAAGAAATTAAACTTGTATTGATACCTGCTCACTTCATTCTCAGTATTTAAAGCAGAGGGCCAAGGATAAGACAAGAGTTTAAGGGACAGTAGTGACACGCTACCTTTTTTATACGCTCAAATTGTTATAAAATTAGGTGACATTGCAAAAAAGGCTTCCACCCTCACGCAAAAGCCCACTGGATAACACTCTCAGGAGGAAGGGACCAACATTTTCAACTTACAAGTTACAAAGAGTTTTTTCTTTGTTGACGCGATCCCACCAACAGTATTTTGGGCAACACATTGATAGGTTCCTGAGTCACTTTTTTGAGTATTTGTTATATATAGATCTCCATTTGGCCGTAAAAAATGACGTCCGCTTCTCGTGTTTACTCGTTTACCATCAAACAGCCAAGCTACAATTTTTGGAGAAGGAGTGCCCTCAGCAGAACATGGTAGAGTTACAGCGTCTTTTAGGAAAACACTTGTTTCTTCATTTGGTAGTTTTGTGAAAGAAGGAAGGGTTTGAGATTCTGAAAAAAGAAGAGAGTTATTTTATTACATTGGAAGTTCACACTTCTATCATGAGTTTTTCAGTAAAAAATTCCTGCTAATGATATTTGAACTTCAATGGGATAACTCCTACTTTTCTCTGATTATCAGAAAAAGTAACGAATTTTGATATGAATTCATGTATAAAACATCAAATTTGGTCAATTTGTTCCAAAATTAAGAGGTTTTTAAGTTTTGCCTGGAAAGGCTTATGATGCATCAGAACAAAACTTTCAACCTTCATAACTTTTGATAGGAAGATTTTCAAGGTATGTATTATACCTCGATTTTCATCAGCATTTCATTTCAGATTTTGAACATTTTCAAAAAAATATTTTTTTCCCAGCCACCTGATGACATCATCTGGCAGGTGGCCAGGTGGCAAAATTTGGTATTACTGTTTAAAATTAAATTTTAGACCCTCTAAGGATCATTTGTGCCAAATTTCATGCTTTTATCACCATCTGAAGTATTCTTACGTTTTTATGAGCTAACAGACCTCACTAGATTGATTCTCTAAATTAAAGCAATTAAACACTTTTCTTATTCACCTGAATGTACAAAAGGTACCGTAAGTTGGTTTAATGTCAACAACCTTCATTTAATTCTGCCCCCCTTGCTTAAACCAACTTACTGTTTTAACTATGATTCTCCAAATAAAACCTTACCTGTTAGTGTGATGTGCAAGGTTAAAAATACAATAAATATGAGATGAGGACTCATTTTCATTTGGTAGCATACGTTATCATAATGTGTTTTATTATACTGAGCTGCAATAAAAGAAAACAGTAAATGTGGTTAGATAAGAGTATGAAAATTATCATTTTTCCCTTGTCTTTAAGAGTGGTCAAATAGATTCTTGATCCTCAAAAATCTACAAGTACAAGCTACATAATTGGTCAGCCCCGGTGACCCTTCAAATCTCTTTTTTCCAGCGTCTCCAGTCTTGCTTTTTATTCCGATTTATTGGTATAATTCCGATTTCGGATTATTTTCTGAAACAAGTTATCGGGAAAACTTTGGCGCGAAAAAGATTTTTTCTTGGAAGAGAAAAGAAACACATAACTTCAATAAATAAAAGATTTGCGAATAATAAAAAAAGATTAACTCACTATAATTAAAAGAAAAAAGTGAAAAATGATTTTTTTTGTTTATTCAATAAATTGAAAGAAGCTATTGCATTGTAAATAAATAGAGAGTGTAAAAGAAAGTTTTTTATTTATTTATTTATAGAAGTGTATTTCTCAGGTCTATTGACCTCTATGAAACAATCTTACATCTTTACAATTTATAGATCTTATCATTCCATTTGTTTGTCAATTCTAGTTTGAATTTCCCTACGGACGTTGCATTTACAACATTGGTTGCCAAACTGTTCCAAGTATCAATGCTCCTATAGTAAAGTGAATTCGTTTGGTATCCTCTAATGCCGTCTTCAGCGAAATTCCTCTTTAATTCGAGTTTGTGCTTACGTTGAGGTCGATTTCGAAGAACGAGTTTTTGACATAGGGAAGATTTATCATAGACATTAAGATGTTTATATACTTCCACCATGTCCCCGATTTTACGCCGGATCTTGAGGCTGGGTAGGTTCATGACTTGTAAACGTTCTTCATATGAATGGTTTCTATAACCGCCGACCAGTCTTGTGGCCCTACGTTGGACACTTTCAATTGCATCAGAGTGTTTGATCAGCCGTGGAGACCAAACAGCTTGCGCGTACTCAAGGTGAGGTCTCACAAATGCAATGAAAAGTGTGCGGAGCATCTCGGGAGAAAGGAAGTCGAAGCTTCTGCTAATCAATCCAACGATCGAGTTAGCCTTCTTGATCTTGGTGTAGATGTGTTCTTCGAAATTCAATTCACTATCAATAATCACTCCAAGATCCTTCTCTTGATCAACATGTTCTAGGACAGAGCCAGCAATCTGGTAAGGATGTGCATGTTGAATGTTCCAGAATTTCCCTAGTGTCAACACGTGGCACTTGTCAGGATGGAATTTCAACAACCAGTCAACAGACCACTTTTCCATTGCCTCGATATCGTGCTGAAGTCTAATTGCATCTTCAGCGTTATTGATTTCTTCAACAAGCTTTGTGTCATCGGCAAAGAGAAACATTTCTGATTTGGTAACTTCAGCTAGATCATTGATGTAAATAACGAAAAGGAGTGGACCTAAGACACTTCCTTGTGGTACACCACTTTGCACCTGGCATTTCTTAGATAACTTTCCATTGACCTTCACATATTGGTAACGATCGGACAAAAATGCTTTCATCCAACCAAGTACCCTTCCTCTGATACCATACGCTTCGAGTTTTCTTAGTAATCTGCGATGTGGAACGGTGTCAAATGCCTTTGCGAAGTCGAAATAGATTACGTCAACAACCTTATCATTGGATATCTAGTCCGCACATTTGTCTAAGTAGTGAAGTAGTTGTGTCACTGTCGATCGCTTACCCATGAACCCATGTTGTTTGGTTGATAGCAATTTCTCATTCGTGAGGTGTTCCATTATTTGTTTCTTTAGGATTCTTTCCATTACTCTACACGCAACTGATGTTAAACTAACGGGCCTGTAATTTTCTGCAAGGTTCTTTTTTCCTTTCTTGTAGATCGGGGACACATGTGCAGTCTTCCAATCATCAGGTAGTTTACTTTCTACGAAGGACTTGGCCATGATAGTATGTAAAGGACCAGCTATGTAAAAGGCCAGCTTTTTCAGCATGACTGGGTGAATCTCATCAGGTCCTAGCGATTTATTAGGATTCAAACCTTTTAGTTCCTTTTTTGTCATGTCGTTGTTAGATCGAATGCTACATCTGTGTCTGTTCGTGATGGAAACTCAGGTAGTGATCCAGCAGGTTCATTCGTAAAAACACTGCAAAACTGATCCTGTAGGATGTCAGCTTTATCCTCATCAGTAAAACGAAGTGATGATTTATCATTTGGATCAAGGAGAAGAGGGGAGATTCCCGTTTTGGTCTTCATTGAGTTCCGGATATGATTCCAAAACTTCTTAGGGCTTCTTTTTGCTTGACCACAAATTCGTTCTTCTAGTCTTCTTCTTTCTCGTCTGATCTTTCCTGTAACCTTGTTTCTCGCAGTAGCGTAAATAGCTCTATTTCTCTGTTCCGAAGTTGTACCTATTGATCTTATCCATTTGCGATGAAGGCGACGTTTTTCTTTTAAGCTTTGTTGAATATCTTGATCGATTGCAAAACTTCCCTTTTTTCCGTAGGCATGTTTCCCCTTTGTACGAGGAACGTACCGATTCCTAAGCTCGAATAGTTTATCTCGCAACATCTTCCAGCAATCATTTACGTTTGCATTTCCTGCTTTTTGATGGAAACCTGTAACCCAGTCAGAGTTCTCAAGATGTCCTTTCATTGCTTCAAAATCTGCCTTATTGTAGTTATAGTTTTCAATAATGCATTCTGTTTCAAGGTAACATTCGAACGTAAATGATAGAACACTGTGATCACTTTTATGAAGTGGTGAAAGATAAGTTATGTTGCTAACCTGGCTTTCTTCATTTGTCAGAATCAGGTCAATAAGTGATGGCGTATCGGTACCTCTAGCTCTTGTTGGTTCATCGACGTGTTGGTAAAAGAAGGAGTCTCTTAAAGCTTCGAGAAATTGTTCTATGTTCTATTGTTATTTTTATGATTGGTTGTTTTGAGGCTTTCTTGTCTGGAGAGTTTTTGTGTGTAAGAAAGGAACGTCAAAGTGTGGCGTAACATAAACTTAGAATCGTCATAACTTTTGATCGAGTTATCGAAACTGGACGGAATTTCCTAAGCAGCTTCCTCAATATAAAATGCCCACGCTTGAGACGTATGTACTAAATGTCAAGTCTAGTCCTAACCTAAGAATGCTATAATAATATTTTAGGATGATTTTCCCAAAAAAGTTAAGAATATCCATGATGAAATGGATTTACACCATTCTTATAAAAAAAGCGTGTACTAGACAGCTAACTGTGCCCTGGGGGAGGCACTTAGGCAAAATTGGGTACGTCTACTTTTATTTTCAGGGCGAAAATGGGAAAAACTTTTAATTTTTCGTTCTGACCAGGGTCCCAATTTTGTCAAAAATCCATATCTGACACGTCCCCGTCGGCCGTCAAGGTTAATGCCCCCCTGGAACCGTGCACACTCAACTACAAACGAAGGGCGGCCTTGACTGGAGAAAAAATAAATAAATCAACATAAAAATGCCAAAAATGAGCAACAGTGACGAAAGCCGCAGTGAGCATATTATAAAGCGGCCGCCTAGGATACTTTCTCAGAGAATAAAGAACAGGGTTTAAGACATTCTAACGAAAAGATTTATCTGAAATTCCAAGGATGAAATAATCTATCACATCTCTGTCTGCTTTGGACAAATTCAACTTTGTGTTAAACTTTTTTTTGTCTTAAGTTCAACCAAAATGAGCTTTTCAACCTCTTTGGCTTTAGCATCAAATTAGATTTCTTGATTGTACTTCCTTCTATAATCGTTTTAAGCTTATTGGGCTGACCTTCCAGCGCAGCTGGTTTATTATTAGTTAGTATTTAATTTTGTTAGCAAGCATGGAGAATCAAGATATGACTTAACCTTTCTGTAACTAGTCTGGAAAGAAAAACTAGGATTAAATTTGGTAAGAAAAGTAATGCTCACATGTGATTTTTAGAAAAATTTCTAACAGCAAGAATTTCATACTGCCTCAAAGCTAATGAGGAAATTGATTAATCAATCAACAAAGAGGTGTAATTTACAACTCACAATTAACATTATAACCCCATCAATACAAATTAATCAACATAATCCATTCTTATAGCTCAGGATTAAGCAAAACCAAAAATCATATCATAAAAATTGTATTCACTTTATTTGTATACTATAGTTTTTTATCTGTTTTGATGAACAAGGCCACAAGGCAACAAAAACAATGCTTTACGTTAAAAAAGTAAAAATACTTTTAATAGAGCTAAAGGAAAATCCAAATGTACAATAAAAGAAAACCAAGCCCATAATGCTTCATAATGGAGATTTTTGTCTATGTAGTTTTTTAACAGTGATTGAACTTCACATGTGTATAGATACTTATTTATTAAGCATTAGACTCTGAGTTGTAGACATGTTTATTGACTTTACAGTTTCAATCTCAACTTCACAACTTGATTTCCATAAGAATAACAAATCTCTTCTCACAAAACTATCAACAATGACAAATAAAAACCTTTAAAAAAGTTGTACAATAATCATGCTTTTTTGTTTTAACAAAATCTTGAAATATGATGCTATTACAGTATTAGAAAGAAAATTACACTGAGTGTGTTGACAAATATAATGTACTGTGAGATGATCAACAAGAGTTCAAATGAATTAACCAAAGTTTATAAGAATTTGAAAGCTTTATGAAATATTTTAAAAACCCAAGAAAGCAAGCAAGGAAATCAGAGGAAATTAGTAAAAAAGTTGTAAAAAAGTTATTTTGTAACCTTAAAAATATGTCAACAAAACAAAGACTGTTATTTTGATTTATTATTATTTAGATTATAGCTCTTTGGGCTTGCTGCAGTTATGGTTATGTTTTCTTACAAAAAAAACAGTCCAGAAGAGAACTTCCTATAAATAAGCTAGATCTATAGCTAAATCTTTCATTAAAACCCCTTTGTAATTCAATGCAATGAATATCATAGTTTTGGCTTATTAAAAAAATTCTAAATACAAGCCATCAGTATGAATGAAGCATGTACTTAAAAATGATCTTTGGATCAAGAGTTTATCTTAAAATTAGAAAAAACCAAAACAATTTTTAAAATTTCTTGTTGTTTTTTTAATGAGGCTTTTTCTAAGAAAAATAGACAAAATATTGTAGGACCAGGACCATCATACTTCATTTTCACATATTTTTGGCAAAAAAACTATAATTGTTGTGACAACCATTTTTAATTTAAAGTTCCAGCAGTTTGGTCAAGATAAAGATAGGAGCCAAAATTTAGCAAATAGACTAGTCAAGGCTGCTTTGTTAATCCCACTAATTGCTCTGTTAAAAGGAGTCTTTAGATTGATTTTGTTATTTAACCTATTTGGGATTAAAATAAACCTAATTGCACATTTTAAACAAATTTTTGTATTTTACAGACCTAAATCAAAGTCCTCTAAAAATCACCATTTCTTTAATATCTAATAAAGTACTAAATTTAATTCATTTGTATTCATAATATTGATATGATTATTCCTGATAGTTTGCAACAGTTGCAAATTGTTTATTATCATTAATGTGTATTTTACAGACCAGAATGATTTAGCCCATTAAACATACCTTGGTCAAATTCAATAAAATTTCTATCTAGATCCAATAGATAATTTACTATATGTGTGGATGCAATGTCAGCCTGAAAACAATTCATTCCTGAGTGTTTGCAAAAATTCAAAACACTTCCATCATTATGTGCATATTTTACAGGTCAGATTGGTTTTGACCTCTTTTGGCTTGAATATTAATTTGAATAAACTTAAATATTACTCAAAGTAGCATTTTTATCTTAATGTTTATCTGATCCAGTCTGATCTTCTATTGGCAGATTGGTGGCTCTAAAAGAGCAGGCCAATCTCCCATCAGAGAGGAATGTTAATTGAACTTTCATGTGCTGCATCATCAGTCAAGTTACCTGATAATATCAGCCAATCCCTGTTGATCTCATCAAAATGAGACAGTTTTAAGGAAAATTATGAGGGGCGAATTTTCAAAATTTTCTGCCCCTCAGCCTGAACCATGGGCCGCCTTCTGGTGACACGAGTGATTCACAAGTAAAATACCCAATCACATTAACAATTTTTATTTCTACCACTGATCAATGTTGAAAAGTTTTCTTACAAATATAACCCCAGAGATAACCCCTATTGGAAATCCTCCATTGTAAAAATTTCCAGCTCAATCTGCGCTTGCTTCCCTTGCATCTTGACCCAGGGGGTGGGTACCAAGTCAGTGTACTGGCCCATAGCTGGTGGGATGGTATATTTTTTAGGTTAAATTGAGTTAGTACAGTGTACTAAAAGGGTGGTCCTCTGAGAAAAATACAATGAAAAAGTTAGTACACTGTACTAAAAAGGGTGGTGCTCTGAATTGATACACACTGAGAAGTTAGTAAATTGTACTAATTTTGGTGGTAAAAACACACGAACCCAGCAAATTCTCATGTATATTTGCCCTAATGCCCTAAATTTTGAAACTTGTTAGCAGATATGACTCCCTGGATTGGTGAGCATGAAGAAGTTGGAGAAAAATTTAAAATTCACCCATGTAACAAGCTCTAAACTTGCACTTTTTGCAGATGATTTTTATCTGTATCGCCCAATATAAACCATTGCTGATGCAATTGCAGAGGAGCTCTCACACTAATAATATATGTGCAAAAGCCAACGCTGTTCGATTCTTCCTGCAAAGGAACCTTGTTAAAAGCAACTCCGAAACTCGCTTAAAGTGTTACAAAATCTTTATTCGCCCAATCTTAGAATATGCAAGCACAGTTTGGGACCCTTCCAATAATAATGCTCTACAAGATAAAATCAAAATGGTCCAATGAAAATTGCTACGGTGGATTTATAACTCTTGGGATTATGATGTCAGTCCCAAATTACTAAGAATCAAAGCTAAATTAAAATCACTTGAGGATCGTAGGTCAATTGCCAAACTCAAGATGTTGCATTCCATTCATCACAGGACGAAAGAAATAGATCCAGAAAATATCCCAAAACGTCAACGCTGCTCTACCTTACGATTCATCCAACCACATGGCAGAATACAAGTATATAGCTCATCATTCTTTCCAGCACTATCTGATTATGGAACCGTCTACCTGATGATATTGTAAATATTGTAGAATGTGATAAATTTGAAGAGAAATTATTATCCCTAATGATTAGGTATTTTGGCCAAAATTGACCGAAACCACGAAAAAAACGGGGTTTTGCCAGGGAAAAAATCTAAAATCTGTTCTGTTGCTGCTACAAGCCTCAAATTAGGCTTAAACTATTCCTTGGAAAAAAGTAGGATTGGAATGTAACAATTATGTAACTCTACCATAAATATAAAATTTAAAAATTCAGGTATTTAGACCAAAATTGACCGAAAACAGAGAAAAACGGGGCTTGCTTGGGAATAAAAGCTAAAATCTGTTCTGATGGTGCTATAAACCTCAACTTAGGCTCAAAATGTTCTTTGGAAAAAAGTAGGATTAGAATGTAACAATTATATACCTCTACCATGTATATAAAATTCAAAGAATTAGGTATTTAGGCCAAAACTGACCGAAATCGGGGAAAAACGGGGTTTTGCCTGGAAATAAAACCTAAAAACTGTTCTGTTGGTGCTGCAAACCTCAAACTAGGCTTAAAATGTTCTTTGGAAGAAAGTATGATTGGAAAGTTAGCGAGATTTTTAGTTAGATTGGAAAGCTTCGCATACTCTTTGCTTGAGAAAATGATTGACAGATTAAATTTTTCACAGCTGTGCCCTATTCTGCCAATGTAAAGATACTTTGATCCTTCTCTTAATGTCAGGGAACTTCCCCATCATGGAATTTCCCTATCCACAAAAAAACTAAATTATACAACTCTTTGTGTACACAGTCGATTTTCTTCATTTTTTTTATTTTTTTTTGTAATCGCTTTTATCTAAAGTCCTTTTGTTAAAATTCAAGAGTAGATATAAAAATAGGCATACCAGAAAAGTGGGATGGGGGGAGCTAAGTGGGAACCCTAAGGGTGAACCCTAAATGGGAGCCTATGTCAGCCTTTACATAATACACATATCAGTCTTTTAGGTTACATTTCTATATTTCATTTTATTTTTAGTGTTTTTTATCCATAGACCCTATCTCCCGGGGGGGGGCACTCGATCTGAAAACGACCATACGTTCGGCGCAAAATTTGGCTTCTAAAATTGGACCCTTACAGTACAGTGAATTTCCATGAAAAATCATACCCTTACAGTGCACTTTTTCAAAATTTCTCGCCCGTAAGGGCGAAAATTCTTGCAATTGTCCAAGAAAATTTGGAATTTTATTACTTCCTCCGATTTCAGATTTTTAAAAAGAAAATTAAAAATATTTAAAACATCAATTTATTTTTTATTTTTTTTCCATCCTCCTGTCCAAAACTTTTCCTCATAATGTCCGTAAACCAGAAAATAAAAAAGTAATTGCCTTATGGACATTCCAGGAGAGTTTTTTATGGATATACACACCTAGATATTTCGCTGAGTCAACAACTTCAAGTACTTGGTTGTGCATTGAATATGGTTGAATGATAGTATTACGCTTGTTGGTGATTCGTAAAACCTTACATTTGTCCAGGTTGAACTCCATTGACCAATCATGTTCCCAATTCATGAATTGGTTTAAGTCTTCCTGAAGGCTTATGGCATCATTAATTGAGTCAATGACTCTGTAAATGAGTGCATCATCAGCAAACAATCTTATTTTACATTTAACCAATTCAGGAAGATCGTTTATGTAAACTAAAAACAGAAGAGGGCCGAGGACTGTGCCTTGAGGAACTCCAGAGACAACATTAGCTTTTTCAGATGACTCGCCGTTAACGACAACAGTTTGAGTGCGATCGGAGAGGTAGTTGGTGATCCATTCAAGAGTTTTACCCCTTACGCCATTATGATGAAGTTTTAGACAAAGTTTTTTGTGGTCAACTTTATCAAAAGCCTTTGAAAAGTCAAGTAGAATTGAGTTGATTTGCTTAGCTTCGTTCAGGGACTTAGCAAGGTCTTGGATGGTTGTTACAAGTTGTGATTCACATGACCGATGTTTCCTGAAACCATGCTGGCTATCTGTCAGAATGTTGGTGTTGTCAAGGTGGGACATAATGTTGCTGTGTAAAATATGCTCCAAAATTTTACAGGATATGGAGGTAAGACTGAGAGGCCTGTAGTTACAGGCTTTGGATTCGTCGGTTTTACCAGGTTTGAAAACAGGGGCAACCAGGGCATGCCTCCAGTCATCTGGGATGGAAGACTGTTTGTTTTTATTTCAGTTTGTATTTTTGAAAGACCCCATTGGATTTAGGCAGGGCTGTCGGATTTAGGACTACTCACGGTACACACACTGTAAGTACCGTAACTTGGTCTAATGTGTCGACCCCCTCCTCTAATTCCGACACCCTTTTTATCAGCTGAAATTTATAGAAAGGTTGAAACTGTTTTTCTTTGCTGTCAGAGAGGAATAATCCTTTTTCAATAAGTGATTTCAGCTTTCATATCATTCTTTTCTTTATAAAAAAGGGTGTCAGAATTAGACGAGGGATGTCGATATTATATCAACTTACGGTAGATTGTGAATTAAAATTAGTGCCATCAGTTTGGCAAATTGCACAGATCCGCAACGCTGCAAAATTCTGCATATCTTTAGAGTTGTGATATTCCGCAACGTTGCTAAATTCCGCAGCTTTACTGCTGCATAATTTCGCAGCTCTGGCCTTTGGACCAAAACCGGCATCGTAGAGCCTGGACTGGGGTCCCAAAATAATGTGCATTTTGAAGAACAACCCGGGGGGGTACTAGGTTTGCGAGGTGACGGGTATGTCCCAGCCAAAAATCGAAAATCGACCCTTTGAGAGACAAAATTTTGGTGATTTTGGGACCCTTTGAGAGACTTTTTCCTAAATTTTGGTCCATTTTTTCCAAATTTTGGTTTGATTTTCACCAAATTTTGGTCAAAATTCTTGGAAATCGTGACCCTTTGAGAGAGAAATTTTTGATTTTTGTGATTTTGGGACCCTTTCAGAGACTAACTTTTGAATTTGTACCCCTTTGAGAGACTTTTGAGGAATGAGAAAAGGTACCCTTATGGCTCGCACATACCCGGCACCCATTTTGCCTAAGTACCCCCCCCCCCGGGAGAACAACCCAAAAGGAAACTTTTTACCCCTAGCATTTTAATTTCCTACCTAGCGATTATTCACAATCATTCTTGGAAGAAATGCTACTTCATTCAAAAAAGCGCTACTTTGTTCAAGAAAGGAAGGTTTTGCATGCCTGACTTTGCATGTGTTTAGAAGAAAATTGGTAGGCGCTCATAATTTTTAAAATCACAAGCTTCAATTGGAAGCATTGCATAAAATAGCAGCGCAACCCTGGGGAAACGCTGCGAAAAACCGCAACGTTGCGGAATATTTCAACGTTGCGGATCTATGCAATTTGCCGAACTGCCATGGCTTTGTGGTCTAGGTACCTCTAGAGTTTCTGAACCAACCAAAGGTACTTTTAATACCCGCACCCGCCCCGGTAACTCAACTTTGGCAAATTTCAAAATATCAAAGTTGAACTCTCTAAAATTGAGTCCAACTTAGAAATATCGTAAAGGTTCAGAAACTCCAGAAAAATCCAGATCAAAGATAGAAAAATACAAGGCTTATTCTCACCCGTACGAAGAAGCCACAACCGTTATAACCACCCCTCCCATCCCAGCCTCCCCCTCTTTCTTTTCTTTCATCATCATGCAGCGCCTCACCAAATATTTTAATAATAAAAAATTGTATGTGTATTTTCGAAAACAAGCTTAACGAAGCTCTCTAAAAATACACCCATTTATTAGGTTGTAAGCTTACCATATGATATGATATCAGTTAAAAAATCAAAATATTTCTCCAGAATTCAACCAATTCTAATGTTGAGTAACCGCTGCCGCTTCGAGTGCGCAAATGATTCATTTTCGAAAAACTGACATGCACAGAGCTGGCCGATCATACTAAAATTTGTAAGTATTTCAATATCCTATTTTGAGCATGATTTTTGAAAGTTTTTAGACTTTCTTGGAGAAGTATTTAATCTAAAACCAACTAAAAATTTCAAATATGCTAATTTATGCTATCATCTGATATCTAAAAGATTTTTCATTAAATAAAGTTTAGATGTGTCGGTTTTAGTTTAATTGCTAGCTTCTGGTTTGCACAAACTCTGATCACCTAAGCAAGAGTTTATTTTTCAATCATCGCAAAGCTATTTTTCGCGTTTAGTTCCAAGCAAATATATTGGCCGCGCAGTGTGACAAAATATAAAATTTCCAAACAAGATGGCTTCTCACTTTTAGGTTCAAGGTTAGGTTTGTGTTTTACTTTTTAACTCTTTTCTTTTGTTTTTCGCACACACATACTCATGACATCCACAAATCTGGTGAATTAAGCTTGTTTTATAAACTCTTCATTTGCCATTTTGCTAAAGCTAAAGGGACCGAATGATGACGTCACAGGTCAGGACACAGATTTGCTTGGGAAAAACTTCAAAATGCGATATCTCGAGTTTGAGAAGGAGTTGGAAGGTCGTTGACCCCTCATTGGATCGAGAATTCTACTGGGAATAAGTTGGGAGGGGTTATGAGGCTTGAGTGTGACTTTAGAATTTGGCTGAATTTTTAGGCGTTTTCACTTGATGACGTCATCAAAACATGAAAAATGAGATATCCCAGACCCGATATGATCAATCGAACTTGTCGAACCAATCGAACAATCAAACTAATCGAACTAATCGAACTCCATCGAACGATTAAAGTTTGATTAAAAAAATTAATCGAACCTAATCGAACACTCACAATTTTTGAAGCAATTACTGTAGCAGTAGTTCAATTAGTCCAGGCGGTGTCAACCGAACCCTATCGAACCGATTTTCGTTATCGAACCATCGAACTTTATCGAACAAAATCGAACGATAGCTGTTCGATAACCGAACCCGATCGAACAGCTATCGAACTTCACGAAAATTTCTTGATAAGTTTGATTTAGTTCGATGATGAGTGTTCTTTGTTTGATGAAGTTCGATTGATGTTCGATGAGTTCGATTAAGTTCGATGTGGTTTGATGAAAGTTCGATGATTGTGTCGGATTGATTCTACTTTTCTTTCAGTTACATCAATATGCCAAAAACATTTTGTTCAACCACCTTCTTTCAAGATAGGCCACCATAGAATGAACTTCCTTTTATAGGATGAACCATATTCATGTGGCTTTCAGCCTTGCACTCTTGAAGTGAAGGTGGTTGAACAAAATGTTTTTGGCATATTGATGTAACTGTCTTTACCTTTCAGAAAATTACAAGGTTGTTTAATCAAAACACAGGCACCGTATGCTTCACTCATTATTGCTCATTTGTTACAGCTAAGTCTACCATTTTTAACTCGGTTCAAGAATTGATTAAAGAACGCTTGCAGAACGCCCGCGAGCTCCCGCGCGGGTGAAAAACCTTTAAAAATACAAAAGTTGTATTATATATTCAGGCATCGAAATAAGGGATAGAAAGTGCATCGCAATTTTTTGATAAGCATGATTTTGTATCCTAAAATGGATCAATTTTCAATTTTTAGCTTGTAAGTAATCCAAAAACGCATAGCGAATTGCGAAATGCGATACACTAATTCGATCCCTGATATTTTTTACTGCTCTATTAATATAATATACTGAATTTGAAAGATCTTCTATGTGGCATTTTTTTGCAAACTTCAAAAAACTTATTTTTGTCCTGCTTTTGCAGGACTTTAGCTTAAGTGCTTGCATGCAGCATAGGGTACAAAGTCCAAATATGTGTTTCCCGTAATTTGTATGAAGAGTTAAGTCTATACTGTATATTATCTGAATAAAGCAGTAACAAATACAACATTTTATTTATCCATTTTTTTGCAAATGTACTGTGAGAAAGCAGAAAACGCTAGTGTGGGCTGGATGAGATCGAACGATAAGTGAAGACATGATGTTAAAGACTAGATATATATTTGACAATGAAGACGTACTGTCCAAATAATCCCATACTTCATCTTAGCTGGTCTGGATTATAACGCCACTATACCGGGTGCATACATATATTATACCGGGTGCGCCACAAAAAAGTTTCTCTCTTTGAAACTAATTTTCTCAAAATCTAAAATTTTTAAAAGAACCACTCCTATTTCTTTGGAAAGAAGAAAGATAGACTTAGATTTTGATAGGTCATTTATTTAATTCGATTCATTAGATCAAAAGTTATACTCAATTGAATAAAAAAGTTACTTTCAGAAAGTGCTCGAAAACGTCAAAAATTGACCTATCAAATTTGTACTTTAAATTTGGCAATTGCAATAGCCTTTACATAATTAAGAGCCTTTTTCCGTAACAAAACACATAAATTTTGAAGCGAAAGGGTCGAAAGGGTTTAAAATCCTCATCAACATTAATCTAATTTGGTTTTACTGGAATTTTTCTTAGATTTTTGGTTCTAGACTGGATAAAGTCTATGTAAGGCTGGATCTACCTCGAAACCCATATTTGATGTATTTTTATGAATTTTACCAGATTATTTGGCCTTTTTCGACAAATTTTCTTCCTTTCATTGAAATTCAACCTTATTTTAAATAACTTCAACCTTCCTTTAAATAACAAAAGGTCATTAGACAGCTAATTATCATTTTTAATGACTGAAACGAAAATACTGATATATCATATAACTATGCTTCTGTTTAATTTGATAGGTCGATTTTTAACGTTTTTGAGCATTTTCTGAAAGTAACTTTTTTATTCAATTGAGTATAACTTTTGATCTAATGAATCAAATTCAATAAATGACCCACCAAAATTTAAGTTTATCTTTCTTCTTTCCAATGAAATAGGAATGGTTCTTTTAAAACTTTTAGATTTCGAGAAAATTAGTTTTAAAGAGAGAAACTTTTTTGTGGCGCACCCGGTATAAGTAATTAAACTCAACAAAAGGTTGACAACGTCACTCTAGAGAAGCCAGTCCAGTTGGTAGATGATAAAGGGTCCACTTTAGTTGGCTTTATGGTCCAGGAATGGACATGAAATTGTCCTACCATTTATTAAAACTAAAATGTATCCAAATTTTACTCTAGCCTCTTTTCTTTCAGAGTGTGAAGTCATAAATTTTCCAATTTTTTTCTTGGTCCAATAATAGGCATTATTTTGTCCATACTTTTTGTGTTACAGGACAATTTATTGTCATTTTAAAGACCCTTTTAAATCTGTTTCTTAGAAATATCATATTGCCCTGCCTTGCTGGACAATTGTGTATAATTTCAGCCTGCTAGAGTAAAGCAGTCAAGTGTTATGACCACAAGACAATTTTTGTTCTTTGCTTTAGGGCAATCTTTTGTCCCAATTTGGACCGCAATTTAAACTAATTAGTTTAGTAAGATAAAAGGTCCCAAATTTAGATTGTAAAGGTCCTTTCTATAACTGCCCCAGTGTTTGCCTCTTAACAATATTTATCTAATCAAAGGCATCTCATTTGGTAAAATTGAAATATTTGGTGTAATAAAGCTTGCAGGTATCACACTTAAGTAGCCTGTCAATCAAAAATCACTTCGTCAAGAAAATGACAGATAACGTCCACATTATTAAAAGCAACATGTGGAAGAAACATGTGCTACCATTTGCCATCAATAAATACAGGGGCTTAAAGCCATTCATTTTGCTACATATGAAGTTTAACAATTCACAATACTTTTTGACACCCATGGCCTCAAAATCTCTTGCATATTGGATGACTTCATCATTTCAGTGTTATGTATAAGGGGGTGGTTGGAGAAGAATTTGCAGAGGTAGTTATTTCTGGTGATGGCGTTTGAAGCGGACTTATTGCGAATGTTGGTAAGGCTATAAATTCTGTAGTATCACCCTTCCTTAACCATTGGTTTTGACTCTGTATGTCTGTTTTGGTGTGTTTTGACAATTACTTCAGAATGAAGCTATTGAGGCTGATGCTTCTTATTACAGCTTTGGGTGGTTATGATGAGGAGGGAGGTGTCAATCAACATTAGAAATCTAAATTTATTACATGTTTTTCTTTTTATAAGCATATGAAGACTCAGATTTTCAGATTTTCTAAGCATAACATAAGTAATTAGCCAGCCTGAAATATTTTTCAAGTCATCAAACTTTTTCTGATCAAAAAGGTTTAAAAGTGGTCTTAAACAAAAAGATATTCCAGGGATAGCCCCATTCCACTGCTCCTAAAATCTTTTTTGCTGTTTGAATCAAGTGTTTGCAAAATTTCTGAGATTTTACAAAACTTGGCTTAGGGTGAATAATAAACATTATAATTGATAACCATATGATAAGCATATGCTAAAGCTGAATTCTTTGAAAGTTTTTAAGCATGCACAAGCCTGGCCAAGGGCAGACACTTGCTTATAAAAATAAAAACTTTTCTTTAATTACATTTTTACATTATTATTTTTTACATGGATATGTGATATATTTCTATTTGTCTCAGCATTTTAACATTCACCCCTGTTTATCCAGAAAAAGTTGGATCAAGTTAACAAAGTGGCTGAGAAGTTGACAAGTAACAAATCAAAGAAATAAAGCAGGTTAAAGTTTAAGAGAAATAAATACTTTAGAGGATGAGTGGAAAAGAAGCAAGTTGCTGATGAAAGCACTGAATTTATAGGAAAGTAAACAAAGTTGTGAGTTACTCTATCTAAAGTATTAAATGGATAGTTAGGTGGCTGGCAAGTGTGTAATTTATTGAAGTTTTTAACATAAGTACATAAGTCTATTGGATAATTTAGAAATAATTTTGTTGATTCCTTTTTTGTATTTAACCATAGAATTCTTTAAAAATATGTCTTTACTCAGAACTTTTCATGAAAACAACTTAAAACTTTATCTGGAGAAAGAAGGCAAAAAAGAAGATGTTGCTGAAAATGTGCTTAAAGAAAAATCCACACAGGAAGAAATCATGAAAAGTTATTCTAGGGAAGTTGATTCTTATGTAACTCAAGAATTAAAGCATATGATCGACTCTGATAAAGAAAAGCATATTTACTCTGCTATCGTAACAATGGCGATGGATACAGCTTTCAGTAAGGTTGGAATGTCTGATTCTGATTGTGAGAAACATATTCTTGGAAACTGGAAATTCATGATGGTGCCTCTTTATAGGGGTATTAAAAGTAGGTTGAAGAGAGCTGTGGAGACTCCTGATGGTGAATCACCTATTGAGAAGTTTGCTGCTTATTGTACCAGTGGAACAATGAATGTTTACAAAGATTTTGATCCTGATATTCTTGGCATCAAAAGTGGTAATTCATATGGTTTCAACCTTCACCGGTGTTTGTTTTACGAGTGTTTTCAAAGGCATGGTAAAGGTGAAAGAGTTGGAAGTGTTATGTGCAGTTTTGATCAGATTCTAGCTGATGTTTTATCACCATGGCTTGAGTTCAATCATAATTCTACAATAGCACGAGGAGGTTCTTGTTGTCAATTTCGTTATTGTACAAAAGGTATCGACCCCTCAAAGCTTGATTGGTGAGTATGAATTTCAGCTGAAGCTAAAACAAGTAAAATATTCGTTTTTGTTTTTTAAAGCCCAGTTAATTATTCGAAGTGGTGAATAAGGTGGTAATCCAATCAAAATAATTGAAGAAATAATCCATGTGCTAGAAAGTTTGAATAAAAGACATATTCAACATGATAATATATGAAAATAATTGTTTATTTTTTAATGTAAATATATTGGATAATGCTTTTGTTAGTTTGAAACGCTTTACTGTATTAAAACAAGGAAAATAAATCCATATTGCACGAGGCATTATGCAATAACTGGTTTATCGTATGAAGTGCAAAAAGGTTTTGTTTTCCATCCTTGATTGATCAAGAGAAAAAACGCTAAATTTTTTCAAACCTCTACCTATACAACCAAGCGATGCACTGTTTATTTCAACTCAAAATCAAAACCAACATTTGAATGATTTATCTCCTCCCAAAAAAGGGAAGTCAAACAATTTTTTATTTTTTTTTATTTTTATGGTATTCCAAAAAACATTCGAATATGCGTTTTGGGACTTAACGTGTTCGATTTTGAAAATCTCGGCTTCAATCTACCATTTTGAATTTTTCGCTTGTATTTGCACCGTTTTCGCTTATTATTGGAACCGTTTTTCTTCATTATTTTCCTTTTTTTGGGACTTATTTTATTTGCAATGTTTTTAGTGAATAACACGTTTATGCATTTGTTCTAAGCCAATCAGATTGCTCATATTTTTTGCATCACATATTTATAAAAACTAGATTGCTGACGTGTGGAAAGGAATGTCGGCGTGACTGATCCTTTTGTTTCGATAATAACATCAAAGCTGGAACTAATTTTCTTCTCGTTTCTTTCTTTCCTTTTTCTTTCTCGTAAGTTCGCGCTTTCCCTCCAAGTCTTCAAGTGTGGTTAGCTCAATCGGTTAGAGCGTCTATCTCACAAGCATGGGCTTCCGAGTTCGATCCCACTGGGTGTCAAATTTTTCAATTCTTCAAATTTCTTTTTTTAATTCTCTTTCTATTATAATGAAGGTCAATCAAACAAGTAACTAGCATATATTACCTCCGCTCTTTGTGTAAGGTTTAGATAAGCTATGATAGCATCACTTAATAAGAACTTTTTGAAGTTTTTTTTTTCTTCAATCTTTTTTTTACCACAAGCGATTATTCAAGGCTGAGATATAGAAGAACGGGAATAGGCGTTTGCGCCTGCGTTTGGTGACTGACAGTTTCAGTTTCAGTTTCACTACTTTCACTTTCACTTTCAGCCAGCGAGTGAGCGAGCGATTCTTTGTAAGAGAATCGTCAAATAACTTCTTTCAGAATCATTCTCGTTTTATACTTTAAAGACAGAATGATAATTGATTTCCGGGTCAAAATGTTTGACACTTGATCCAATCGTTTGCTTATCTTTCTTGCGTGGTCGTCATTTGAATTTCAGTATTCAAGTCTTATAAAATACGGTTGTTATAAGGGTATTAAACTCCTCACTAGGAGGGAACAGATCATAAATTCGAATTGAACGCGTAATTACTAATAGCAATTAACATTACATAACGCGTCGATATCTTTTCACTCTCATGAATTGTGATTCAAAATTAAGGTGATGAGCACAAAAACAAAATCAAGAATTGGAAAATTTATCACCCGGCGGGATCGAACTCGGAAGCCCATGCTTGTGAGATAGACACTCTAACCGATTGAGCTAACCACACTTGAAGACTTGGAGGGAAAGCGCGAACTTACGAGAAAGAAAAAGGAAAGAAAGAAACGAGAAGAAAATTAGTTCCCGCTTTGATGTTATTATCGAAACAAAAGGATCAGTCACGCCGACATTCCTTTCCACACGTCAGCAATCTAGTTTTTATAAATATAAAAACTAGATTGTAAGGTTGATTCTAAAAAAGAATAGCCGTTTTCTTAGACCACTACGTTACATGTACTATATTATAAATTTATGATAATTCAACTTTTTCAATTACGATAATTTATTTTGAGAAATATAAACCATATAATCATAAAAGCCTGTTTGATAAAACATTTGAAATACATGAATCCTGCTTTCACTCTTTTTAAAACATCAACCGCTCTGAGGATTAAGTAAGTCTGTGACCGGAGTCGACGCTGATAAAGAAGCTCCTTTGTTTCTTTTCTGTGTATCCAAAGGTAGGGATCGCCACTCCTTTCCCAGGATTTCTCCACTTAAATATTAGACTCTTTTCTTTAGTTGCTAAGCATCAAGCATATAGACATCAATTACCTTTAGCGATCTTTGGTATAACCTGTCTAGGGATTGGACTAAAATTGCACACCATAACTAGATGCTCTATTATAAAATTATCCTCAATTTTTTCCTCACTGAAAATAATCAAATAAACAATCCTCATTGCGAAAGATTATGCTTTTCTTCCCATCCCCACTGAACTTTCTGACTTGAAAACAAAGAAATTGGAATCCCCGGCCCTTAAAAATACGGGAATACCAATCCCCATCGAGTTTCAGTTAGGGGGTGTCTTGATAAAAAGACACGTATGCGTAATTTGTTTCACAAAGCATTTCTCATCAAAGCTGTTTCTTCTTTCATCATTGGTCAGCCTAAGCTGAGCATTCAAATAGGTAAAATTTTCTTCTACTACTTCTTCCATAAGACGGCAAAAAAAAATCTGATTTCCCGATCTCACTTTGATTTCTAAACTTTCTTCCGATATCGGGTTAACTTTTTGGGTACTTTTAGCGTGCATTGTTTTTACAGATCATAATGTGGTGTTTCAAGATGGCGGCTCAACCGATAAGTCAGATGTGATAAGTCAGTGTTGTGCCAAAGTATTTCCAGTGTAAATCTGTTGCAAGCTTCAATTTCTGTCATTTATTTTTTTAACTCGGCAAATCAAACACATGATTTTCATCAAGGAGATTCTTTTTCTACATCTTTTGAAGGTTTAAAGCCTTTTGCTCAAGTTTTTGTTTATGTTGAATTTTCTGATACTTTTTATTGCTGCTTTTTATTAGTTTTTGCAATAAAAACATATTTTTCTTGTTTGCCTCTAGGGGGATTGATGGTGTTATAATGTTATTGGAATTTGATAAAGTTTACAAAAGTACAGCTACTGTATAAATTTGATGTCAAGACTGGATGCAATCGTGCTTTTTTGGACTTGGACGTGTTTGTGATAAAGGCGAATCGCAAAAAACTGTTTGGTTCCCGTCATTTCTACTTTAAAAAGTGGGAGTCGTTCGGCCGGTCAGTCAAAAATATTTTTCTGTTAAGAAGCAGCTATACATCTTGTTGAAAGGGAATTCGTGTGGACTGATCCAAATTTTAAAATTGAGAAACCGTGGTGCGTGGATAAACTGGTGTTTTCGCTTCGATTTGAAAACTTTTAAACACAGAGCGTGCAGAGGTCGACAGTGGAAATCCAGCAAAGCAGCGGAAAAGCTTTCCGACTCTCCAGCTCTACCTGCTGACCGTAAATCAGATGACAGGAACCAAATGATGACATCACATCTCCTATTATTGGACTTGCAAAATTATGACAAATGGTCTTTGGAATTTGATCATTTATATTAATATTAATATATACAGTTCTTGTTGGAATTGATCAAACTATTTTTCACGCAGTTCCGGACGCAGATTGTGTTTTTCTAATCTTTTCTAACCTTGGCGCACATTTTGACTGAATGATGGAATGGAATGAATGGCGATAACAGTTTATAGATATCTCTTATCAGACTTGCAGAAAGCGGGCTGCCGTCAAGTTACACAACATGCACACTCTCGTCACAACTTGCACAGCCATAACAAACAGATCAATCTGGTCTTCATTTAACATTGTTTTAAAGTTTAAAAAACACTGCCAGTAGTGCTTGGCACTGCTTGGCACAGAAGAGAGGACTCCCAGTTGAAATTAATTGCTACATCGCTGCCCTGTTGAATTTATTTATTATGGTTGTGTGTTTATTCTGCCAAGGCGGTAAATCAATCGGCCAAATTCATAGACCAATCAAAAGCGAGTTTAAAGCAAAACGGGGGAAAAATGAGCTTCCCCGCATAGTTATGAATTTTAAGTTTTGCTTTCGATTATCATTTGCGACCAGCAAAGTCTTCAAGATGGTTGTGTGCATGTTGTGTAACTTGATGGTACTAAACTACAAAATTTATTTACCCAGACTGGAGGGGCCATCCATATAGTACGTACACAGTGAAGGGGGGAGAGGGGGTTTAGCAAAAGCGTACATCTATTAAACAAAGTCATTTCTATTGTTCTCTGCGTACAAGGGGGGAGGGGGTGTCAAATATTTGGAAAATCTTTGCGTACATACTATATGGACAATGCTAAAGAGAAGTATACTTTGAGCTTCTCGTGGGGGGGGGGTTGGAGGAGCTCTCAGGCTTGTTTTACATAATTTTAAATCAAGTTATCAAATGTTTCACATTTTGTACATTATTCAACATATTTAGTCTACTCTGTTTCAGTGCATCTCTTACATCTGTTTAACCCACTTATTAAAGCTATCTAGCTAAGCTCTATAGGCTGACCTTCCAGCCTCGGCTGGTTTATTCTGATTTAAATTCTTTATATTTCATAGAAACATTACAAATAAAAAAATAACAAATAACAAATAATAATGATAAAAGCAATATTGGTGTTCAATAATCATGGGAAACCAAGATTGAGCAAGTTCTTTACTCATTATGTAAGTCAATTATTGCAATTACCATATAATAAATTTTCGCTGGGATTACATTTCGCGGATGAGGGGTTTCTTGATTTTTTGTAGAATAAGCTTAACAAACCTTAAAGCTTAACTAAGGCTCCAGTAAAGCGGATCAGCGTGAAGGTGAAAAGGGCCAAAACCCCTTGAAATAAAACTTTATTTACATTTTATTGCAAACAAGTATATTGAGTGAGAGGACTACTTGACCTTCAGCGTAAACAAAAAATAAAGAACGATAAAGATAGACAACTTAGGGGTTTGCAAATAAAATTAAGATTTATAGCGGGAATGACACCCAAATCCACGAAATTCAATCGGCGCCAAAATTTATCCTGTCATAAAGTAGCCACAAGACAGCAAAAATGTAGACCCGTTAATCTGGATTAACTTACAAAATCAACTGTACTTAACTTAGCCTTAGCCTCTTCGCAATAAGGATAAGTATTGGAAGGAAGTTCCACTAACAAGACAAGTCTTTTGCAATTTTATTTTTGACTGAAAAAACTCCCAAAATCTCATATAAATTAAGAAGAGGAAATTTATTTATTCTTGATATTCATGACGTAATCTTTTATACGGAAACACGTGAAAAACACCGGGCGTTTACCACCAGTTATATTGTTTAAATTCACAACTGGTGGCAAACGCCCGGTGTTTTTCGGGTGTTTCCGTATAAAAGATTACGTCATGAATATCATGAATTTATTCAGAAAAAGCTCCTTTGTTTATGTTATAACTCATGGAATGAATGGCTACTTTTAAATTAAAGGTCTTGATGTTTATTTAGAGTGAAGAAGTTCAACAGCAGATCATTCGTGAATCATTTCACTTGGTTTCAAGGAGAGATGACAATGTTTGCAACTTTTTGGAAGGTGGCACGTAAGTTGAAACTTTGTAAATATATTTTTTTGGAAAAAAGGCTCAACTATGCTTAGCAATATTTTGGAATCATTATTATTAACCTTAGCATATCAAATTATGCTTGTGATATGCTAAGGTTAAAATTGGGCGATTAAAGATACTATTTATTTTTCAGTGTAAATACTTGATAAAACATCTTGAAATGACCGGAAAAATTAACCTTCCCAAGTACACAACCTATGATCAATGACAAAAGCCCACTGATTGATATGCTTAAAATATGCTTATTTTTCACCCAATAATAGTGTCCACATACTTTTAAAAAGAATTAAGATTTTTATGCTCGTCTCTAGAATTTTACTTAAAAATTGACATTTTTATTATCTTTTATTTACAGGGCACTGGGTGGAGCTGACTCTCGATTGATATACCGACACTATGCAACTCTATATTTTGTTTTCTGTGTTGACTCATCTGAAAGCGAATTAGGAATTTTAGATTTAATTCAGGTATGATTTTGACTGTGGTGCAGAAACCTGACTTTTGACACCCACTGACCTAAAATATGTCACCAAACTTTCAATTATTTTTAGGGTACTTTTCTTGATAAGTTTCGCAAATTTCCTGTAATTCCCACTATTACAGATATTGTATTTGGACAATTCAGGAGACATTGAAACCCCTGGCCTGGCCATGCTTGTTTATAAGGTTTATTCTTAAACCCCCGTGTTACATTTAAAAAATACGAAAAAAATGGTGTTCTAGTATATATTGATATCACGACAAAAAAAAAATACGAAAAAAGATGCGAGACAAGTGAAGTGTTCTTTAGTATATTTTTTGCCTTTTCTTTTAATCTGCAGGTTTTTGTAGAGACGTTAGACAAATGTTTTGAGAATGTTTGTGAATTAGATTTGATCTTCCACGTTGATAAGGTATGGGATTGATACTTTTTTATTTTAACTAGAAATTAGGCCTCAAATTTCCCATCATAACTCTTAAGGACTAAGGTGACACAAATAGCTCTCAATTCTATAAAGAATTACTGTTATGACCATGCTGCTAAATGGCTATAAAATCAGATCTTTTGATTGACATTACTTGGATTTCTCTTAAGACTGCTATTAAGTTTTGATTTTCTTCAATTTTTCTCGATCGATTTTCTATTATTCATCACACCCCCTTCTCACAAAACCACTGAGGGGTCCCACTGGAAAAATTGGCCAAAACAATAGTCTCAGGTGGAAAATTATCCTCAATTTTTGTCCTCGCTGCAAAATATTATGCTATTCCCCCCATCCGCACTGGATTTCTAACTTAAAAACAAATATGGGAATATCGATCCCCATTGAGTTTCGGTCCGTTAATTTTACCGCCATTGGTTGAAACAATCCTACCGGGTCTGTGTTTCATCAAATCCTGGATTTCTGCTTGCTCTGAAGTTTGACTTTTATATATTCATTCATTTTTCTTCTTTTTTTGTCACCTCAGGTCCAATATATTTTACAAGAGATCGTGATGGGTGGTATGGTCTTAGAAACAAACATGACAGAAATTCTAACGCACATCGAAGCACAAAATAAAATCGAAAAACAAGAGGTATGTGGGAGAGTTTTATTGTTTCCTTTTTTGTTCTGAATGGGTGGTTTGTTGTTGTTGTTGTTGTGTGAGTAGAGACTGGGTGATTCTTTGTCGATACCAGGACCCATTACCTGTGAAATAGGCTTTATAATTGAAAATTAAATGAGAATTCTTAAAGAAAGAAGGTCTCCTCTGGCTCAAAGTTGGAAGCATGACCTTTTAAGAGATTTTTTTTGGTGTTGCAAGGAAGAAAATACAAGATGAGCTAAGGCAAGGTATGGTAATAGCATGGGTTATAAAGAAAATTGAAAAGTTTATAGAAAGAAAATGAGAAAAAAATTTTCATACAAGAAACAAGATATTAAGCATTTGGACAGAGAACTTAGGAAAGACTTTCAAAATAAGCTTTTCAATGTTCTTTCTTTTTGTAGGGACCTACTGATTGGGAATTTTTCATCGGGAAAACAATATGACCTCAGAAAAACATGTGAACATCACTGAGACTCATATGACGGACCATACTCTTTACTTTAAACATACAAAAGACATACATTTATCATTCACTCATGCCTATTTACTATACAAAACCAAGTTAATTTATAGTTTTGTTCTCGATGCGATTTTTATATATTATTTAATACAGAGTTTATTTTTTATACATACTAATTTATTTTTGATACAAATTGTACAAATTGTACAGTAATTCGAAATGTTCACCAATAAGCTTAATTTAAAGGACACCATATAACATATCCCCAAACATTTGTTTATGCTCTGGTGATGAGAAAAACCTTTTTCCTTTATGGCTCTTCATCTTGTTTCCTCGTGATATAGTTTCTTGGGACTTCAAAACCAGCTTTTGCTGGCAAAGTTGGGGAAAATTTTCTAGGGAACATTAAAAGTGGTAAGATCATTTTGGCACTGAGACACTTGGAAAGTCAATTTAAAGTTCCTTATTGACAAGACCTGATTGTACCATCTGATAGAGCTTGAAAAGTAGTTCTCCGGAATAGGGTCATTTGTCTCATTTGGTCGACTAAGGAGAATAAAAATATACTTTTTGACAAAAAAATACTTTTAGCAGATGCGTCTCGAAGAGTTAATAGGGTTTACATGGCAACGTATTAATATATTTGAGTTTGAAATTCTGCTGACTCAGCAGAAAAGACCAAAAACAACGAGTCTGCAAATATCTTAGCCATGGAAATCTGCACATGACACACATGTAAGGGTTTGAACTATGAACGTTGAGGTTTAGATTTTTAAATTCCTTTTTAAGCAAGATTTCTTTTCTTTCAACCTTAGGGTGGTATATCAGCAAACACGACGAAAGCTCTCAACGCTGTAAAAAACATGAGCCCGAATTTACCGAACCTTCCGAAGAATATCAATCTGCCGAACATCTCATTACCTAATATTTCATTCAATCGATAGAAAGTGGGATTGCTTTGATTGTCGTTCATTTTGAAGCCAAGAGAAAAGCATTTTTATCATCAATCACAGTACAAACACTAAAAAAAATGATCAGAAAAAACAAACTAATTTGGTTTCCGGTATTATCATATCATTTTGATCGTAAAATTGGCTGTTTTATTTTTAGAATGTTCAGAACTGTAGTCCATTTTTCGTCTGAGATCATAAAAACGCTGCCTTGACCATAGGTTATAAGGTGAACCTAAGCCACAGAATTTGGTTCCGCCTAAGTTAAGTTAGATTATTATTCTGTTTTAAAACGATAAAAAAATTAGATTCGATAAGTTCAAGTTTCAAAAAATGAGGCAACTAAGTATGTTGATAAAGTCTCTTTTTTCAAAGTGTTTACAGGTAGGTAGTAGATTCATGGTGACAATTTTTGATCGATTTTTATTTTAAATTATTAGCATTATCTCAATTTCACATACACATAATTTAGTACACGTTTTTTTATAAGAATGGTGTTTTTTCATTTCATTGTGGATATCCTTAACTTTTTGGGAAAAACCATCCTAAAATATTCTTACGGTATATTCTAAGGTTAAAATCCGACCCAGCCTAATTCTAGCATGTAGTATATACCTTGAGCAAAAATATGGCATTTTTGTGAAAGTTTTTAACATTGCTTGAAAATAATTGGCAATTTACAGGTAAAATGCTCTAAAAATCGGCATTTTTTGGTTCAGTTGCCAAATTTCATAATGGTGTAATTTTATCATGAATATTCTTATAAAAAAGCGTGTATTGTGTAGAAAAACAGGTCTTGTACCAGAATTTCTGAGGGAAATGTGTTTGTTGTTACTAATGAATTTTGTATAAATTTCTTATTTTTTTGGTAAAATATACTAAAAATTAAAAAAAAAAATACTTTACAATCTTGTTAACTGCACTAAATGCAAAATAAGGACTGGATTCGAGTTCAGGGGATTCGAACGAAGACAACCTTAATTGTATTGGCTGTACTCGCTGATAAATTCGAGCTCGATCCCCTATGTGTTTATAATCAAATATAATCATAAATACTGTTATCAATCTTTGCCACGCTTTATTTTGAGAGAGGGTTGGGTGCGAGTGTTTGGACAGAATTTGAATTGAATCACAATTTTAATCTTGTTGAATTTTATTCAGGGGTGGAATAGTATCAAATAAAATTGAAGATGGTGGTTATTTTGAGATAGACTTCAGAACTCCATGCCGGTCAGACCATTTTCCATGCTTTTTAGCGTTCGGTTATCAGACGCCGCCCTTCCTGAAATCACTAAAGTTTAGGTAACGGAATCAGCCTTTTTGAAAAATACTAGAAAAGAGTGTCCTTTTTATCACTCCCCCCGGACACTGTCTTGCCTTTCTCAAAATATTGTCTCATGGTTGATAAGATCAGTGTTGATAAGTGTATTACACCAAAATATTTCTGAGAGTCTACGATTGATTGCTAAGTTTTAAACCTAATGACTATTCCTTCAGCTGTTCCAGTCAATACTAAAAGTTGCTGAAATTTTAGTTTGTGTTTGTTTCATTTAGCAACTTTCCTTCAAGAACATTGTCATCCACAGACCTCATGTCACCCATCGTTGCAGAATTCCTTTACAATTATCCGGTAATGTCGATTGGTCGATATTTCCGTATAGAAAGAAAGTGCAAAACAGCGGAACTGCCACACCGGACATGATAATAAACCATTCATATAATAACAAGTTGTTTATGCTGAAAAGATGAATTGAGAAAAAATTTGTTTTGAGTTAGAGCCTAAAAGCCATATTTATCATTTGGGTCATTAAAATCTAACCTCGGTTTTAACTTTTAAGCCCAACTTTATTAGCGTCAGGCTCAAATCTACAACCTTGACAATTAGGATTTGTTACTCGAGAGTACCTAAACCTGGCAAATCCTTTGCAAAAAGCCAATCAGCCCTTTTGTTATACCTCATCGGGGAAAAAATGTCGGGGGAAAGTTTTGAGGGGGTGACGAAATCTTTCCCCGACGAAATATTTCCCCGACATTTCATCACCCGACCAAAACTTGTAGCCAATTTTTTTATCCCCGACTAAAACATTTACCCGAAATTCCTCGCGAAATTCTATAATACCGCAACTAAATTCAAATCTAATTTTTTACATCTTTATTTACCGAAATTAGTGCTTTAAACGTCGAATTACAAGATACATTTTCGAGCTAGTGAAGGAAACCATTTCTTTTGGACAGTTTAGTCGGGTGAAAGTGACAAATTTGAAATTTTGGTCGGGGAAAAGTGACGAATATGCCTCTAGGTGACGAAATTTTTCCCCGAAGAAAAAAAACCCGACTAAAATTAACTAAAACTCCGACATTTTTTTCCCCAATAATAAGGTATACCAAATAAAGAAAACGACTTCTTTTGCTCCCCGGTGAATACGTTTTTTTTGTAAGCATTGCATTACTTATAGGCATATCTGGGCTCGCGGATATGGCAAAAATTTATGCATAGGTTAAGCATCACCTTACGAAAAAATGTATTTTGGCTGTTTTTAGCTGTGATTTTACGGATTTTCGGCATTTTTTAGCCTTGTCAAGCTGTCGAGAGCTTCAGCTAAGTAACTCCGAGCCTGTTTTCAAATTTTGGTAGGTTTATAAAAAAACATGTATTAACCTCTGTGGAATTTCATAAGGGACCAGTACCCAACATAAAAAGTGTTTGACAAAAAAATGGAGGAATCTTTTACCCATTTGAACGTTGTTCGATTCCCTGCTACGACCAAAACATTCCCTTATCCTTAAAAGGAAGGATATAGTTAGAAACTTAAAAACAAACCCTAATTCTTGCATTGAAACCGAGGTTAGATACCAGCCAGACGGCTTGAAAAAGATAGCTGTCTTTTAAATGAAACCTGGTATTCCGAAAAGTTTTATATTTGAAACATTCTGAGCTTATACACCTTTGAACTCAATCATTATACTAAAAGTTGCATATATTATAGAAAGCTAGGCTCCTGGCATACTCTAACAGCTCAGTGCTGCCATAGTACCTGTGGTTGTAGAAGTCTGTAAAAAAATGCAATTCTGACTATTAAAAAGCACGATACAATGCATTCGGAAAAAAGTTTTTCTGTAAAAAAGAAAAAAAACTTTTACTTCTCGTGATATATGGACACAGATAGTATGATTGCCAACCAAAGTTGAACCAAAATCACTCCCGAAAGTTCTCTAAAATTGAAGATCGATAAAAATGATTATTTTGACGTGGAAATATCAATATCCCAAAATTAGCAAATTAGCAAATTACAAATTCTGACACATTTCTAGGATGGATCAATTCAAGTTTTCAAAAACGAAAAACGAAAATGAAAAATTAAGAAGTAAAAAAAGAAGCTTTTTTCCTCGTCAATTTATACTTTTCTGAAATTTTTAACCTCGCACGCCGATTTAAAATCTGTATTCAGTTTTAATATCTTTTGGACCAGAAGTTACAGCCCTCTAAAAATAATAGTGCCGAATTCAGCATTTCAACATTACCTTCCTTCCTCGTTATGCAAAATATTTGATGATTTATCAATCACGTGACTGTAAAACATGATGACGTAAGCAAGCATTGCTAAGCAACAAACAAAATGTACGGCAACGAAAATTCTCCATAATCTTTTACCTGTATAAAAAGATGACAGTTTATGATTATTTTGTTATTATCACTCAACCCTGTTGAATGGTTGCCGAAATTCGGTTGGACAGTGAGACATGGGTGTTTAAATAGTAGTAGTACTTCCAGTAGCTTTGTAGCTGTGTCTTGAGTTGAGCAACATTGAGGAGACAAAGAGATTTGGATTCGACAGTTTCTCTCTTACCAAGTTGGCAAACATATATTTTGGTATAATTATATATCTACCAAAATAAAAATGATGTAAAAATGAAATTTTGGCACAGAGGTCAAGAATCATGTCAGGAATGACCAGAAAATCATTTTAGCGTCGTTTAAAAATGTTAACTTGTCAGCTCTAGTGAAGAAAAACCGGGAAATAAACTAACCTTGAAGGGAAGATGAAATGACGATTGAAAACGAAACAGCACCAGTGATTCCATAGAGTAACTGAAAAATTATATTTTTGCTCATAAAATCTGCATCTGGGACTGTAGATTTTGGCAGGATTCGAATAAAGATACACGTGTTTTTATTAGAGCTCATCCAAAATTTTTGAAGTCTTCGGATTTTCTTAACTTTTTGAGTTTTAAGCCTAAAAATGTTCCTAACATATACTTATTTTCACCATTTTGTGAGTATTTTTGTCACGCATTTTCCTCAGAAAATGGGTGTTTTAGAGTCCAAAATGCCTTAAAATGTTTTTAACTTCATGTTTTTAATATTTTTGCCATCGACGCATATGTTCTTATATAGTTTGTTCTTATAAAGATACATGTAGCCCTTTTGAGCTCGATGGGAGATTTCGAAAAGAATTGGAGAATAAAGATGGAAAATAGAGAAGAAAATCAACTTCTTGGTGAGCAGGGCTATCGATGAAAACAACTACATTGGAGTATCTTTAACTCGAACCTCTATAACACGAATGTCTCCTTAACTCAAACAACTTTTATCGTCCCTTCAGTTAAAAACTTTACTCCATAACTCGAAATGAAAACTGCATAAAAAGAATATTTAGAAATATGAATCATACCATCCAAACAGCTGGGTCAGGATCGTTTGCCTGAAATTTGAAAAAGAATGGTAAAGATTTAAAACATTAGTCAAAGGTGAAATCTTGAAATTCAGGGCGCAGTTGGAATAGTACACTAAATAGTAGGGGGGAATTTGTTCGTTTTTTTGAGGTCGCTCGATTTTTTTAGTCAAAGCACTTGTTAAACATTTTTGGAAAGCTAAGGGGTAGGGGAATCAAAATAACTTGGGTGCCAATTTTGTTTCGGACACTTTGGTGTGATTTTCGGACAAATACGACGGTCTCGGGCAAAAATCATAGGGTGAAAAATTAATGAAAATTTCAGCTTGAGAAAACGGAGACCTGTTGTATATTTTTGGAAAGCTCTCAAAAAATTAAGATTAGTGATATATTGCGAGTATAGGCGATTTCAGTACCTAACTCGAGATATTGAGCTTCCAAAAGCGTAAAAACTGGACAAAACAGCTGTTTCTGGCTGAAAAACACTGAAAAACACTGTTTTTAAGGATTAATATCTCGAGTTAGGTAAAGAAATCACCTATACTATAGATAAACGTTGTGTGTCAGCTGGGAAGACTCACTCAAAGATCTTCAACAGTAAAATGAGAGAGGGGTTTAGAAAAAGCAAAACTCAATGGATGGATACCTGTAAACCCATGGCTACCATAAAAAATATTCCCATAATGCAATTCAAAATTCTCCAAAACAAGATCTTCCTCGATGAATTATGATTTTGTAAGCAGGGTGTCGTTGAGGTATTGCTTTTATCCATTTTATTAGGTAATAAAGATTCTAAATGGATTTTAAATTCGTAATCGATATAAAAACATTCCAAATTTAACTCAAGGAAGTATTTCAAGAATTTGAAGATACAATGACTGAATTCCAAGCTAAAAGAGCGTAAATCATAGCTCCGACTGGGGTTCTAGGCCCCCCCCCCCGCCAAATTTAGGTCCCCCCCTGAGAACAAGGTCCCCCCAGCCTGATAAAATTTTAGGTCCCAGTATAGGGAAAATATTTTATGGCATTCACAAAGCTCTATTTACATGTGTGTGCACTTTTAGAGAATGCCATAGAATGTCTTCATTTTTGCATTTTAAGGATCAGATCAAACTTTGCATGAAAACATAAAGGTTTAGAGAAATTAAAAACCAACAGTAAAGAAAAATATTTAGGAAGTGTTATTTAGCCCCCAGAGTTACATAAACTAATGCAGCCCCCCCCAAGATAGAGCTCCCCCGCCTGTCGGGAAAAACAAGCAGCTCCCACCTCTTATATGGCTAAATTTAGGTGTAGCTCCCCCCGCTCAGGCGGGGGGGGGGGGGTGCGAACCATATAAATCTAAAAAAACAGAGTAAAAAAGCCAAAACACCTCAATTTCGCCCAAAGTGCTGAAACATGAAGAACAACCGAAATTCAGCAAATATTATCTATCAATACGATAAACAAAATTGTATGAATACAATTTTTTGAATTCTGAAAGTAAAAGAATCAATAAATTAATCAGTTAGCGGTGATACGCAATTCATTCAGTATTCAATTCATGTCAATGCTAAAAACTAAAATCATTTTGGTTTTTTGTGGAGTTTACAAAAGACTTTTCCCAAACACACAATTTTCATTATAGATTGACATGATTAGGGCATCAACGTGTCTGAAACCAAAATCTAGTTTAAGTCAAAATAGATGTTTATATATTATGAAAATATCAAAAATGTAATACATACGAAAGCATCAAATTAAAAACTAAGCAATAAAGATACTTTTAATTCGTGCGTGGATAAAGCTGTATTTACATTGTAAACATAAAAATGTGATATAGGGTTTATAACAAGGCGGTCAATGTTGGATGTTAGGATGGATTTGATCAGCGGGAAACAATAGGTCAATATTGATTCAGGAAATAAGGTTTATCGACCTCGTCACCAGGGCTCCAACACATCATTCTTACATAATAGAACAATCTGTTTACATCTTATGGTCCTTAAAAGGAACTTTGATTTCACGCATTTCGTGAAGGATGTACCGGGTGACCCACGAAAAAGTCCGGACGGTTTTCGTTGGCTAGGGTCTGAAATAAAAGTAATATAAACTTAATCTTTTTTTTTTAAGATAGAGGATGCTCCAACTTAAACTTTGAGCTATTACTTTTTAAATTTGGTTCAGTGGTTCTTCATTTATGAGCTTTTAAAGTCAAAATTCAATTATCGGAAAGTGCAAAAACACGTCAAAAATGAGGTATCAAATTATAATTGTTTTTTTATCTTTAACATTGTGTTATTCGAGTGTGCTGATGTTTTACGACCTTGTTGATTAGTGTTGTAGTTAATTTAAAGTTTGTAAAATAATAAATTAACAACGAAGTAGATTTATATAAATTTATTGTAAATATTTTCATCAAAAATATTTTGCAAATAGGCAAAATTTGCCTCTTTATGAAAATGTCGCGTCTTATGAAAGAACAGAGAGTGTGGGTTTGCCTGGAATATGCTAGAAAGTGTATGGTGGTGGTTCTTTTCTGAACGAACAACTTGTTAATATAAATTCTGTGAAAGTAAAGAATCTAAAAAAAGTTTTAAAATTGAATAAAAATATCTAACATGCTCTTTTCTAACGATTAAACGACCTTGATTGATTGATTGATAATAAAACAATTTGATACCTCTTTTTTGACATAATTTCGCTCTTTCCGAAAAGTGAATTTTGACTTTAAAAGCTCATAAGTAGGGAACTTGTCGGTCAATTTTAAAAAGTAATAGCTCAAACTTTAAGTTAGAATATCTACTTTCTACATATTAAAATATCAAGCACTTTGAGACATTTGTTCGGCCTCGAGACGCCGAAAACTGTCCGAACTTTTTCGTGGGTCACCCGGTATTTTACCCCGAAATTACACCCAGTCTTCTTTTTACAGGAAATTTTAAATGCAGACTGCACACTCAACACACATCATCGTTCATCGATAAGACATCACAGCCTTTCAAAATATGATGGAGATAATCAAAGAGAAATTTAACCTAAGGGAGATAACGAGCCTCATTTCTTGCAAGGTGCATCTACACACCAACAAGTAAAAGTCTTTTCAATCCAATCCACATAATCGTTCGGTAAAATATCACGTCCTTTCAAAATATGTTGGAGATAATCGAAGCCAACTTTACAAATATTATCATCAGTTTTATCCTTCAATGCGATGTAAGTGACGGCTTTTACTACAGAACCGTCCGACAATTCGACATTTACCGTTTTTCTCTCATACATTTTATTCCGGACACCTTCATATTTGTCTAGTGCAAACAGACCCTTTTCCGTACACCGATATAAGGCCCCATACACACAGTGGCCTTTCGTTTCAATTATATTTGCAGCAGCTGTTCCATTTCTGAGTACTTTATGTAACTTTAGTTCGTAATTGGACAGTTTTGCACATTTCCGTTCTGTAAAATATACTTTTCGGTCCGTCATTCTATCCGCGTTCATGTTTGAGCCAAAAGCAAAATAATAGACTTCATCTGTTGCCATTTCATAAATTGTATAAATTCTCAATATTTTTTCAATAGCACTATGAAAAAAGAAAAATATCGAAAAAATAATAACATACTGTATTTCGAACCCGTGCGACAGGATATGTAGAGAGAAGTAAGGCCGTCCATTATTCATTTAGATAATGGTTCTTTACTAGCATTTTATTCACTGCATTGCCAAAGATTGCAAGGATTGTGTAAAAACCATAAGTTTTTGGGGGGCAAAATCCTTAAAATGTAAAGCTGGGAGCAAACCGTCAAACATTGTTCTTCAAACATCGTGACGTTTCATGTTTGAAACAATTTTGGAAAATGCCGCGCAAACCATTCAACAAGAAAGTTCAAATGTTTGAAGAACCATGTTTGATGGTTTGCTCCCAGCTTAAGGGTTCAATTTTGAGACTATTATTTTTGGCAACATAAACAGTTGTTTCAAATCGAGCGCGTCCGGGATATCGAAACCTATTGTGGTTGAGATTACTCCTGTCAATCTTTCGAAGATAGTGCATTACTTAGAATACAATAAATAAAAGATATAAAAATCGATCATAGTCTGAATCGCAAACCTCTATAGATTTTACTTCCTATATAAGAAGCTCTTTTTACTAGAGGATGAACATGCAGAAGCTTAAATCGATAGTGTTACAGTGTTGCAGTCTGGACGGAAAGTTCAAAGTATAGAAAAAGTTTAAGGAAATATCGTTCTTTCAAGGCTTACAATTGGGACGGAAACTTAATCGAAAAATAATCTCAACTAGACGGATTTAGAGGGTAAAAATGCAACACACTGACTACTTAAAGGATAAAAGGTCTGAATCTAAACAAACACAGATCAAATCATCGCACAGCGTACATCATAATGGTCGATACTAATATTCTATCAGTAGATTTAAGATCAAAACTAGAGATGGTTATTGTATATATTGAGTAACTCTTTGAAAAACAGATATGCATAATATAGCGGAAAACATATCCTGTGCAGACCTAGGACGTCTGTTTTATATAAATAAAGTAAGGCGAGACCAATTTAATCTGTTGTTCTACGGGCCCGACCGACCCTATTTTTGCTAAAATCAAAAAAAAATAATATCGAATTTCCACTACAATATATTTTACACACTAGTTATTTGTAAGAATTAAACTTGAATAAAGCTGAAAATTAATTCAAGAAGTTGAAAAATCATAAAAAGCATTCCATACACTAAAATTTTATTATCTTCATCGAAAATAAAAAACAAAGTGAATTTTTGATCCAAATACTTTTTGGAAAATTTTCGCGGTACTTTACCAACCCTGATAAATGAAAAATTTATTCATAACTTGCCGACCGACCGACCCATATTTTTCGAACGATCTGTCCGTAGAACAACAAATTAAATTGGTCTCGCCTAAAGTACAAAAATATTGATTGTAATGTAAAGTCGTTTGTGATTCAATCCACAGCCAAAGTAAAAAAAACTTTTGAGAGAATTCGAATCAGATAGAGACTCCTTGAGAATACTTTAAGAAACTTTCACCTGCTTTCACGAGCAGAAACTTTCACGGGGTCGAAAAATCGCGAAATCTATGACATTTACTTTTGCAAATTTGACAAAAATTTTTTTCGCGAACATAAACTTTAGCAAATGAGGTATATTTTTAGTAGAAAATTCAAGTTTTCGGTGCATAAAACTAGTGTGTGTTTTGATCGTTCAAATGTATTCAAACCACAATTGATGGACTTTTGCATACTATCTACACTAAATTTTATCCTTGTTATCATCAAAGAGGAAAATTTGAAGACATTTTCTTTTCAGATTTTTTTCGCGAGCATAAACTTTCGCGAATTACCCTCTCAAGAATTTTCAAAGTTGAATTTTTTTATATTTGAACACTCCACTCGTAAATATCTTTTCAACGAGCACAAAACCACTATGTAATTGGAAGTCTTTCAATCGTTTCAGGCTTTTTCGTTCCCGTTGAAGATTATTGTCAGAGAGACTGAACGTATTTAAAATAAAGCATTTTAAGGGATGAAATATAACCACCATATGCAACATAATTATATCATTAATCGGTAATCAATGGTTACAAGGCGTGTCAATGCACCAATCGTTAAATTCGTTTTCCAACCATAACACATATTCGTTCGGTAAAATATCACGTCCTTCTAAAATATGGCGGAGATAATGTGTACTGACCTTGCGGAGAGAATCGTCTGTAACCAAGGCAACATAAGTCGTAGCCTCAACTTTTGTCCCATTCGATAATTCTACTTGGATTTTCCGTCTCTCGTAAAGCCCATTATCAACTTCTTCAAACGTATCCAATGTAGATAGACCTTTCTCGTTACATCGATATAAAACCCCATACACATGCGCACCATCCATTTGACAAATATTTGCAGCAGTAAACCCTTCACCTAGAGACATATTTAACTTGAACTTGTATCCGTCTAGTTTAGCAACTTGTCGATCAGTAAAATCAACTTTCCTATCTGTCATTCGTTGCTGGTTCATGTTAGAACCGTACGAAAAATACCATAAATCAAGACCATCATCCGCCATTTTTTTGGTTATTAATTTTTGTTTACTGAAAAGGAAAATAATTGGTAATGAATTAGATAAAAAGCAGATTATAATTATATAAAGTAAAAAATAATAGTTTAGCCTGGATTTAAAATGTATCAATTCCAAAATGTAAAGGCGATTACTCAGAAAAAATAAATTGGGAACTCTATGCCCCTTCACTGAAGAGAAAGATATCTAAATACTTAAGGAAAAAGAATACCGTATCACTTGGAATAAACGCCCCTCCTAAGTATGATAAAAAGTAGGTAAAATAGTGTTTTGACAAATTCTTTTCATCTCAAAGAATGTGAAGTAAATTATAAATACTTTACAACGCAAAAAATTGTCTCTAAAAAGCATTGACGCATTGATCAGATTACTAAGACTAGCACATTTGTCTGAAATCCGCCAAATTAAAATTTTTCGGCCATCGATCAAATTAAATTCCCGCCAAAATTAGCTTTTTCCCTGATCCGCCAAATTAAATTCCCTACGAAAAAAATTTTTAAGCCATCCGCCAAATTAAATTCCCGCTAAAATTTCTTCCCTTAAGGTAGTCAAAGGCTCGGGCCCATCACCTCACAAATCTAATACTCCCTCCACCGGGAATTAGCATAACCGTCAAGGCGCCAAAAAAATTCGTGTGCGTACAATATCGAAAATCTTAGGCTTCTCGTTGATTAATCCCAAAAAGTGGCTGGCAGTTACGTAAAGAAAAACTATCCTATGACCATCATCATAGTCCGTATAGATACCCTGGTCTAGAAGCCTATTGTTGTAACTTTTTGTTAACTTTTTCCTTTGTTAATATCAAACGATGAAAATCGATTTGCTCAGTTTTTGATCACGTTACCAAATGCTCCTCTTGGGATTGGTTCAAAAGTTAATCACATGATCAAAAAGTGAGCAAAACAAGATAATTTCTCAACGCAAGTTCGAGTTCGCAACAATAGAAAGAAACAAAAGGCTTCCAGACCGGAGTTTCTTATACGGACTATGCCATCATATATTCATAAAAATATCATTCAATAAAGATCTATAAAAATGTTTTCACTAACAAAAAAAGGTTAAACAACAAAAAAACCTTGACAGAATAATTGATCAAAACTTTCATAAATAAATCAACTATAAATTTGCAGAAAAAAAAGATTTTTAAACGCGTTCTCAACATAACGGAATAAAGGAAATGCATTTTACAATAAATTCTTAGGAGGTACTATGTTGTATTTCAATCCAATACAATCTCGGTTACCTGTGTTTTGGACACGTGATCGTAAAATTCTCCATTTGAAAAGAACAACCTATAGGAACAAAAATAAAATTTGTAGAGTGATTAATCAAATTCTCAGGTTTGTTTACGGTAGTAAGAAAGTTTGCGACCGCAGTCGAGGGCGACCTGAAGGCTCCAGAGGGGGCGCCACTCCTTTCCCTGGATTTCTCCACTTACCCTTGATCCTTCTCTTAATTGCTGAGTATCAAGCAGAGAGGCATCAAGTACTATTTCGGGAATCTTTGTTATGACCCGGCTGGGGATCGAACCCACAACCTTGCACACCGTAGCTGGATGCTTTACCTTCATGCCACAGTCGCTTTTTTACAGTAAGTGTACACTATTTCTTAAAACCACTCTCATTCTAAAGGGAATTCATCTGACTATACTGTCGCTGTTTCTGGATCCTGGGGAAAGAAGACTTAATTTGGAACAACCCTTTCAGGTTGGTAAAATTTCTAAAGAACTTTACAAATTTAAAATGTTTTCATTGCAAATCATCGTAGACACATTTCATACTTTTTATTTTATGCTGCAGTCAATTAATTCTCAAATTTGACCTTCGTAACAGAAAAAGACCCAAAAAGATTACCTCGTTGCTTAGCACAGACAAAATGGTAGCCATCACGACATTGTTTGTAACCACATTGTAAAGTTGCTCCAACTTTCGAACATAAACAACATTTCTGAAAAAGATAGATTGAAACAAAACTTTTTTATGAAACGAACTCAAATTGAGCCCACAGTGGGCAGAGGGGTATCAAGCCCCCCCCCCTTAAAAATGGCATTCCCCTCTTTTAGCTCAACCCCCCTCTTAAAAATGAAAATTCCTCAACCCTCCTCTTTTTATTCAACCCCTCCTCTTTTTCCCAGGTTTAAGTTCAACCCCCCTCTTTTTTGTGAAATAAGTGGAAAAACAAAAGCAGCTGTCTTGCAAAGGTTGAAAAAGCAACATACTCCATCAAGAGTTGTAGAAACAGAGTTTTTGCTTCATTCAAATGAATGGAAATATAATAATTGTTGAGAAATTTAAAAATGAATGGAAAACACTCTTTTGCAAATTGCCAATTCTTCCAAGCCCCCCCTTAAAAATTAACCCCCCTCTTTTTGTCCAAGCCACCCCTTTTATTTGAAATTTTCACAAGCCCCCCTTCTTTTAAATTCAGTAAAATTCTCAACCCCCCCCCTTTTTAAAGGGGGGGGGGTGCCCACTATGGAACCTGTGTCCCTTCAATGTAGATTAGTTCCCAGACACTTCTTAATCCATTAACTAAGCGCCTCTGACATTATTTTCGGATGTACCGGTAGTTAGTCACCAAACTGACTTCATTAGTTATAACGTATTGAAAACGAAAAATTTTATAAAAACTGTCGTGTTCCCTTCGCTCACGCAGTTTTTGTACAGTGACTATAAAAAATCTTAGTGTGTACAAAAATACCGAATTCGGAAAACTTGCCTACCCGTTAGCCCCGATTCTGGCCAACCTACCACGCTATAAAGAACAACCCCGTTCCATAAAGAAACAATAAAAGTAGACTTACAGTCAATGCAGCTTCATCCAGAGATTCACCAAGCCCAAGCAACGTCTGATCAGACAGACAGATATTAGACGTCCACACAGCACAATCTCTATGCAACCAAACGTTCATTTGTGTACCATTCTCTTTGTTCCCAGAATCCTTCACTTTAATCTTATAAGGTCCAAATAAGACATCTAGGGTACCTAAATTTCCCGGTCGACCGCACAAAGTACAGACCCAATTTTTACGATTTAAATGTTTGTAAGTGTTAACTTCAATTTGATCGTTCAGAATAAATGATGTTTCGGTGAACGAACTTTTCAGTGTGACTTTGGACAGGTCAATAACTGTGTCCTCGGTTTTGGGTTTGGATTTGGTTTTTAAGTGTTCGGGCAATACTTCCGGTTCGAATGCCACCGTTTTCTGTTTTCGTTTTTTAGATTTGTTTTTCGTTCCGCTTTTAGCATTGGATTTAGTGTTCGCTTTTTTCTTGTTACTGTTTTGTAAAGGTTTTTTATTTGATTTGACTGCAGGACTGACTTTCGATTTCGATTTCGACTCGGGATTTTTATTGTCAACCTTGTCGGTATTGTCAAGGATAGATTCTTTAGAATTTGAGTCGGGTTTATCTTCAGGAATGATATCGTTTTCACATTCCGATTCGGATTTAACGGGCTCAATTTCGGTTTCAATTTGGTTGTCTTTTGAATCAACCGATTCCGTTTTTTCTTCTTTCGGAACAACCTCATCATTTTTTGGTTTTCCCGATTTTCTATCGGAATCATTTTCGGATTCAGTTATATTTTCGGGTTCTGATTTTGCTTCTTTAGGAAAAAAGAATTTCTTTGCTTTCTTGGCTGGTTTAGTTTCCGGTAAAGTGTTTTTCGGTTCGGGTGTTCCTTTTTTAGTTTTCTCAGGTGTCGACTTTTTCGCTTCAGGCGCTAAGATAAAATCGTCATACTTTTTCGGACGTTCTCGTTTGCGATTCTCGTCCAAAATTAATGTATTCAATTTTTTACGAGCACCACCGACTTTGTGTGACTTTTTGACCGACGAGCTTGTCGCTGTTGAATGCTCATTTTTCGTTTTCTTTTCGTTAGGAGATTTAATGGTTTCGGAATCAGTCGTATTTGTTGAAGAGTCGTCGTTTTTTCGCTTCAAGTCCATTCGTTTCTCGGTTGTCTCCGAAGCCGATTTGTTTATAACTTGCTTATTGGATTCTGCTGTATTCGATATGGCTTTTTTAGAGTCGGAAGAGTTCGTTATTGATTTCTTACTCTCGTTAGAATTCGTCGGTAATTTCTTACTACTTTTCGGGACAGAACTATCATCCTTATTTGAAGACGACGACTTTTTGGGATCACTCATTCGTTTTAGCTGCTTCTCGATTTCCATTTTAGCCATTTCTCGCATATTCACCTCAGGTTGGCCGACACGACTCGATTCAATCGCATTGCGTATACTCTCAACTTCGGCTTTCTGTCCAGTGGCGGCGCCTGCGTTGGCAGTCTTTGTGCCACTTGTACCCGTTGACTTAGCTTTCTGTAATACAGCATTAGCTTTCTCCATGACACCCGATTTCTTGAGAGGGATTTTAGGTAGTTTTTTAATGTCAATGATATATCTAGACGGAGAAATGGAGCGAGTTTTCTTAGACTCTGGCGACGTAAACCCTTTCTCTTCACATTCTAAGCTATCTTCGTCATCAACCTCTTTTGAATTCGACCGCGATGCTTTTCGAATATTCTCGGCAACTGTTGATGCTTTGGTGGGTTGTGAGCGCGGAGATGAGATGGATGTCTGTGAAATTTTCTTCTTCGTCGTTTGACTACCCGCAGAGCTTGTTTTCGCGTTCAATACGCGTGATAAATCGGTCGTTGGGCGGTTAATAGAAACATTCTCAAGCTGATTTGAGTTTTTGTTTTTAATGTTACTATTACTGTTGGAGAGTGCTTCAACTCCATCACCTTGCGAACAGCCTGATGATGATGATTGTCGTTCCAGTTTTCTTTTCTGTCGAAATGCAATTTCCTCCTCACGGTCTTTCATTTGTGATTCTGATATTCCGGCGGCGATTGATGTTGTCGACGACTTCTGAAGGACCACTGATTGTGGTGTTTTGCTACTCAGGTTTTTTGTTTGTGTTTGAATGGAACTCCATTGCTGTGGTGTTTTGCCTGGAGGTGTCACTCTTACGTCTTTACCTTGCACATTTTTAGTTACTGAAACAGGGGAATTCATCGGTTTTTGTAGAAGCGTTGATTGTGAAGTTTTCGGTGTTCCGTTCGTTTTCGTAAGCGGTATTGTCGTTTTGGTGGATATGACTTTATTCACGTTCTTGGGCGTTTGGGCGTTATTTGTGGCGGACGAGGGTGCAGATTTCGTTGTAGCTGCTAATTTCTTCGCCTCTAATGTTGCTCTGAGGAGGGCAGGCGATACTGTTGGAATGCTAACGCGTCTGGGCGTTGTTAGGGCTCCCGCTTGTGACTGGGCGGTATCAGCAGCGTTTGGATTGGCTTGATTGGTTTTATTGATTGGTTTGGTTGTGTTGAGTTTAACAGAATCTTTGCCTGGCGTTGAAACGCCTTGAGTGCAGCGAGCTGACGAAATAGAGGGCGAAGTTGATATTTTGATAGAGCTGAACTTCCCAAGATCTTTAAGCTTAGATAAAACATCTTTGGGTAGGTTTGATAGCTTGACGGATATAGCTGTTGTCACTGGCTTCGTTTTTGAGACTTGAGATCCAGGCTGCGATTGACCAGTACTGGTATTTTTGATAGCGGTGCGTCCTTTACTCTGCAAATCAGTGATTTCTAAAAAAACGAGGAAAATCAAAACATTTTTAATTGTCGATTTTCTTTTGAGAATACTTAGCTCACGATCGTTCTAAGAAAACGTCAAAGTGCTCGTGGACAATAATCCCATGTTGCAGAGTCATGTTGCACCACATGTCATTGCGATTATTAGATTCGATTTAGAAGTGGTGCTAAAAAAGTTTGGAAGACTGTTAACAATTCGGTCCTTATTAAATCTGCTTATACTAAATAACCTTTTTACAATTTGTCTTTAAGCTCTAAAAATATAGTATATATCAAATTGAATATTTCGCCGGTCCCTTTCATTTTTCAAGTTCGTCCGGGAGAGAAATACGAGAAGAAAAAAAAGAGCACTTTTCTCCTTACTTGTGCTATTGATCAGTTCAGCCAGCGAAGTCTCAATTTTTCCACCATCTTTGGACGTGATCGTATTATTAGATAACAATGCAGTGGCTTCTGACGATTTCACTTTCTTCAGTTGAAACTTGAAGACGCCTGGTTGAACTTGTTCGACGCTGGTCGGTTTGACTGGAATGGCGTCTGCCGATTTTTTACCGCTGACGCTGATTTTCTTGACGGTCACATTCGGATTACGAGCTGTAAGGAAAGATTGCACAGAATAGAATATATCAGCCAGTACCATTAATTTTATTTGTTAACTAGGCAATAAAAAAGTGGTTTTTTCTACAGACTGAAACAAAGAAAGCGCGAGATTCAACCCGTGAATTCAAAAGCGGGGTAAACTTGAGGCTTAACTTTTTCTTGCTTGAGAAAGGTTGAAGATTCCTCGCTAGCCTAAACTTTGAAACTGGATGTTCGTACCTGTTGAAGATGCAGTCGATTTCGAATTCTTCGACTGGTTAAAAATGGGAGAATCGGGCGACAGGTTTTTGACGATTTGTATCTTTGGCTTTTTCATTGGACTACCAGCTGAAGTTTGTTGTTTGTTCATTTTCATGATTTTCTGGGGTGTGAAACCTGAAATATCAAATGAAGGATTTGAATGAATAATAAATGGTCGTAAACATGTCTATTCATGACTATTTGATAGCTGGGATAATTCATGATAATACAATACACGCCAACTTGGAGAGATTCTCCAAAGGAAAAACTCTCTACTGTAAAAAATCAAAAAAGAAACAGACAAGCCTCTAGTAAAACAAGTTCAAAGCCTTTCTTTTAAATACATACAGGCCCCTCCTATAAGGAAAATTCTAAATCTGAGAACGTCAAAATATTTAGGAAATAAAAAAAACTCAAGAACAAACTAGATCGATCTCATTTCTTACCTGTTGCTGGAAATTTGATTTTGGATGATTTCTTCATCATTTGATTGGAGAGTACAGTTTGACCAAGTGGCTGCTGTAGGCTAGCTACAGGTTGGGTGGACATACCGGATACAATGACTTGTGATAGAGCTATTAGGTTGTTAGCATCCACTAGCTGGTTACCGTCTAGTAGTAAGGAGGAGACTGTAGCAGGTTGTTGAGGTACAGTCTGGTGTATCTGCAGATTCTGAGCCATCAAGGAAGCAGGGTCAATAGTGATGTTTTGTCTCTTGAGAAGGGCGGGGTTGATGGTGATGGTGCTTGGTAGGAGGGTGGTGGACACTGGCATCTGCTGTGCCGAAGCGAGGTTTGCTAGGGATACAGCCGATGGTTGGAGAGCCATCTGCTCTTGAAGTATGTTGATGGTGTTTGGTTGAAAGGTAGGTTGCGTCATTATTAAGGATTCGATAGCTCCAGGCTGCAGGTTGGTGGTTACAGTACCATCTGTGAGGTTTATGGTTTGGATGGTAGGAGTAGGTTGCACTTGAGACATGACTGTAGGTGTCAAGATCAAGGAGGACGATTCCCCTGGCCGGATACCTTGGAAGTTGGTGGTGGCAGCCGCCGATTGCAAGATAGGATGCAGATTGGCTGTCGCTTGTATCTGTTGACCTGGCTGTAGATTCTGAAGCATAAGAGCTTGTTGTTGAGCTTGATCGACCATTAGGATCGGGCTTTGCTGTTGGAGAACTAGAGGATTAGTATGAACTGGTGACTGTTGGAGTAGAACATTACTGGTGACATCGGCGAGCTGTGTTTTCTGTGGGGTCGCTATAAGCGTTGCAGGGCAGGTCGATATTAAACCGTTGGCGTTACTTACAACAAGGTTAATGTTATTGAGATTAGTTGCTGACGGATCAAGCACGTTAGCCAATGGGATTTGCTGGACGTTGGCAGTAGTTGATAGTGGAATATCGGTTACCATCGGTTGCTGATTGATGATGATGTTTTCCCCATTAATGTTAGTTATTAGGGGGACTTGACTTGACGGGTTGATAGTGATGTTTTCGACTGGAAGTTGTGTTGAGCTTGGTGCTTGAAGGGGATGGAGGACCATATTCTCAACAGCTGAAGCTGGATTCACGATAGGTGTTCGTGGAGTGCTAATGGCGATATTTGATACTGGTAAATCAGCTGATGATGAGGGTTTTTGGAGCAGTCTTTGCTGATGTTCAGCTAACAGGTCTTCTGCGATGCTGGTGATATCTGTGGTGACTGGCTGCTCATTGTTGATTAAAACAGGTTCATTTGTGGATGTTGGTAAAGTATGGTCTTGCTGGAGGTTTATGAGAGTATCTGCTGTTGTGAGAGTTTGAGCCTGATGCTGAGTTGCCAGTAGATTTGTAGATTGGTCGTGTTCTGTTACCAAGACATTAGTATGTTCGTGGCCTTGTTGTAAATTGACAAGAGCATTTGCTGTTAGTAGAGCTTCCTGTTGGTTGATTAGGATGTTTTGCAGTTCCGTTGATGATATAGCTTGTTCTTGGTTGACCAGTGGTTGCTGGTTGAGCAAAGCATTTGCCAGGTCTTGCTGGTCAGCAGTTGGTTGGCGAAACACCGTTTGCGGTACGACCTTCAACAAAAATAAAATGATAGATAGATATAAGTATGAACTTTCTTCTCGACCAAACTGGTCATTAGGCTGGACTTAAATTGTTGGTTTGCCGTCACCCGACCGACCCTATCTTGAAACCTGCCGACCCAAAAAATTGTATTGTCATTTTAAAGAAGTTTTTTTTCCTTCAAAAACTTCAAACAATAAAAAATCAAAATTCGTATCTTGTTTGTCTAAAGCATAAGAAACGTAAATTCCCTGCTAGCACTTCTGTTTTTTATTCAAACAGATTCAAAATTACCTAAATGTAAACAAACTGTTAACCCTTCCATGGACGAAAATTTCATAAATCGCCAAAATAAAAAAAAATTCCGACCGACCGACCCACCTCCAAAATCTAGGGTAGGGTGACGGCAAACCAACAATTTTTTAAGCCTGGTCATTATTTACATATCATTTTAAGAACTACTGTAGAAGGAAACTCAGTTACTTAGAATCCTTTTAAAATTGACAAATAACACAGCAACGTGAAATTGCAACTAGTTTAAAAATGCTTGAACACGAGAGCAATTTTTGTGACATCATTATCGAAGCACAATGATATAGTATCAATCTGTAGGAGGAAAATTTTATATTTTGTCGGTTTAATGTCCTTCAAAATTAAAACGCCTTTAATAATCCTCTTTCTTGGCATCCCCTAACCCTAAAATGTTTAGATTGCCTTCGACTAAAATAAACCACTAAAATTGCTTTTAAAATTATGAAAACATTGGACTCATTTCTCTCCTTCAGGATAATAAATTTCAGGAGAATACACGAAATCTGACAGCAAAAAGATGACCTTTTTCAATTTTTTGAGCTATGAGGTCTAACTGATTGCATATGATTCTTACCGTGGTAGGTTCGATGTTCTTGGACAAAGCTTCAAAAAGAACTGGATCGAGTTGGATATTTTGTAATTGCTCTGGTGAGAGATTAGCAAGGATACCAGCAAGATCTGTCAAATTGCCAACAGCTATTGTATTGCCAGCATTGGATGATGTCACTGGCAAAGACATCTTTGTTGTGTGTGTGTTTGTTTGTTGCGTGTTATGTTGTTTTATCAGCTTTCTTCATTATTTTGTATTGTATATTTGATTTTGATTTTGTTGCTGGAATGAAAAATAGTATATGAAGGGGTATTGCATTTTCTACTATCTGACGAACGCTTTCTTCGTTGTGATCTTTAAATGATTGTAACGAAACTTTATTACAACTGAAGTTAAAAATTTTTTTTTAAGTTTTCTCAATTATACTGTAATATCAAAGTAACTATAAACGCAAGGTCACAGAAAAATATGGTAAAGGCAAGCACCATTGGAGATTTTCCTATTTCGGCTGTATTCGTGTTCCAAAGTTATTTGGAATTATATTCTTGATATTCCAGTTGCCCAAAAGGATTCCAGATAAGATTCCAGATAGCACTTGTTTATACTAAACAGACAATTATAAATAAGGTTCTAAAGATTAAATTAAAGCCAAAGGGGGTTGTGACTTAAATGACGCTGATATTCCCACTCAAACAAATTTGGTAACACCTCTAAATTGTGATACTAATTTCAAGTTCATATTTCGATTTCCAACTTTCATAGTGAAATTTTAAACATAAAACATTTTATTTCAAAGAGGGGATTTTGAAACTTTTGCTTTGAGACTGAGGGAGAAAAGGTTATCTGACAATATATGATATGTTATGAAATTGCTAGATATTATACATACAGGTTTTCTTTATAAGAACATCCAAAAAATTTGAAGCCTTCAGATGTTCTTAACTTTTGAGTTTTAAGCCTGAAATGTTCCTAACATGTTCTTATTTTGACCATTTTGTGAATATCTTTTACCATTTTCCTATAAAAAGATAAGGTGTTTTTGAGTCCACAAAGCCTTATAATGTTCTTAACTTTTTCTTAACATTTTGGCCAGCGAAGCCTCGAGTTCTTATATAGTTTTTTTCTTATAAATAAACATACGTAGTAAGTTTTGAAAAACAGACTCACAAGAACAGTAGAAATACAAGAATCATGATTTTTCAGAAATCAAGATTTGGGGGATGATCAGTTATTTGGAGATTTTTAAACCAAAGCTTTAAACATTTCCACTTTGGAAAAGGAGCAGGCAAAAAAATAGAGGTTCCTTTACTGCTTAAAAGTGATAGAAGTTGCTTACATTAAGCCATTCAATAGAACAGTTTGTTAGTTTAGTAGTTAGTATTAGCTTTAAATAGAGAATGCTGTGAAGCTGTTGTGCATTTTATACTAAAAATCAGGCTCTGTTTTGTCTTAAAAATACAAGTAGGTTCTGAGGGAAACTCTTCAAAAAAGTCTTATTGGAAAGTTTTTTTCTAAAAACAGTGACATAATTCATAAAATGTCACTAATAAATAGAATCCAAATAAAATTTCTCAAAGAAAAACACCATCATTCATGGAAATACCCTACTGTGATCCAAAGAATTTTTAAATGATGATTTTCTTGAAATCTCTTCATAATAAATTTGGAAATTAATTCATTATTAAAATACACTTTTATTATTCAAGAAAAATAGCTGCATGATGAACCAGCATAAAGATAAACATGTATTTTGCATAGCTCCCTAAGCATTACTTATCAGAATTAGAAATTTTGTAGTATCTTGTTATTGTTGGATCAAGAAGATACAGAATAGTTACAGTTATTCTTATGATTTGCCTAAAGTTGTTGTTGTTTGATTAAAAAACATAAATGCAAGATAAAAATTAAGTAAAAACTAATTTAGAATTAGACGACAAGGGCAATGAGAGGTGTAAGCAAGTTAAATTGGTAAGTTTTTATTTTTCATGACTAAAGTGAATCAAACTTCCTAAAGTGTTGCAGCTTTTCCAGCTTCTATCTACCTGAAGGTAGATTCTTCTTCTTTCCCTGGATTTCTCCACCTACCATTGACCATCTTGTTAGTTGCTGACCATTTTATCAGAGAAGCATCAATTATATTTTTTACATTTTTTATTTTTGGTATGGCTCGGCTGTGGGTTCAACACACAATCTATCCTATAATTGATCTACAGTACAAAAGGGAGGTTTTTAGAATAGAACGCAACTTACAAAATACTATTCATTGAAATTAAAGTGATTTTGAAGCCAATCTTTGACAACATTATAAGAAGAACTTTCTTTTTGAATGAATCCAATAAGTTTTTGTTTTCAAAACAACCAGCTTATTCCAAAGAAAATATAATTCAAAAATAGAGAAGTAATGAATTATTTTGATTCTTGAGACTAAACTGTCTCTAATAGAAAATTATAGGTATTATTCACAAAGTCAAAACAAAGTAAATCACTAAAATGAAAAACAATAAAACAGAAAAAAAAGCAAAGATTCAAAATGTTTCCAAAAAATTCACTGAACTATCCTACTAAGTGGTTAACTTTAAGTGTCATGGAATCATCCCCCAGGAAGATGGGGGGGGGGATCAACTTTTGCCCTGGAGGGGGAAGTAAATATTTTCACCTTGATGCAAATGGGGGATTTCAGGAAATTTTATGGGAAGTGGGGGTAGGAAGTGCAAAGATTAGGTATAATATTTCAAATAGATGATTAAATGTGTCTATATTTCCAGAATTTGTTCATTCATTGCAGGACATTTTTATTTTTGTTTATTAGGCAAAATATAGCAAATCGGTTGGTCACAAAAATATTCTTCCAAGAGGGGGAACCCCTGAAAAAGGGTAGGTGGGAGATAAGACCAAATGGTGGGGTTTTAGGTCTCAGATAGGGGGGACCTGAAAACCTGGAGGACACCATGAGTGTTTAGACTAATGTCTATAGATCTGTTTCAGCAGCTACTGTAACTTTGGTAAAATTCAATTATAAAATTATATATTTAAACTTAATTTGATTAATTTTACAGGTTCATTTCTGTAAGAAGAAAATATCAGTTGAGTTGAGCAATCCGCCGTCACGTCTGGGTGTCTTTTTCTAACACAATTTTTAGACTAAATCTCTCAAAAATTTTTAGAATCAAAATCAATTGCAAATTCACCATATAATATCAACAATTGAAGAAGATCACAATGGCAGGGTGGCAATCGAAAGCGAATATCCAAGAAGAAGGTAATATAATGATCTAGTGACTCCCTTCTTCACTTGGTTGGAGGGTACAATCACTATTATTGAACTATCGGAATCATTAGAGTGTAGTAGAGAAGAGGTCGCAGGTTATTGTTTCAGAATCAATTCTTAATCGCACAAGACTTCTCATTGCCAATGGATTGGTTTCTGACGTTTTTTGAAGAATATAGATATGTCTCAAGATTTTAAGGGGGTCTTGAGCCTCCTCCCCCCCCCTCAAGAAGCTTCCTCTAGAAAAAAAAAGATGCTGGAAGGGTTGATTAGTTATTGGCTCATTGAATTTTTCTGATTTTTACCACAAAGATGTGTAATCATCAGTCTGATTTTCAAAGAAAAATAATTACTTGTTGATAGATTTGGCTGGATCTGGAAATATCCCAGAAAAAGCAGTTTTTCGGGAGCTTCTTAAGATTTTATCATTAGTTTTTCCTGATTTTTTGTACATAAATGCGTAGTGGTACTGCCATCAATGTGTCTAAAACCTTTTTCTGAGGTCTGCTGAACCAGAAATCACTGTTTATTTGAATTTAAAGAATGACATTTTTACATTTAATTTGATTATTTCCTCAGAGAAAAGGGCATTTCACGGTGATGCTCAAGACTAACATTGTTTGATTTCCAAACAAAGAAATAGTTTTTTCTACCAGAAACTTCTTTAAAAAATAGCTGGATCAGCGGAAACTGGCCTCGTAAAACAGGTTTCCTTTTCATTTTCTCTGAGTTACACTCAACATATTTTCATTCATATTAGTACTACATCAATGTGTCCAAAACATTTTTCTGAGGAAAATTTTTATTCGGTCTGGAGATATCCTGGAAATTGTTATTTTAAATATTTCAGTGACTTTTTTTCATTCGATTTGATAATTTTCTTTATAGAAAAAAAGGTATTTCATATTGATGTCCAAAACTTAGCATCGTTGATTCCGAAAGAAATCAGGCTGGTTTTGAAAAAATGTTACTGAGCATATTGTGCAGCTTACGAGCATATTTCTCATTTTTAGGGAAAGTGAGCATTTCGCGCAATTGCCTTGGTATTTATTTCTGATTTTATGCAGACTGATGTAAAATGGTAATGTTTGCATAGTTCGTTCCCCCTTTTCTTATTTGTTAGCTATTTTTGTCCAAAATCCTTGGGGGATAGGCATTTTTAAAGGTTAGTGGGATGCCAAGAAGGGGGATCAGACCCCTTTCCCACTATGGTTTAGAGGGAGGCCGATATTTGAATAAATAAATTTTTGGCCAAATTTGTGCCAAAAAGTGCCAAAAAATTGTTTTTTTGAAATTGAGTGAAATTGCTTCACAGTGATGTGAAATTGTAATTCTTAAAATGTAAGACTTCAAGATTAAAAAAAAAAAAGTTTTTGGATTTGTGGAAGTTGCTTCATTAGATTTTATCTTTTAAAGAGCTAGAGTTTATATCTGTTTATGTTTTTGTTTGTGCCCAAAACTTAGCATGGCTCCTTACCTCTTAAACATCGTAAAGCCACTATCTATCGATAGATTTGTGATAAAAAATATGGTATCACTGGAAAGATTTTTAAATGCGCTTTTTATTTCCCACAAATTTGTTTTTCAAAATGGTAATTATAGTGGTATCCTATAACAAGTTCCTTTTTTTTTTCTTCTTCATTTTTCTTTATTTTCTTGGACGAATTTTGAAAAACAAATGGATTGAAAATATAAGCGCATTTGAATATATTTCCAACGATTGACCACACTTCTGTTATTTTCAAATGATGAAGCCTGTCATTGTGGCTCATTGTTCTTTTTTTGTGGGGCAATGTGCTATTTTCTGGGCCATTGTGCTTATTTCTGGGTCATGTGCTATTTTCTGGGTCATTGTGCTATTTTCTGGGTCATTGTGCTATTTCATGGCTTGGCGGCAGGTTTTAGGCGCCCCCTAAAAATTCAGGTGACCCCTAAGATTTAGGTAACCCCTGGTTGCCAAATATTTTAGGTGACCCCTAAGCCAATGACACGTCAAATTTTTTCGAAAATCCTTTTCATTCAGACAATCAAACAAATAAAATAGTTAGTTTAGCTTATTGCTAAATAGAATGAATGCCCTACTAAGAAATAGGAAATAAGCTAAGTATTGAAGGTTCATGCCAGATTATCAAGGTTTTGTAAGTCAGGGTGCAAATCCCTTGCCAGACAGATTTTTTATCTAAGTAATGCAACATAATTAAAGAATTTTTACAGATAATATATCAGATACCAAATTTTCAGTCTTTGAGCATTGCTTAGATTGGGCGGTTCAAGTTATAGTCCGTTAACCCCATGTGAACAATATGGATTTTTCGTAACAATTTACTTTTGAAAAACTTTTCCGTAACATTCCGTAACATTCAAGATTTTTTACGGGAAAATCTTGGATTTTCCGAAACTTGGCAAGAAAATAGAGCAAATTTTATATGGATTTTTCAATACATATGACTAAATAATGAGGAAAAATCCTGGATTTTCCGAAACCTTTTTCAAATTTCTCAGGATTTCCAAGTGAAAAAAAAATCCCAAAAACCCTGTCGTCCACAGCCTAATAAAATATAAGATGAGAAAGTGCCAACCTATGGTCTGGTAGGCTGCTTATGATGAAAAGCAAGTACAGAAAAAAATCACCAAACATAGAATCTAGCCCCCAGGCAGATCCATCTGAAAAAATTTAGGTGACCCCTAACATGGTTAGTCCCCCCTAGCCACAGGCCAAAATTAGGTACCAATCGCTGGGGGGGGGGGGGGTTCCAGCCATGTATTTTCTGGGTCATTGTGGCTCATTGCGGGTCATTGCAGATCATTGCAGATCATTGCCGGTTATTGTGTATATTTGTGATACACTTTCTTTTTTTTAGTCAAATCCCGAGGAAACAAATTTTCCAACTCAGAAATTCTGAAAATTTTGACAAAAAACTTTCATAAGAATTTTGATACAAAAACCCAATTAGTTTAATTCTGAACCCATTGAATTGAACCCATTCAAGAAAGTCAATGAAACATAATGTTAAAGTTTATAATGAGAAAATGTGTGGAATATATCAATTTTTATGGTTTGTTGATTATGTAAATAAATAAAAAACACCTAGCCTACCCTTTGTGTTTGAATCAACATTGTTTTTGTTGTTGTAAAACACTGACACACATTTTATACTCACCAAGTTACCAAGTTTTAATTATTCTGAAAAAATGCTTGATTCCTCATAATCATCAATGAGACCAGTTTGCAGAGTGTGGCACGTTTGTTTGATATCTCGAGTGCACAACTCGGAATAAGGCGAGTGCACAACTCTGAAATAAGGCGAGTGCACAACTCAGAATAAGACGAGTGCAGGTGCAAAATGAGGTTTTCAGGTGCAAGTGCAGACGGTTTTTTTACCTCAAGTGCAGAGTTCCTCTATTTTCTCCTCAAGTGCAGCTAATTTTAGCATTTTTTTTACAAATTTCCGAGGTAAAGGTGCACCTTGTCTGGACCAAAATTTATCAGGTGCGCTCTTCCAGTGCGGAACTTGGTATTTCCGAATTTTTCCTCGAGTGCAGTCTTGTCATATTCTGCAAACTGGCAATAAGATAGTAAATACAATATACAAACAATATACTAAATTTTAGGCGTCATTTCAATTTTTTTCTGATTAAGTAAGCAATCAATACCTGCTTGAAGGCTAGTAATGACCCCACACCACCCCTCCCTCTTCAAAAAAACTGCACCCAAAAAAACAAAAACAGGTCAAAACAAGCAACATGCTGAAGAGATAGATAGTCTAAAATGCTCACTTTCAGCATAACTTCTAGTCCAATTTTGCTAAAATATTGGCTGCAAGCTTGTATCATCATTACCACCATTACCCATCCTTACCCCAGTCTTCCCCAAAAATACATGTCACATGGAGTTGTTTCACAAGATTTGAGCAAAAAAAAGTAAAGTGAAAAAAGTTAGAGGGGGTCCTATTTTCGGCATTTTCAAAGAATGATGACGTCATTAGGTGGCCTCTTTGCCCCCCCCCCAAGATGCTCAAAGGGTTTACTAACTAACTAACAAACAAACAGGGGTTAATTCGTAGTATCTCCAGGTGGGTCTAACAAGTAGAGCTTTATCTAATCAAGGCAAAGGTCTCCGTAGTATAATAATAGTGGAAGAAAAAACCAGCCATCTGCAAAATCTGTCAAACAGACAGAGACAAATTCACACAGGGCCGTTTGTTTTGGTTTTCATAACAGCAATCAAAAAAGAGACATAGCAGCCAGTCTTGGGAATTTGCCAAACTCAGCTAAATTGTGTGCACCTACCTTTAACTTCTATCCTAAGCAAGAATTTGCTACAAAAATCACATCTTTAAAATGGTTATTTTGTCAAATAAATTTGTACTTATGACTTTGGTTGCAGTCAAAAAAATTTTCTCAGTCTGGTAGATAGGACTGTGAAAAATGAACACTGAAAGTCGAAACATGGATCTAAAACCTGAAATCTCTAAATATGTCGCCATCCCAGGTTCTTGCCATCAAAGAGATTTACTTTTGCGAAAAGGGCTAAAATTTGTGAAAATTGCTCGTTTGTACACCTGAAGTATACTGTCTCAATTCTATCAAAAGTTATTGACAAAGAAAGTCATCTATAACTTTTTATTGCAGTACTCCCGTCTATCCCAGTTTGACAACCTGTAGTCAAGTACATCAGAAACATACAGGAATGTTTTTAATTTTATATGGACTGGATAAGTTTCCACAAAGCACCAGCAAAAACAAAAGTTGGACTTTGCTGAAAATAGCTGAAATTGGACTTTTAATACATGGTAATTCTGTTTGGCTATATATATGAAAACGGCAGGTACAAAATGCATAAAATATAATGCATATTGCATAATGCATAACAGTTGAGAATTTTAAATTTCAGAGGCTATAATAGGGAAATTCTGAAAGATAATACTTTCAACAAAACAAATATACCATTTTATACCAGAAAACAGAGGGTAGAAACTGATAAATTTGGAATATGGATGATGAAGAAAATCTATGATCAACTGAAAATGCTTGTTGCCATTTTGATTTTCATAGTTGTATTTTTAACAGAACGTAGTACAGTGTAAAAAACACGAAAATATCTCCTCTGTATATTACATTTCTTGCCCGAATAGGTTTATGTTTTAATGTTTATGCAAAGCAACAAGATCGTTAATTCTGGGTTTTTCTCAGAGGTCTTTTCAAATAATTGCTAATAAAAGTTCCACGGGTTTTCCCTTTCACAAAACATTGACCAATAACAAAAGAAAAGAAAGAAAAGTGCACATCAAATCTTTTAAGATTTTAACATTCGAATGTTCATGTGTTTACTTTTTTTAGAGAGAGGGGAAACCTTTCTGATGCATTTTCTTCTTATTATTTTTTCTAACTCTACTGTAAGGGAAATTCGGATTGTAAAAATCTTGTAGAAATCTTTCTTGTTTCTGAAAAAATCCCATTGATTGGAATGTTTAAATTTTAATAGGAAATATATACGGTTTGTCTCTACAAAGGAGAGTGTTGGAAAATCTAAAATAGTTCTGTAAGTAAATTACACAATCAGTATAGACCTAACTCTTCATACAAAAGTTACGGGAAACGTATGTTTGGACTTTGTACCCTATGCTGCATGCAAGCACTTAAGAAAAAGTCCCGCAGAGGCGGGACAAAAATCAGTTTTTTGAAGTTTGCAAAAAAACGCCACATAGAAGATCTTTCAGTATCTGAATAGAGCAGTAAAAAATACAACTTTTCTATTTTTCCTTTTTTTGGCAAAAGTTCTAGGAATGAAAATAAAGGGATAATGATAATTGAATACTATCCATTGATGATCCGCGGCACTATCATGAAGCTAGAATCACTTTGCGTACTCTTCGCTTGAGGAAATGATTGACAGATTGAAGTTTTTCACCTGCACGGGAGCGTTCTTGGCTCAATCCTTGGACTGCGCTGAAAATGGTAGACAGAGCTGTGATAGATCATTTCGATGGAAGTTGTTGGAATGTTTACAAGGCTCTTGACAGAAAATTGTTTCTTTTATTGTCAATGATGACAGTGTCCTTATTAATTTTGTTAGATCTGACATATTGATGTTTGTAAGTGCACTTTATAGTTTTGATTCCCATTGAAGAATCATATTCTGGTTTTCATGTTAAAAAATGCTGTTTTAGAGCTTTAAAGCTAGCCTGACTGTCATCATTAACAATAAAACAAAGGATTTTCAATCAAGAGTCTTATAAACATTACAATAACTTCCATCAATATGATCTTTTGCAGCTGAGTCTACCATTTTTAACATGGGCTGAGGATTGGGCTGAGGATTGGGCCGAGAACGCTCCAAGAATGCCCGCGAGCTCCCGCACGGGTGAAAAATTTTAATCTGTCACTCATCTTCTCTAGCGAAGAGTACGCCAAGCGATTCTAGCTTTACGATAGTGCAGAAATACCAGACAACTGACATGGGAGAGGCTCTCCAACCTCTTCAATTCTAACCGTTTCCCCTAGTTTCCATGTCGTTTCCTCTCGTTTCCAAGTCGTTTCCAGGTTTTTTTCCCTCCCTCTTTTTGTCGTTTCCCCTCGTTTCTTGTGCGTTTTGCGATTTAGTAAGTAGGTACACTATTCTGCTTGTCAAGATACTTTTTATTAGAGATTGGTTGCTGTTAATTTCATTAAAAAGCGCAGGGTTATTTTTTCACGAATCCCTTTAGAAGTTTTGCGGGGTTGGTCTAAAAAGCAGGGTAACCAATTGGGGTAGCCAATTGGGCTAGGTTGTGGGGTACCTAAATATTTTACAGACCAGAATAGAAATACCGAAAATGAATGCATAGAACCACATTTTACTGACCAGGGAGCATGAATCTGATTGATACTTAGATTGATCATGTATGATTCCAAAGATAAACAAAGATATAAATTACCACGTGTTAATGCACGAGGAGTAAGAAATAGAGCTTCATTATAATAGAGCTATTTCAAAAGACCTTTTGTACGTACCTATATTATAAGCTGCCATATTTAAAAATTTTGAAAGGAATTTTAATTGTTTGAAACATCTAAACATGATTTAAATTAAACAATAGATTCAATAACAAAGGATTGTTAAGATATGACAAGATTAGAGATCATAAGGCCCAAAGGCGATTCCAAAGCTATTATCATCGAATTACAGCTTCACGGAAATAATAATTAAAAACATAAATAAAATCTAAATCTAAAATATTAAAAACTGTTTTGTATATATTTTTTATTTGGGTCTGTAAATTTTCAAACGAAGCCAAGTTAAGGAAGACAAAATGGCGCCAGGTCTCTTGAGAAGTAATAAATTTCAGTACCTTTGGAAAAAAAGCTATTGTGGCTGAAGTTCGAAAGGAATCTTAAATTTTAATACATGGAATCATTATATAACAAGATGTTGTAATAGTTATTACAACATGAAAAACAGGTTTCAGATTTCAAAAGTTTAGGCAAAAAGAGGTACCCCATAACCTAGCCCAATTGGCTACCCCATTGGCTACCCTGCTTTTTAGACCAACCCAGTTTTGCGGCGCATTTTTTTGCTTGAGAGTCAAGTAAACGATACAGCGCTTTCGCAGCATTAATCTTTGATACGCATTTTGGCGGGACGCTAGTGTGACTAACTGTCGGATGGGACAAGCAGGAGCTTTTACAAGCTCTTGTAAGATTATTGGTTGGTCGTTAATTTGTAAAAAAAAAGATTTTAATTTTTATTACTTTCTTTAAAGAAAGTGTCATCTCTATTATTTCAAATGAGCAATAATGAGTGAAGCATACGGTGCCTGCGTTTTGATTAAACAACCTCGTAATTTTCTGAAAGGTAAAGAAAAGTAGAATCAATCCGACACAATCATCGAACCACATCAAACTTTCATCGAACCACATCAAACTTAAATCGAACTCATAGAACATCAATCGAACTTCATCGAACAAAGAACACTCATCAAACTAAATCGAACTTATCAAGAAATTTTTGTAAAGTTCGATAGCTGTTCGATCGGGTTCGGTAATCGAACAGCTATCGTTCAATTTTTTTCGATTAAGTTCGATGGTTTGATAACGAAAATCGGTTCGATAGGTTTCGGTTGACACCCACCGCCTGATGGGAGCTCGCCCTCACAGACACAGGCGTTCTGCGGGTTCGGCTCAATCCTCAAACCGCGCAAAATGGTAGAACTTAGCTGCATTTCTATGCTATGGAAATAATCAGATGAAAGTTTGTTGGATTGAACGGTTTGATTGGATCGTGGACGTGGGATGATGAATGATATGATATTTACAACATTATACTAAATAGATATAGATAGATAGATAGATATAGATAGATAAATATATTTACCGGTTTATACTTTACTGTTGAATATATACAGGGTGACAGATAAAATATGTACATGTCTCTTTTGACGATGCAAATAAAATGTTAGCTCAAGTTATATGTACTAATAATACTATGTGCTGATAAAAATAAGTAAAGTAATATTTCCCTAATTAGTATAGTAGTCAGTGAATGAGAAAACGGAAGGGAAACACACGAAGAATAGTTCAGAGAACCAGTGGACTCGGAGTAACCTAAGGTTTAGTATTCACAAGTGCAAACAAATGCAGAGGTAGCTATAAAGGGAGATGGTACTGTTCTGTTTCTGAACGAGACAAGGTAACAGAAGACGAAGATATGAAGAGAAAAGGAAGAAGGAAGGAGTGAGAAATGGAAAGAGAGAAAACCGAGGAAGAGAAAATGGGTTATTTATTGGAGGGGAGGGGGGGTGATAGGCCAGAATCAAGATTCAGCAAGTTTAGTTAATAGATAACGTTGTAGGTGTAACTTAAAGGTAGACTTAGAAATTGATTTAAAGTCTGTGATTTTTAGTTTAGTGTGGAGTTCATTCCAGTCCCTGGTGACTAGAGTTGCTACACTAAGGGATCCATATCTTACCGTCGTTGTTGTAGGGGGTTCAAGACGCAAAGAAGATTGACGTGTTGCTTCCTGGTTAGGTGTTAATCTAAGAAAATCAAGACAAAAATAGTTAGGTATTGTTTTGTTGACAAAGTCAAATGCAAGGAGGCAATTTTTTACCTTAAGAAAGTTTACTGATGGGTAGGATTGCAGATTTGATAAACAGAGGACGAGCAGATTGTCTTGGTTTCTTAAAGTGAATGGTTCTTAAAGCTTTGTTTTGGAGAACTTCGATTTTTTCAAGAGATTGTTGTGTTATATAACCAAGAGTTTGAAGACAATAGCTGACATGGGACTCAAACAGTGCGTAGTAAATAGATACAAGGGTTTTAAAATCAACAAAGTGTCTCAATTTAGACAGGAATCCTACTGTGCGTGAAAGTTTCTTAGTTAGGTCTTGAACCTGATAGTCCCATGAAAGGTGTTCATCAAGAATTATACCTAGATACTTAGCCTTTGTTGTGGGAAGCAGCTTCTGTCCACTAAGTCTAAAATTAAGTTTTTTTGTGAAAGAATTTCTAGACGATCGAAATAAAATAAGTTCAGTTTTCGATGTATTCAAGCTGATTTTGTTTGCCCTTAACCAGTGAACAAGGAGCGCAAGGTCACGATTAACTTTTCTGTTAAGCTGTTTAATTGATTCGTCGCAGCAGATCAGACTTGTATCGTCTGCAAAGTGAATGGCTGTTGAATTTTCAAGAGAAAGTTGGAGATCATTTATGTAGATTATAAAAAGTAAAGGACCCAAGACAGAGCCCTGAGGCACCCCATGTCTTATCGGTATGTATTTTGAAGATGTATTTCTGATTTCCACACATTGCTCTCGACCTGATAGGTATGATTTGAGAATATTTAGGGCAGGCCCTCTTATTCCATAGTGTTCAAGTTTGCAAAGGAGGATATCGTGATCAACAGTGTCAAATGCTTTTTTTAAATCAATGAAAACCCCTGCAGCAATCTGTCCAGAGTCCAAAGCTTTCCTTACCAGTTCAGTGAGAGCAACTACAGCATGATTAGTACTGTGGCCTTTCCTAAAGCCGAATTGTTTAGATGAAAAAATATTATTATCTTCAAAGAAGCGAGAAAGTCTAAAATGTAGAAGTTTTTCAAAAATTTTATTTATATTAGAAAGTAAAGAAATAGGCCTGTAATTGCCAACATCAAGTTTAGAGTATTTTTTGTGTAGAGGTTTGACTGTTGCTCTCTTCAAACAGTCTGGATAAACTCCTTCATGGATAGAAAAATTAAAAATGTGCGCAAGGACAGTGCTTGCTGTAGGAGCTATCATCTTTAGGAAAGAAGTTGGGATACTGGATGGGCCTGAAGCTTTAAGTCCGTCAAGTTCATTGATCAACTTAAGAACAGATTCAGGAGTAATCCTGTTGAGATAAATAGAATATAATTTCTGAACACCTAAATAATCTGAGAATGTTTTAGCAGTCCTAGGGATTTGTTGTTTTGTTTTCTCTGCAATAGACCCATAGAAATTGTTGAAAACTTCAGCCATGTCTTTGTCATTGTTAATATGTACATTGTCTTGAAGAATAAGTTTTGGGGAAGGATCTGTGGATGATTTTACACCTATTATTTCATTTACAGCCTTCCACTTTTTTTTGAGATCATTACTATGTTCAGAAAAAAAGGTTTTGTAGTATAAGTTTTTGCTAGCTCGCAGCAATTTAGCAAGTAAATTTCTGTGTTTTTTGAACTTGTCATGCTTTAGTGCTTTAAGGGTTTGATCTTTTGCCTTCATAAATTTCTTATATAATTTGTTTTTGGAAGAGATTGATTTGAGGAGACCTTTTGTGATCCAGGGTTTTTTTGGTATGCATGCCTTCTTCCAAGTAGTTTTTATAGGGGCATGTGAATCTATAACCGAATTGGTTTTAGTAATAAAAGTATTGAGCTTGTCAGAAGGAGATTTCCCATGAAGAGTAGTTGCCCAGTCGATAGAGAGAAAATCCATCAAGAAATCGTTTCTGGTGAAATTTCTGAAATCTCTCTTAGACGATTTGACTTGACTAAAGAGGTTCTTTGTTCTTGCCAACTGTGAAAAATGAAATGAAAATTAAAACAATATAAAAAAATGAAATAATTCTCACAATGTTGTCTCTATGCCTCTATCTATATTCATTTGTTTTCGCTCTTTTGCTTTGGTGTTTGTGTTTGGACAGGAATTTTCAAACGTTAGCCATTTTAGAGACGCGCAGCTTAGGCTACCATTTTCGAACTCCACGGTATTTTTTCGGTCACGTGAAATAGTTCTTTTGGCGGTGAGAGCCTCCCGCCCCGCCGCCCGTCGCCATGCCTGCGCGTGGTGGGGGTGGGTATCATGTAGAGGATACCTCTCAATCAAAAAGAGTTACAAAAAGCAGTGGTGAAGGTGTGGTTGTGTGACAGGGCCCCCATTTTATAAATTTGATTCTTACAAATAGATATCCTGGGTGTGTGGTACCCAGAAGAGGCCAAGTTTTCAAAAGAGATCTTGTAGTTGTATAAAAAAAAACCTTGTCTTCACAGGCTGATATTTATTTGAGCTGTGATAACTCAAGGTAGTAAATAGATGCGTTGAGGTGAATTAGTTTGTTTTGCTCACTACTTTTATCATATGATTAGATCTTAAACCAATCCCAAGAGTAGATAAGTACTTGGTAACGTGATCAAAAACCAAAAACTGAGCAAATCAATTTTCATCTTTTGATATTAACAAAGGAAAAAGCTAAACAAAAAGCTAAAACAATAAACTTCCAGGACCCAGTGTCTGTTATAAGGATTATGAATCCGGGTAGTTTTTCACTTTATAAAGCATAAGTACATGTCCGCGAGTAAATGCTACCGCCATTTTTGCGGGTAAGATTTCAGAATGGACAACAAACAAACAACAAAAAAACAGACGCAAAAAATGAGATCCCTTTTGAGTATACTACTAGTGAAGCTATGTAAGCCACCTACGCTCGCAAGCTTGCTACGGCACGGTGGCAATAGAAGGCGATCGCAAACTCACTAAATTTAAACTAGACATAGCTTAGGGGCCATCCACATAGTACGTACGCACTAAAATGTCGAAAATCGAATACCCCCTGTACACAAGCGTACGCAAATGGCTATACCCCCTCCTGGTAAGTAAGTACGTACTTTTTCATTCACCCTCCCCCATCAGTTGAAGAAAATTTCAAACTTAGATCGTTTGGTTCGGACCTTTATTTCATACATGAAACTCAATGTTTATTAAGAAACTTTTTGCCACCGTATAAGTTTGTAGTTTTGTAAGTCTGGAATACACATGAAAGTCTGAGATAGCAGCTGGACTGGATATACCAGGGATACTTTTTTAATTTCTTAACCAAACCGTTTGGTCTAAATAAAAAAGAGCTGCAAAGATGAAACCACAGGGAAATAAACTACTATGAAATAATTTTTTTTGTTTTGAAGAGATTATTATTTTTATGTGAGGGTGTTTTAGCCTAGTTAACTAAGCCCGTATTCACAAGGCATATAGCGTTTCCGGCGCTTTAAAGATTTTTTGTATTTACGGATTTTAAGTTTGCCTTGGAATACTGTTATTCAGTCACAACTTACCATCAGATTTATCCTAGTGACTGAATCAAACTATTAGATTTTTCGGCTAAGGGTGTTTGGAGTTTGAATCTTATTAAATGAAAGTAGATCTTAAACAAGGGAGCTCATAGGTAACTGACAATTGAAAACAATTCTACATATACAGCTGGGTATTTTACATTTTTAGCATCTTCGTGATGGGACGCCATTGACGTTTGCTAAGCTCAAGTTTGCGACTTCGTGATTTAAGATTTTAAAAGTGCACGATTGCGTGATCCAGAGGAGCCAACATGACCAATGTGATCGTGATAGAAAAGAAATTTAACTCGTGAAAAAATGATTTGGAATTCACTTTTGCGGGATTGCGTGATTTGAAAGGTGACTGGGGGTCTCCCATATATGAATGACATGAATGAAGATACCAAGCTCGAACATAAGTTTGTTGTGTTTTGGACACAGTCATCAGCCATCTTTTGATTAACTTCCACTGGAATTAAATTGGAATTCCTGTCTTATCTTATCTTATTTAATTTGGCGAATTTTGTCAAAATCATTGCTGCAGATCTCAAGAATTAAGGTCATAAATATTATTGTTGTGAGCCGAGGAGATAAGTCTTTTGTTTTGAGAAATCAAATTCAAAGGAAAATTAAGAAATAGGAAAAAAAGAGGTGCAATTTTTAAGGCGGGGTTCATTGACACAGTTGATTCCACTGTGATTTAAAATTAAGTTTGGAAAGGTGTTTTTGCTCAACAAATATCTTTTTGTCCAAAAAGAAAATCAAAAGTTTCACTTTATATGTTTTACAAATTGTTGTTCCTTCAGTAGAATAAATGATTCTACACGAAGGACAAATCGCATACAAAGAAATAAACCTTCTGGTCCGAGTTACAACCACTTTTTCTCAATCGCTTTAGAAAGAGCTGACCGCAGTAGTATGCGAGGTAGGTCGGAGTTTTCAATGAGTTTTTATAGTACTGAAAAAAAGCAAAAATCACTTGTTGTAACACAAGAGGCTCTTGCATAAAATTTTTGTACATGGGGGTGGAGGATATATTGGATATTTTGTCCGGGGGATAGTAAAAAAATTACCAGATTGCCTTGTTTGATGGGCAAAACTACTCTGTTTAGGGGTAATTATGAATGTCCGGGGGGGGGTGTCAACTGATACCTGTCCGGGGGTAGATCTGCTGTCCAAGAGGTCAAAAGTCACGGGGTAAATTTCCAAAAAATAGTATATATCCTCCACCCCCAATGTTCAATATTTTTCTGGAAGAGCCCAAGTTGATGATTGATGAGCAAAGTGTCGATTTTTTTTTAATTTTCCGCAGCCTGTTTTTCCATTACTTCCAATATTTACGAACTTTTGGAAGAATATATCAACCGTTACGGCGTTTGGAGCAAACACACTGTAAAAATCTCCGCCTCGAGCTGCTAGCTTCCGTGTTTTCAAATTGATCTTACATCATTATTCCGATTTTAGTGACCTTGTGTCGACGATAGGATCATCTTGAGAATTGAAAATTGATTTGTCAATAGACGATATCGGCTTAACGAAATTCTCCCCGAATGATTACCCATGATGCATTGCGCAAAAAAATTCAGTAAGTCAATATAGTCCGTGAATTTTTTTGCGCAATGCATCATGGGTAATCATTCGGGGAGAATTCGTTAAGGGCTCTAACCATAGTGAATTTTTCATAATTGCCGTGTTTAAAATGTGTTTTCTGACTGATGTAACCAACAAAACTATGGCATGTTATACATTTTCTGTCAGACAAACTATTCCTGAATCTGAAAATTCAAAAATTGCATTGAAAGAAATTGATGAAGAAGAAAATGAAGACTTTTGCGAGGAAGAGTATTTCAACTTTGAAGAGCTTAGTTTCGGCGAAGAAAAAACATTTTGAAAAAATTTTCGCAGTAGATGGTGTATCTTTTACCGAACAATAAAAATTTCTGCGGAAAATTTTTGTAAATGCTTCTTTGTCTCGAAATTTTCAAAATAGTGGTTTTTCATCAATTTTTCATCTGGATTTTGCTTAACCCTTTGAGTGCCAGGGTCCTTTTTTCTAAGTTTTTTTTAAAAAATCGCTAGTTCAAACTTTAAGGGCTTATATCTCCTGATCTAGAAGGAATTAGAAGCTCGTATATAGCTCGTTGGATAGCTTAGAGTCTCTTCTTTCTTTTGGGCGCCTTCGGCGCCGCCCGATTTAGGAAGGGCGTGGTGGGCGGCGGCCAAGGGGGGGGGGGTAGGTTAGGGAATTAAAGCAGTCAGGCCCGCTGCGCGGACCTGACTGAACTGATGAAAAGGTGCCCAGTGGTAAAATTTCAAATCAATTCACTAGAAGACAGAATAAAGTAAAACAGGGCCAAATTTGGAGGTTCTTGGATCACTCGTTGACCAAAAATAGTCAAAAAACGGTCAGAATCTCAAAAAAGTGAATTTTTGTCAATTTTTTGCATTTTTTTGACTTTTTTGCTTAAAATTTCGCTGGAAAGACTCACTTTTGAATTTTTTTTTGCTTGACCATAAAGGACAATCTAATTCCTACGAGTTCGACCAAAAATAACGATTTCTAACTCAAACTGGGCATTACAGGAGGGCTTCGCCCTCCTATATAGCCCATGTCGTATATATACGACATCGGCACTTAAAGGGTTAAAAAAACAGTCATAACTTTTGACACATCTTTTTAGAAAAATTTTCCGCAAAATTTAAAATAGTTCAATTCTTTGCGGACAGTTTGAAAAAAGTTCGAAACAAAAAGGTTAATTACCCATTAAAACTTAGCACTTTTTATAAAAGAAGGTGATGCAACATATTATTAACGTTTTTTTAAAGTTCATAACGTCATTATTGCAAATGAGTTCTTAATTACTCTTAAGGGGTTTGATTAAAAAGCAATTTATAAAGGCAATTCTTTGTTAAAAGTGTTAAAGAATCTAAAACATAACTTTTATGTTCAGATACTAAAATCAATTTTCTGACTATGGTCAGAGCCCTTAAGCCGATATCGTCTATTAAAAATAATGAGGTTCGAAACGGGAAATATAAACAGTCCAAGAATCAAGCTGATCTTGTAAGGGCTGATTTTTATGCAAGAAAAAAAGGTCAAGGTTGTAAAATTTGCTGTAACACTTAAAATACCCCAAATTTGCCGGAAAACAGAAACACACTGAGAAAAGCTTGAGGATCGAGGATTGCATTTCAGTTCTTTCCTGTTTTTTATGAACATTTTTTTTACAAACTACCTGATGATCAAAGGAGAAAGGAATAAAAATTTCAATTTTACAAGGAGAAACATTTTTTGCAGGAAAAATGAAAATCATAATCAAAATCAAAATACATAATCAAAAATTAATTGATAACTCTTACTAAAGCTAAGAAATTCTCCTTGAATATATTGTCTATAAAAGATTGGAGGAGAAGAAAATTTCAAAATTAAGAAGGTCGCAAATCACAACAATATTTGGAAAATTATGGTGTGAAAGAACATTAGAGAGCTCCGTGTCTTGGAGGATTGTAGTTTTTTTTTGATTTCCTAAATTTGTAAATTTTCTCTAATTTTGAGATAATTTTTTAGATTTAACTGTTTACAAGTTTTATATCTCGCACCCAGTGCACCTCCAATCGCTTTTTGACTTTGAGTCATGATGGGTTTGAAACACTCATATGCACAGATAATTATCAGAGACATACAATTATGGTCAGATTATGTTTCATTTCTGGGTATTTTAGCGTTTTTCAGATCTTAAAGGTTTTATTTTTACATAAGTGTTCCCGTTTCATATCCTGGGGGGAGGGTTGCGAGCTGACAGGGGGGTGCCGCCCGACTTTCGACCCTTAGAACCTTAGCGGGACTAAAAAGGAGAAAAGCAGAAAGGAAAATTTTGTGAATTTTGCGATCCTTATTGGGACTAATTTCACCAATTTTGACCAAATTTCGATTTTTCCGGGGGCAAAAAGTTAAAATTTCCTGATTTTTCCGACCCTTAGCGAGACTTTGGAAAAGTTACCCTTAAGGGCGGCACATACCGTATCCTCCATTTGCCTAAGTACCCCACCCCCCGGATGATAAGTAAGCAAACGATATCGCTCTTATTTAAAAACAAAACCTTTAAGTTCGAACGAGAATGACATTTCCAGGTGTTCTCCTTTATCAGATCGGATATTTCTATTTGGGAGTGGTATAATGGCTTTCAGGCTATATTCTCAGCCTCCTGGTCAGACCATTCACAAGTCTCAAGTTGAAACTCTACTTCCCAACCATAAGTTAAGGCACTTAAAAATTACTTGTGCTTTTTTAAATTTAGCAGGGAAATTCCTTTTGTGGCAAATACTATGATCCTAGTTGTAGAAAAGCGATGCAAGGGATTAACATTATGATTGTTAAAAGGATCCGCCTTGAAACTTTTGACTGTACCATTGATATCTAAAAGAAGGGGTTAAAAACTGTTTCTGTCCAAGGGGGCCATAATTTTCTTGATTTTGAAAATTAAATAATAGTTTGACCAGAAAAGATTTCACAGTGACTCTGTTTCGATATCATGTTTTTATTTTAATCAGAAGAGGATGTTAGTGTGTGGCCAATCATGAAAAAAATTTATATAAATTTCAATGTTATTTTTACCCTTTCCTTGCTAAAACGATCATATATTTCATAAAATTATTTTGAAATCCAATTTTCGATGGGAATATTTCACTAAATTTAATTCAAGCAAAATGTCGGAAATGGATCATATAACGGTGTTTTATCTTATCTTGTACAGTCTTGGAATGACCATAGCATATGTTTTTTTTAGAACTCTTTTAACAGTGGGAATTAATACAACTCGGAGGCATCTTTTAGGCCGAATGGCTGTACTCCTTCAATTTAAAGTAAATCTGAGTTGACTTACGACACATTAAAATACAGGGTGACCTGAAAATAATACTGTGATTGGCCATTGTTTTCAGTAGAAAAAAATGTGCATCATAAATTTCAAATGATATTAGGTAAAAATTTAACAAAGATTGGACCCTGGTAAATTTGAACTACATTTGCATAACATTTTAAACTTTTTTTTTTTTTGGTAGGGGTAAATAGGTGTTTACTGAAAAGATTTATAAAAATATAATACAAGAATGGATATATGTCGATTGTGGCGAATGTGTGTAATGTTTTTCAATGGAAGAAGGAGAAAGGAAGAAAGGAAAATGTCTTTCGATATTGATATTATGAGTGAGTGTGATTTGGTTTTCCAACTACCAGGTTTCTTTTTTGACTATATAAATGAACCCAAAGCCTACATTTAGAGCAACTAGTATTATTCCCTCAACATTCTTGTTCAGCTAACACGCTACACGTTTTTTTTTTTATAAGAACGTCAAAAATTTTCGAAGCCTTCGGATGTTCTTAGTTTTTTGGATTTGAAGCCTAAAAATGTTCTTAAAATGTTCTTATTTTCGGCTTTTTTTGAGCATTTTGATGTAATTTTTAAGAAAATGCATGTTTTTAAGTCTCCAAAGCCTTATAATGTTCTTAGAATGTTCTTAAATTTTTGGGCCTCGAAGCCTTATGTTCTTATATAGTTTGTTCTTATAAAAAAAAAACGTGTACTGATCCAAGAGGTTTTGACGGATGACTGAAGTTAATAAACCTGTTGGTTATTAATATGGCAGATATTTAGCCTGAACTGAATTTAAGGAACGAGTGAAACTAATTTGGCGGATGGAGAAAGAAATTAATTGTGGCGCATTTTGGGTAAATCCGCGAAATTCCCTTTCTGCTAAAATTTCTTCTTTTATTAAAGGTTTTGTTTTACATAAGTGTTCCCGCTTCATATCAGACACATATTTCATTATCAGGACAGTGTCTGTCTATTGTTATATTATGCTGATATGAACAAAAAAATGTTTTTCTTTCCCTCTTTCTGATCATCTTGCTCCACATCCGTACCAATCAAATTTGAAAAAGCTTGTTAAATAAAATTGACGAGTAAGCAAACGATATCACTCTTATTTAAAAACAAAACCTTTAAGGTATTTCAAAACACTATCAGAACAATATTTACAGTACAATTGAAAGAGGAAAAAAAGTTAAAAGGTTCAAACCAGTTAAAAAAAACGCAATAATGTAACCCTTTTGTTTCTCTCCCCCTATTCTAGTGTCATTTAAAAAACCACTGAAATTGTTATTTTCTTCCAAAATTATGAAATCAAGTCTTTCTTATTTCGAGAGAAGTTGAAGAAAACTAAGGTATTATTTTTAAGTTATCATTTTTCAGGTTTTTTTGTGTGTTGGAAGAAAAATCTTGAAATTATTTTTTCAATTTTAAACTGACTGACGTAGAAAAACTTTTAAATTATTGAGACGAAGTAAAGAAGACTATTTTGTTTTTAATTTTTGGTTCTGTAACTTGACAGACATTCTGTAATTTCAAAAAAAAACTATTTTGTTTTTAATTTTTGGTTCTGTAGCTTGACAGACATACTGTAATTTCAAGAATTCGCTTTTTAGCGACATATCATTTAAATAGTAAGTATCGAAGTTCGAACCCGCCCCTTCTTTTTTCAAAGGGTACGCACCCTCCCCAATCCGAAGTAGGTGAGGAGGGAATAGATATAAAGCCCTTTCTTTTTCTGGTTAGAATAATGTATTTTCTGTATTTTTTTTTTGTATTTTAGGTACTTTGTACTCTATACTAAGGTTACGTTTTTTTTTAAAGAACGTTTTAATTGGAGCTGAGCCTGGATGTTCTTTTGAGAATTAAAATTCTTTTAGACAATTTTGAGCCTAAAATATTCTTAAATGTTCTTATAAACTGGGTTCTAATAACAAAAACAACGTGCAGCCCAGCAGTTTAAAAAGTCAAAATTGACAAAAAGTTTTCAAGATTCAAGTGCTCTTTTGGGTGAAATCTTTTGTCGAAGTTTAAAGCTATGTCAAAACACACAAAGCTAAAAAATGGATACATCATTTTCCCCAGGAAGATATACATAAAAATTATTGAAAATTATTGAAAAATATGTGAGATCAAATTTTGCAAAAAGGAAATCGTAATATACTAAAATGATTTCAAAACAAGACACGAAATAGAAACTTTCTCGTTCTTGTTCATTTTTTCAAAAATTTTCAATCTTCCTTTTTTTATATATTTTCAATTTCCCATTTGGAAATTCAATTTATGACACATTAAGGTAGAGGGCGATCTTGAGAAAAGTAACAAATTTGATGCAGTATGTAGTTAAGCCCAGCCGGCACACAACGTCAAAACAACGTCTATTTGACATTCATAACGTCCAAATAACGTTATTTGAACGTTAAAACAACGGACAGAAAGCCTAAAATAAAACTTCTCGCTGAATGAAGAACAACACAAGAACAATTTGAAGCGGAATAAGAACAACTGAGCCTCAACAAGAATTTACTAGTTCTTATAAAAAAGAAGAAGTATTTTAGGGAGGATTTCAGTCATCCACAATTTATTTTATTTGTGTTGTAGTCTGTTGAAATTATTTCGTCAGTTAGAATAAAATAAAGGTTTTTTCTCGATTCTCTTTGAGCATCATTAGAATCTTGCTTAAAAAGGTATTGTTGTTTTGCTTGCAATTAATTTTATTGAAGATTTCTAAATAAATTGCTTAAAATTATCTAAATTATCTTCACCTTATTTTTTATAGCAATTGTCCATTTTCCTAAGAAATTGGGTGTTTTGGAGTCCCCAAAGCCTTAAAATGTTCTTAACTTGTACTTAACATTTTGGCCATCGAAGACTTATGTTCTCATGTTCCTAATGTTATTTTTTGTTCTTATAATAAAAAAACGTGTAATTCAAGTCATCCAAGGGCAGATACCTTCCTCTTTGCGCCAGGTTTAAGTAAGGGTAAATATTTGTAGTGGAAGACAGTCGGAGACTGATTTGTTTTTCACAAGAACAAACTATATGGGAAAATTATGCTTCGATGACCAAAATATTAAGAACAAGTTGAGAACATTTTAAAAGCTTTGAGGACCCTAAAACACTAAAGTAGCCACAAATACTCACAAAATGGTGAAATTAAGAACATGTTAAGAATATTTTTATACTTAAAATTCAAAAAGTTAAGAAAATGCGAAGACTTTAGATATTCTGAGTGTTCTTATAAAAAACGTGTAAATATTAAGTTTATTTAAAGACATCAAATTGGTGTCAAATAATTATTAGCTTAAACAATTTTGTTTGAAATTAAATAATTCATATCATATAACTGTTAAATTTTTTTTTCTTCAATTTGTTAAAAAAGCGAAATTATTCAAAAAGTCAGTAATTATTCTTTTTCGTGGATTTTATTTCTAAGCCATCTAGACGACTTTATGTCATGTATGGGGCAGAAGATAGTAAGTGAAGTGATTTTAAGTCAGTCAGGGTTGAGGAAGATTTTTTCGTTTCACTTTATGAGAACGAAAAAGATATTCTGAAATCCAAATTTGTTGTTAAAATTTGTAAATAGAGTTGTTAATAACAATTTTTAGCGACTTTTTGAAGAAGAAACAAAAACAGTACCCATGTCCCGCTGTAAATCACTGTAGATTAGTTTTCTTTTTCTGTGTCGCAGAGGAAAATATTAATAAAATGAAAAAAAACTTTTCCATTAAGAAATTACAAAATAAGTGTGATATTGTTAGAAAATTTATTAGATTAATTTTGAATCAAAATCATAATTTGTTTAGTTTTAAGTTTTAAGTTGACTTACTTCGCGATGAAATTGATCAAGGTTAATCTGAGTTTAAATTTTGTAGATTAATTTTGACGAAAAAATACGGGACTGATGCCTCGCCATGTGACTTTTCAACCAAGTGGTAACTTCATTTAGATTTAAATTTCTTAGATTTTTAATCTAAAGGTTAGAATCATAAGACTTAGGATTGACGATTTCTACTGATCCACCAAATATGCTCATACAGTCAGAGGGGAGGGTATGGGTGGGCTTGGTGCTTGAACCAGTTTTAACTACATATGGTCAAGCCTTATCAGTAACAAAGATTTTTGAAAAGATACATAATCTGAATTGAATGGGCCTCTGGGAGTCCAATCTTTGGACTTTTCAAACAAAAAAGTTTTGAAGATTAGGAAATAGGAAGAAAACCGACAAAGAGACTCGAGACTCCTAGATGGGAAAAGAAACCACTTATTTCCCATCAGGAACGCCCACGCGTGGTTTTTACACAAACGCTGGATTGAAACTAAAATCTATCGCTAGATTTCAAAAAAAGCAGTTCTCAAAAACAAAGGAACCGCTAGATGCAATCCGTCGTCATGATCGCAGCGCGTTCTAGGCGCGTTCTGGATGGGAAATAAGTGGTTTCATTTCCCATCTAGGAGTCTCGAGTCTTTTTCTTGCCTGAGAAAGGTTAGAGATTCTGCTCTAGTCCTCCTGGCTTAAAACTCATTCTCTCATCAAGCCATCAAACTAAAAAAAAAATCATCAATCACATATCACACTTTTTTGAAATCCTAGATCACGCAAGGTCACGGCATTAAAATTCAAATCACGTCATCGCGCAAACCACTGGGGTCTCTATAAACGTAAAAAGCAATAAAAAGCAGATGTGGCTGTGTAAAACCTAACATGTTTGCTTTCCTTACCTATTCATCCTAATAAATAAATCGCCCTTCTTTCGAAACCAATTTGTTTCCAATATCGTTTCAAATCTCAGTTCTGTCTTTCTTCAAAAACAAAGAAAACTATGATGTTGTTGTTGTTGTTGTTCGCAAGTAAGGTCTACAAAGGTCTACAATGGAGTATTATGTTTTCTAATATTGTACATGGTTTCTTTTCCTATCCAGGTCAGAAGCAAATGGTCAAAATGCTCAATTTCCGGGTCCAGATTTTCTACGTAGCAATTATCACCGTCATTATATGTTTCGGGAATCTGATCGCTGTTGCTCATTACTCGCATCCCGAATACGCCGGTCCGGCCACGAAATACAATACGTCTTACCAGGGAATCGAAGCTATCGTCTTTAACCGTCGAGACTGGGTTCATTACGCCGGTAACCTCTTTTCGATACTCACATCCGTTCCGTTGTTATTCGTCATAACGCCAAAAGTCGAGATTAACCGGCAACGGAGGTTGATTTTGTTTCCGTATGCCGTTTGTTCAGCATTGATGGTTGTTGCACCGGAATACATCATCTTCGGGAACGTGAAAATGGATTCCAGTTTTGTTGCCATTAACTATGGTCCTCTAATGGATGTCACTGAAGCGCGCAGCGAACCAAATCGGAACAACCATGCTTTAAAATCGGGGATAATCGGTTTTAACGATACGATCGTGTCGAATCGGGTTAACAAGGATAGAGAATCGGAAAACATCGGTTATTTTGATTCAAACGGTAGCAACACATCTCTGAAGGACCTGAAATTGAACAAAACAAAAAGTGAAAACACCAATGCAAATTTGAACAAAAAGCTCACCGAAAACAAATCCACGCTGAGCGCGATTCCACGATCAATCGAATCAAATCGCAAACTGAATCGGGAGCGTATCAGCTGTTTCGTCATATACCAATTATGGATTATTTTACGAGCTGTGTTTTTCGTTATTGTCTGCCGGTACTTTTACTTCTTACAATGGCTAGCCACCACCCACCGACCACAACCGAAGCGCTCCAATGCTACTAGAAGAGGGATCATCGATATACAGGTCAATGGCAAAGCTGAATATGAGCATTTCTTGTTGTGAGAAAAATGGAGACGAGGTGCTAGGCTAGTTAACTAGACTCGTTTCCATCTTTTGAAACCAAACTTGTACGTGAAAAGGATGATTTTGTTTCCATGGTCACCTACCGGCAAAAGAGACCTACAGTTGTTCTCTACATGTTGCAATGGGCCATTTAACATGTGTCAACATGAACAGACATCAACAGTAGAAGACAAATAGACTTTTCGACTCACATACACTTAAAGTCAAAATCCCAAAATCGAACAATAATACTAGATTATTCTTGTAAGAAACTTGCATAAAACAATTCTTTCCAATACTAAATGGTAGGCTTCAGTTGGTTGTGATAAGACTATGTTCTGGTTATCGTCTGAAGAATTTTTCTAACTATTTAGCAGTGAATATTCTACCATATGTCGAAAGCAGTGAGAAAGGAACTTATATCAATTATGTTGTAACTAAATTTCACAAACTCGCAGTCCACCGTGCGGCCACTATTAATGGTGCATATATTTTGGGTCATTATTGCAATGTTATTATATAGACAGGTATGCAAAAATAGTGGCATTTTCAATCATATAACTTTTTATCTTTCCAGGCTATGCTAAGATTCTTAGGAGAATTTCGCTGAACTTGATAGCTTACAGGAACAAGTGTAGTCAACAGACTGAGCATCGGACTAAGGTGGACAGAACATAACTTGAAAGATTTCAAATACATTTTCTTTTACAGAAACGAATCATTTTTTATTTACTAATTTTCAAGAAAAAGTTAAATTATACCCAGTGCATCAAAATATACCCATGCTCGTATGCTTCGTACGAACTATCCTTATTTTTCCTATTTTGCAGATATCTTTTATAATTACTACTTTATAAACCAAGGTCTACCTTGCCATTATTCTCTCTAAGGCGAGACCAATTTGATTGGTTGTTTTACAGGCCCAACCGACCCTGAAATCCCAAAAATCGAAATAAAAATAAATTTGATTTTTTCTACTTCTTCCGTGATAACAGAGGGCATATATATCTTGATCGTAACAAGAGCTACCTTGCGATACTCTTTCTAAATATCTAAAATAATCTTAAAATAGCAACTGAATCCGCTCAAGTTGAGCCGATATCATCTCGAACGCTCTATCTAAGTCATAGATTAAAATTATTGATTTATTTTATTTATACACTGCTCGAGTCCCCCAAATAATCTTTCGAAAGGAGAATTGAAAAGCTTACTTTTTTAATGAAAACTCATTCTTCAAGTGTCGATATCCATTTCGTCGTCTTCGTTCAACTTTTCAATTGCTGAAGTGATTTCAAAATCATCTCTTAACGAAGCTGAAATATCCACTCCTTCGCTGATGACTAATTCGTCCGGCTCTTCATCAAAATGTGATGTTATCATCTCTGGTGATGGAATTCTTTGTTGTGGTTGTAATGATGGTTCTTTTGAAGCCAGTTTCAAAGATATCTTAACCTTCGGTTTTTGATGCTCGTCTTCTTGAAGCGCCACTGCCGTGGGAGAAGGTTTGGTTGGTGACTTCTTTTCTTTTTCTAATAAAAACGGAAAATATAATAAAAAACAAGCGACACTTTTATGGATCTACCTAAAAACGAATAATAAAAGTTTAATGAGGCAATGCAGAAACAACAAGTGATACTTTTATGGACCTACCTGGTTGTGCATTTAACACATATATAATTGATATCTACATAAGCGTGACCATTAAACAATCATTCAGAACATAAAAAATGACGATCTATTAAAATTAATCATTGTTTCTTATAAAAAAAACACTTTTAGAAACCAAAATTTCACGCTCTTGAAATATTCTTTCATATTCAAGACTTCGAGAGCAAAAAAACATTATCTCATCAAAAAATTCAGTAATTTTAAGAACATTCATGTATGCTTATTAATAGTGATTCTTATAGATAAATATGCATTTTTTGAGCTGAAAAATTCTTTTTTTACAAAAATCTGCTTGAGGACATGTTCATAAAATAAGGCAAGCTCTGTGACATTCAAAAAATAGGAAAAATTGGTCTTATGTTGATAAAACCTTCAAAATAGCCTCTACATCAATAAAATTTTTTGGCTAAAAAGGTAACAAAGGTCCAAAGGCACTAGAATTGAAAGATTTTGGATTTGTAGGTTATTTTGCCAAAAACGGCTAAAAATGTAACATTTTCATTATAAATGACCTAAATTTTTATTTCAGGTGAAAAAAATTAGAGCAAGGCTTGGAAATGAAACTTTAGTATGTTAACTTCCCGCTGTTGTTATTCGCGGAAATTGCACATCGTTAAACTGAAGATATTGGCTAAAGAAGTAACATGCTCAGAAAATCAACTTCTATTCATAATTTCAATAATTTAGAATTTATGGAACTTAAACATTACCATATACTATCTAGACTATAAACTTAGCTATGGAAATACCTTAAATTGGCTTATTTCTTGTTAAAATACACATTTTGGCTAAAATGTAACAAAAACAGTGTTCGACCAATTTCAAAATTTTATAGTTTCAAAATTAAAGAATTGGGTTCAACAGAATTCAAAAATATAAAGGATTGTTTTATTACTTGTCTTAAAGTCAAAGTTTTTAATTATAGGCTCATGTCTGGCTAAAAGTGTAACAAATATAACATATTTTTGTTTTATCGAAAACGTCATAATTCAGAAGTAATGCTGAGCTATGGAACTTCTGAAAGTTTTTTCTAAAAAAAGACTTATATAATGAGTTTTAATAGAACAAAATAAGTTATAAAATAAGAACTTCAAGATAAAACATTCTTAACTGGAATAGGCTAAAGTGTAACAGAACATATTATATTGTTGTCTTAGTTGTTTTAATAAAAATGTAATTAAGAAGTAATGCTAAGCTATCAGCTATGGAACTTCTGACACCTTCTTTAAAAAAACTAATGAACTTATGGAACAAAAAAAATTATGAAATAAGTACTTCAAGATAAAACATTCTTAACAGGAATAGGCTAAAAGTGTAACCATCAAAAAATGAAGATTGTGATTGATATCCCATTAATTCAATGAAATTATCGTGTTTCCCCCATGTTATACTGACAGCCAAGCTTCGGAGAGTATGACTTCTGTTACACCTCTCATTACAAAGTGATGTTGAAATAAGTATTACAAAAGGTTGATTGAAACATGAATCATATTGATAGTGCTGTTAAACAACTTGTTCATTCCCCAGAAACGGCTAAAAAAGTAATAAAATTGGATATTTCTTCCCAATTTTGTTACAAATTTAGCCAATTTTGGCTGATTAATGAAAATAAAGGCTTTTGGAAGGTTCATCAAGTGAATTATCTGTCATTGAGATGCTATTTTTGAGATGTGAATTATGTAACTTAGACTAAAGTCTGAATACCAGCCAATTTAATAAATACTTCTATCAATGGGCCTGAAAAGGGACCATTATTAGAGTTATAGGATTGAATGTTACCATATTAGCCAGTTTGTCCTATCATTTATTGGCAAAGTCATAATATTGTCTAAAACAATGCATGAACTAAACAATATATTGCCTTTTGACTAAGGATTCGTTGTTATGTCGACAAAATCTGGCTTAAATGGAACAGCACATTAGGATATTTCAGCCTTGTTACACCATTAGCCGATCAACTTTTTAACCCAAATGCATTACAAATAGCATCCCCTTCAACCCCCTAATGATGCTAATGTACCATTTTTTATGTGAATATTGCCTAATAGCTGTTTTAGAGTCATTAGCCAGCTTTTCTAAAATTTGCAATGTTACATCATTAGCCAGAATTCTGGCAAGATTCAAATTGTCATAACTTGAAATATACTAAACTATAGAAATCGCTGTTACCTAATTTGCCAACAGAAATCTAATGAGCTAACCATCATGTTATTCTTTGAGAAGGATCAAATTCTGTTAGAAAGATGTAGGCTAATTTTGTAACATAGGTATGAAATGTCACAAAAACCTCAAAAACTTGCCTTTTTTTATGAACATGTCCTTGAGCCATCTTTTACCTACTTTCATGCAAAAAGTCAGAAAATAACAAGTCCAAAAACCCCTTTTTTTAGCCGTTTTTTAGCTGAAATTTACCCCAAAATTTTTTTCTCCAAAGATCGAGCTCCGTCACATTCGAGGGTTTATAGTTAGGCATCTTTGTGCAAAAAATCATAAATAATAAAAGAGCCAATCTCGAGAAAAGCTAATACCTAAGTAATTGATAGTTTGCTTATAAAAAAATATCGAATATGGCCAGTTTTTCTATAAAAACAAGCCAAGCAACCAAAATTTCATGTCTAAACACATATATTCTTTAAAAGTAAGCCCTCATGAGCAAAAAAAACATAAACAAAATTGAGTAATTTGACTAAGAACATTGATGTATGGTTATTAATAGTGATTCTTATAGTTATAGATAAACATGCGTTTTTTGAGCCAAAAAATTTTTTTTGCAAAAATCTGCTTGAACCATTATTTACCTATGATGGTACCTTACTTTCCTGCAAAAAATCAGAAAAAATTAATGATCCAATTTTTCACAAAGTCCAAAAAACCAATTTTTTAGCCGTTTTTTGGCCCAAATTTGCCCAAAATTTATTTTTTTTGAAAATCAGGCTCCGTCACATTCGAGGGTTTATAGTTATGCATCTTTGTTCAAAAACTCGTAAAGAATGAAAGAGCCAATCTCGAGAAAAGCTAATACCTAAGTAATTGATAATGTGCTAATAATAAAATATCGAATTTGGCCAGTTTTTCTGTAAAAACACGCCAAGCAACCAAAATTTCATGTCGAAACACACATATTCTTTAAAAGTAAGCCCTTCCTAAGCAAAAAAAACTTCTATCTCGTAAAAAAAATGAGTAATTTGACTAAGAACATTCATGTATGGTTATTAATAGTGATTCTTATAGATAAACATGCGTTTTTTGAGCCAAAAATCTGCTTAAGCCATCTTTTACCTACGATGGTACCCTACTTTCATGCAAAAAATCAGAAAAATTTTTTTTTTTTGAAAATCGGGCTCCGTCACATTCGAGGGTTTATAGTTATGCATCTTTGTGCAAAAAATCAGAAAAAACTAACGAGCCAATCATGAGGAAAGCTAATAACAAACGAACGAACGAACGGACAAATGTTAATTTATAGGACCTCCACCGGGGTAGGTCCAAAAACTGAATAATTTATAAAAGCACACTGTAATTCTACGTCTTTGTACAAAAAATTAGGAAAAACTAATGAACAGATTTTTCACAAAGTTCAAAAAAGCCTATTTTTGGGCCCAAGAAAATATTTTTTTGAAAAATGAACTTTTTCATATTTAGCACACTGTAATTCAACGTCTTTGTACAAAAAATTAGGAAAGACTAATGAACAAATTTTTAACAAAGTCCAAAAAACCCTATTTTAGGGCATTTTTGGGCCCAAATTGGCCAATTTTTTTCCCCCGAAAATCGGGCTCCGTCACATTTTGGTAATCACTTTTTTGCACTTTGTACCAAAAGTCACAAAATTCCTATGATTCAATCCCAAAAAAAGTTGGTACCAGGCGAACGGACGAACACAGGTTAATTTATAGGACCTCCAGGTAGGTCCAAAAATTAATGAAGGCAATGTAGAAACAAAAACTGAATAAAAAATGAACTTTTTCATATTTAGCACAATGTAATTCTACGTCTTTGTACAAAAAATCGGGATAAACTAATGGAGAAAAAAGCCTATTTTTAGGCATTTTTGGGCCTAAATCTGCCCAAATAAATCCAACTATAAAATACTACTATCTTAGTAGTATTAATGTGTTTAATGTTCCCTGCTCACCTTCAAATATCATAATATCAAAAGTCATAAGTATGAAAAAATATTAAACAAGAATTATAGGTAAAAAAGAATTTATGTAAAGTTAAAGAGGTCAAACTTTTTGTCATCTACCCCCTTACACCGACTCAGAATATCAAAACACCTGTTTGATTTAAAAAATCACCATAAAGGAATTCTAGTTATTTTTCTATACACCCTTATGAAATTTCACCACGTTTCACCTTAGGCTCATTGTATTAAAAAGGAACTTCTCATCTAGAGAATTATATTTTTTCCTGGAAAAACACGTTATACACAGTAAATTTAAGTAAGATAAAAAAGCAATACACTTTTTTTATATAAGAACAATTTTATAAGAACAATGCTGAGCCCGAATTACTCAATTTCAAGCAATTTAGGGGTTAAAGTAGTAAAAATTGGGTATAACGCCTAAACAACCTCCATTAACCCTATAATAAGAACAGGATAAGAACAATTTGAGACTCAAAGTGCCAAACAAATAAGAGCAGCCGATCCTCAGAAAAATTTTATTAGTTCTTATAAAAAAAGTGTAAACGCACTAAACTTACCTGCACCAGGCATTTCGATTTTCAACGAAGATGATGCTCCTTTTTCATGTGTTTTCTTTTTACTGCTTAGTGTAGACGGGGCTTTAGCTTTTGATGCTGATGTAGACGAGGCCTTACTACTCGATTTCTTTGACGTATTGCTGGTAGCTTTAATTTTATTGACTTTGTTGTACTCTTTTAATTCTCGTTGATATCTCTGCTTATCTTTTTCGAACATATCATAGTAAACCTATAGAGAAAAAAATTGAGCATAGAGTACCCAGAGTAACCCTACACATTCGAATTAGAAAGACTTTAGCCGATTTTGTAAAATTACACTGCGAATAGTCAATGTTTTAAGTGTTAAACGTGGGGAATTATTGTGACAATTATCACAAGTGTTTTTCCAAGCACAAGTCTCCTACCTTTTTATAAAAATAAGACCTCAAAAACACTTTTTTAGTGTTAATCCCAAATCTGGATGAATATTAAATGAGCTTGAGCGTGCTGATTAGCTAAACAAAACAATCGCACCAAAATCAAGTCCCAATTACAAACATGAACAACACATAAACTTTCGCTTTCGCTTTCATTTTCATTTTCATGCAAAAACAACACAGTTGTGTAGACCGTAATGAACAACGTAAACAAAAGGTACTCCATAAATAAAAAGGGATTTCCTTTGTCTAAACAATCACCCTATATTATTGGAATAATTGTAAAACCGAGCTGACAATATATTGCAGAAACCTTTTCAATATATTGCGAGCACATTATAATATTATTACCACTGCCCTCAGTAATATATTGTCAATGTATAACCTGACAATATATTGTGTAGTGTATGTAGCTCTTAGGAAGCAGAAAGCGAGTGAAGAACAATGAGTCAGCCCAGGCAAAAAATTAGACCCCTTGCGTTTTAAGGCCCCCCAAAGATTCATGAAATTTTTGGTACCCTATAGGGCTTTTGACTCTTGACACTTTTAAAAGTTTGTTCCACAAAAAAAGGGTTTCAATGTAAATTGTGTTGCAGTTCGAAGGTTAAGATAAAATATTTTGCTAACTCTATTGTAAAAAATTTTCCAACTTCAAAAGCTTTATAATTTGAGTAATTGAAGCCAACCATTAAAAAGATGAAGTATTCGGCTCCCACGTTAAATGATGAAATTTCAGCTCCCGCAAGTACATTAGGCCCCCAAATATCTAAGACATCTTTAGTCCCCACCTTTTTTTGGCTTTTTTCGAGGGTGTAACCCCCAACTAGCAGTGGGGGGGGGCTGACGCTATGTAAGAAGAGAGGTCATAGAAAACACGCTTTACCTCTTTTTCACCTTCGTCCAATGAATTCCACATTGTACCAATGAGTTTGGTGAGTTCCTGATGTGAGATTCCTGGTCTTTCTTTCAATATCACTTCACGTTGCTCTTGACAAAACCTGTGGTGTTTTGGAGAAACAAAATTGGATGAGGGAATCATCAAAATAAATAGATGAAGGGATGGCGAACTTGTTAGCATCAAATATATTAGCATCAGATATTGTCATCAATAGACCAATAATTAGGACGTTTAATGCAAAATTAGCTAATCTTGACTGTTTTGAAGCCAATTTAGTAATTTTTGTAGGTTTCACGTTTTATACGACCCTAACCGTAGCCTGAAGCGGAAAAAAGGCTGACTTAAAAAAGGGCGATAAGGTATGTAATGCTTAGGACTCAGTGCTGTGCTGTGAATTTTGATTTTTTACATTTCCATACCATAAGAATGCATTTAGTGGTTTCTTAGGACCAACATATTTCTGTTTGCCAGTTGTGTATTTCCTCTTCGCTTTGATGGAGATGGCGGATGCAGGAGGTGCAACACTTTTTGACGGTTTGACCACTTTCTTTGTTTTCATGGGCGGTGGAGGTGGTAAACTGTTGTTAATGACTGCTTCGTTTAATGCGTCACTCTATGAAAAGAAAAGTATGATTCTAGACATCTTTAATCGGATTGGATTCAACCTACTTCTGGAATCTGCTGGAATGTACAATTTGAGATTTATAGACTTAAAGACTTAAAAGACTTAACACCTTAAAAAGATCTCAGGATCTAAAAATTCAAATTTAATTCAATGTGGCTGGAAATAGCCTGAAAGCAACTAACATCTCTAAAATCGAAATATCCAATGAAAAAAAGTGAAAAGGCTGAAATCACTTGTTCTCGTCAGACCATTTAAATTCTGAAAAACTTTAAAATACTCAAAATTCTCAATATAATTGAACTTGATATTAGATCAATTTCTTTTTTAATTGGTTTGCTCTATATAATAGTTTTGAGGGAATAAAATCGCAAAGAAAATAGACTGTGTGTAAAACAAGTGGAGTTGATGTTTTGATCATTGGAGTTTTTATTTTGTTTGTTCCTAGTTTTGATTATTAAACGTATTAGAGGACTGAAAGACAAAACATTATACTTACGATACCAGATCCTTGAAAGAATTGAATGTTTTTGTATTTATCCCCATGCTTGTTCAGGCGTTTGATCAAAAACCTAAGAAAAAAAAAAGACAATAATTAAATAAAAAAGAGGTACAAATCAACTATAACAGTCACGAAAGTGGAAGAGTACACTCTTAAAATCAGTCTGTTCCTATAATGAATCCTGCACACAATTTGTCGTTTTTTTATGAAATTTGTTGTTCTTCTTGTCTATTTCTAGTAAATGTAGGATTCTTTAGATTACCTCCCCCCCTCAATAGCAAAGAAATCAAGACAAAATTCTCTATTTTGTGCAAAAGTAGAGACTGAAGCCCCCTCCTCCCTTCACATCATGTTCAAACAGAAATAGCACAATTTTCCAACCAGCAATAGCCCAATCTTCCAGAAAAAAATTTCATACAACACAACATGCTATATAGTGTTATAAAGCAAGTAAAGACTTTCACCTTTTTTCTTTTGAAAGTCTCTTCGATATAGTTTTCACTTGGCCCAGCCTGTTCATTAAACGCAAATTTTGCTAAAAATTAAAAAAATAAGTTTATGATTATAACATATAAGCAAAATTGTGGGAAAGCGAAAAAAAAAAAGAGTATTGAAATGAAAGGAAAAGAGGGGAAATCAATCAAATTTGGAATTAATTTGAAAATTAATAGCAGAAGCAAACAAAAGAATTAATGGTCCATATTTTTCTCATTATATCCTCAAATTAAAAATACTTTGGTTGATGTTTTGTAAAACCCTCATTAACCAATTAAGTACCACTGACATCATAGGAGACCACTCAAACATATAGGTCTGGACCTAAGAGCACCATGCTGCCCTGTTTTTTACCCCACCTAAGTAAAAAACTGTCCAGCTTGGTATTTTTTGAGTTGCCGGGTGGGTACCCGCATTTATTAAAATATTTGAAAGTTTGAAGTTATTGATGTCGTTTGATAGGTAAAAACCTCATTAGGTTCAAATTCAACCAAAAACAAATGGAAAGTGATTTATTTCTACCTTTTCAGCATTGTCGATTTTCCTTGATAGCAACGTGAATTTCTTTTTCCAATAGGAACTGCTGGTGTCAACTCTCTTGTTAACATGGGAGTAATCATCATTGAATGTTGTTGAAGTTGTCGTTGATTGAACTGAAATGTTTGATGGAGTTTCTTCTGTTGTCATTTTTCTTCTTCTTGTATTTCACGATTTTCTATTTCGATTTTATCACTAAACATTACAAAGAATATGCAAAGTTATACTGCAAAAGCATAAAGGATTGTCAATTTTGGTAGGTTAGGGATTAACCACGGAAACCTTTGATGATAATCAGAGCCTAAAAGATTAAAGCCATCAAAAAAAGATCCAATAGCCTCAGCACTTTCAGAAAATATCTACTTTTATGGAAAGACTAAAAAGATGAATATAGACATCAATATAGTAAAAATGTATAAATGAAAGCAAAGGTTATTTATCTTTTTAGTATAAAAGTACTTTTTACAATTATATGATAAAAACATCTAATGAGAGCATTCTTCCAAAGGCTTGTATCTACCACCATCTATAATGTGCAAATGCTCTCAACAATTCAGCTCTTTTGTGATAATCAATCTTCTTTTGAACAACTGTTCCTTCATTTTTGTATGCATCCAGAATTTCACGACTCAATTTAACACTCATGGGAGTGGTGTTACCTGGCCGCCCACGTGCTGTAGTGAGCATCCACTTAATAGCAAGAAAACGTCGCCTATTATCAGGTAACGGATAAGGCACTTGTAATTTCTTCCCTTTCTTCTTCATAGTTTGTACACCCAAAATTGGTTTCACGTTTGCGATTGCTGTATGGAAAATTTGTAATGGATCAAGTTCAATTTCATCCTTGTCAGTCGCTTTACGGTATTTCTCTAGCTGTATTTTCTTAATTTGTTCAAAAGTATCTTCCATGACACGTTGAGAGACAGCTTTTTTTCCACCATACATCATACAGTTTACAAACTTACTGACCAACTCATCTTGGAAGATGGAGGTTGAATAAAAACTACTAGCAGCTCTGATTTTGACTGGATCTGAAGAATCAGATACAGTAACCTGCTCTGGAGTATTCGATTTCAATAATATTTCAACTTCCTCTTTAGAGTGTGATTCATCAACTTTATTAGCGTATTGCCCAATGTGCTGGCATGTTTGGAAACATCGTCTCAAGATTGGATCTTGTAAAGACAAAATACGAAAACCAAATCGTAATTTATTTATTGAATTCATTATTAGAGTTGCATTTTTGTCTAAAAAAGAAATAAACCGATCGTAATAAACAGATTGATTGATTGATTGATTGATTGATGGTAATATTTCACTTTTTTTTATTTTACAGAAATGTTAACTGGTTATCTGATTATTGAAATTATGAAAGGTTCACTCTAAAATAATTAATACAATCTAACAAAATATATACATTCTTTGAAAATTAATAAAATTTGGAATGTCTAAAAAACATTCTTGAAAATATATCTATATTTTAAACTAAACTGAAACAGAACGTACAGGGTAAATTATATTTAGGGTCCTTGCTTTCTACATTTATTACATAGAATCTCCAAGGTTAAATTGGATCTTAAAAAAATATCATAGTCATAGTCTCATCTAATGCATACAGCTTTTGAATGTTTGACTGATTCAAACAGAGCTTTTAAAAAGGGGAGTGTAATCATCTGAAGATCAATCAAGAAAATATTTTAGAACAAAAGTACTAATTTCAAATTTGAAAGAAAAATGAAATAAAATATCTATTCATTGGCGGTTTCGTTATCTTTTACTACATCAGCCTCCTTTCTCTTTTCCTTTTCTTCCTTCTCATATTGTTCTAGAGCTTCAATTGCTTCAATATATTCTTGCTCGTCCTCATTTATGTTTATAGCACCATCAATGTTTATAGTCGGTTCCTCTGTTAACGCCATTTCAACATCATAGCTTAAAATATTCCCAATTTCAGAATCCTCATTATCTCCTTGATCTATTTCTATTGTAACACCAATCTTCTTGGGAATGACTTTAGGTCTGTTATGTGCTCTAATATCAATCCTCTCAGTCGGAGACTTTTCTGGAATTTCATTCTCAAGTCTTGACCAACGATCAGGTGGCCATATTACATGCGTTGCCTTCCCTTTTACGAGACCCATTGATATTGGGCCAAATTTATTGCTATCAAGGGATGACCGATAATTGTCACCTTCCACCCAGAAATGTCCTTTTGGAATCATAACTGAATTCAATCTATAACGTGGTGTGTTTAGAAATTCTCCTTCTATACCAATAACACGTTTGATGAAACTCACCTGATGATTAGTAGGGGAAGTCAAAGCAACAATATCTCCTGGTTGAATGTCTTTAGGTAGAGTATGCCAGCGGTCAATAAAAACAAAATCTGATTGTTTTTTACCATTTGGATTTAAAGCAGGTTTCATAGACGCTCCCTCTACACGTGCAATACTGAAGAAATAGTCATTGACCGTGATGTAGATTGGAAGACCGAGAACAATCCCAGATAAGAATGATGATGAAACTTGTGAAACTTTGGACCAGAAGAAAGACATTTCTTGTTTTATTTTTTGTTTGATTAGAAATTCAAGTTATTTAGTTTAACTGAAAAGTTAGGAAAATTGATACACTTTTTGATTTGAAAATGAAAAACCTTTACAATCATTTAATATAATGGCAAATTTGTGTTAGGATGCAGCCAGCAGAAATCAAGAACCTTGAAAGTTGATATCTTGCTTGTAGTTGGTTTTAGTAGAACTTTTTAGTATTTTAATGGGAATATAATCATAACATTTACTTTGAGCCAGAATCGCTTGAGTGCAATGATTGTGTTCAAAAAAGAATGACATGATTCAACTTTTTTTAGTGATGATTTTAAAATGTGATAATTTTAAAATGTGATATTTTGTGGCTACAGTTAAAAAAATTTATTCTCTTGTCCCAAAATGACAAAAATTCTTTTGCATTTGAAACGAAATTTCTAGTGATCTTCAGTGGTTAGTAATTAACCTTTAAAGTGTGTGAAAGATTGTGGCTAATTTTTTGAGTGGCTAATTCTACCAACTAATTTCAAAAAGGTGTAGCAACTTTAATTTAAAAGATCAGTCACCCAAATTTTGCACAGGTTACATTGAATAATAAAATTTTGAGATTATGTGAAAAAATGTGGGCTATTGATCCTTGAAAGTGAAATAACGTGGTTAATAGACTTAAGACTAAATGCACCCAGAGACAAAAGTATTGAATAAAAACATAGTTTGCACCCCCCCTTTTTAATAGGGGGGGATGCCAACTTTCTGGAGGGCCTTTGTAGGGGGGGTACCGAGATCTGCCGAAAAAACTAGGGGGGATGGGAATGTAGGGGGGGATCAAATAAAAAAGGGGGGGTTTCAACAGAACACACACATTTTAGATTAGATTTTAAAATGATCAAGATTAATGAAAAACGCTAGTTATATTCTGTCATTGTTGGCTCGTGACTATAATACTTCATACTCTTTCTTGTTGATAATTTTGCTGGTAGGTGGGAAAGCGAGTTTCCTTCGAAACGGATTTTCTGTAAAAAAAAAGGGGGGGATAAGATTTCATTACAAAAGGGGGGGATGGGTATATAGGGGGGGATGAAATAAACCTAGGGGGTTCATACCCCTCTGCAAACTATGAAAAAAGTCTAATCGTGGAATTTGAAAGTTTTTTGCTTGAGATGATACTTATTGAATGGTTTTGTTTTCATTTTCTAAGGATACAACATCAGAAGTGTGAATTTAAGTGGCTTAAGGTATGTGTACACCTTTTTTCTGATTTTTTGTCAAAAAAAATTTTTTCAGTCAAAGTTGAAGAAAAGTTACTGGATTTCATTTTGGTAAAATCGCGATCTTAAAATCTTTTTTTGATCCAGAGTTATAACCATCTAAATTTCAAAACAAAGTTCGTCTTATGATGGATTATTTACTCAAATAATTGTCTCTTTTGGAAACAACAAAGACAAAAGAGAGAATTCAGCTGATGCTTATTCTCACCTCTATTGAAGAGTAATATTTTTGACACATTTCACTGATTACTCAAATAAACAGCAATCATCTCGTTAAAAATTTCAAATTGATGTAGAAAAAAACGAAATCTTACCACACCATACTACTTTTAACGAAGTTAAAGTCCCCCATAGCATTTAGATATCGACTTCATTCTTTTTTATGAGATTCCCAAAAGATCAAACCGCTACTTTAATTCAAAAGGGGCCTAAGTCCAGGTACCCCCCAATTCAAAAGGGGCCTAAGTCCATTTTTATGAAATTTGAGATCTTTAGTTTTTCTCAATCTCTGGCTCATTTGCTCTTTTTTGATGTATATAACAAGTAGTTTTTGAAGTTAAAACGGTTCATAACTTCATACTGAAGCTCTGATAAAAGTGATGTTTAATTCAAAAGAGGCCTAAGTCCATCATCTTTTTACAATTAAGGGCCTAAGTCCATCATCTTTTTACAATAGAAGGGCCTAAGTCCATCATCTCTTTACAATAAAGGGCCTAAGTCCACCAAAATAAGTTTGTTAAGTTTTAAAGAGGCCTAAGTCCAATTAAATTGCAAATGGGCCTAAGTCCATGCATCCTAAAAAGTTTAATTGAGTTTTTCTTTATCTTACTGAGATTGTCTTTTCTCTTTATCTTAAATCTAGGTGTAAGTGGCTTTATTTTGGTGTGTCTTATGTGCAGGTTTTGAACTTTTAAAGACAGAAATTAACCCTCACACATTTTTCAAAATTTATGTTTAATTCAAAAAAGGCCTAAGTCCACTCTGTAAGATTTACTAAGTTGCACCTAGTACGTACAAAAATATCTACTTTCCAAAAGAATGCCTTTTTATTGAAAAAACAAGTTCAAGCAATGGCTTTCAGAAAATATTTACTTCAAAGCTTTACCATCAAAAATGGTTTCAGAATAAAGGAAAAACTTTAATCGAAATTTTCTCAAAATGACCAAAATGGACTTAGGCCCCTTTTGAATTAAGGCTCACAGGACTTAGGCCCCTTTTGAATTAAGGTAGCGAAACTTAAAAAGTATCTTAGGATTTTATTTCTAACCGAGTTGTTTTTCCTCAATTTACAGATAACTGAAAAAATCACATTTAAATTTACTTTTTTTTCGATATTTTTACAAAATTTAGGATTTAAAGAGTTAAAGTCAATTCCAAAAAAAATCCCAAGACACTTTTTTAGTTCAATCTATTGGGAACATAGTATCGAAATTATTTTTTCAAAATTCAAAAGCTATGGGTGACTTTAACTTCTTTGAAGTAGGTAAGGTTAAAATTCTTAAGATTTTAATTATATCCTGCCCAGTTTTTCAAATTCAGCTGAAACTTTTACCATTAGAAAGAGAATATTATTGGCTTTCAGAAAATATTCACTTTTGATATATAAAAATTTGTTGTTCTAAAGATATGATCAATTAAAGAGAATGTGTCAAGGAAGGTGAACACATACCTTAATACTTCTTGCAATTGTGATGTTTGACTTGAGGAAAAACGTTTCAACAGGCATTTTACGTACTGACTTTATTCACCATGTCAAAAAGCTGTAGTTATGGAATTTTGGGATATTGTGCTAAATATGTGGCTAATTCCATAGAAATACTTTATGTAACACTTCCTGTATGATTTTGTGTTAAAATGTGTGGCTATTTGCATACTTAGTAACTAGTAGTAGTATTTTAAGTCTAATTTATAGATTTCCCGTGTCATGTTTTATTACCACAATTAATCACATATCAATTTTAAAGAAAGGCATGCAAGGTATCAAAAGAAAGCCAATGGAATTTTCGAATGTTTAGACAAGGTTATTTTTTTTCACTCACAACGTGAAAAAATGTGGGTAGCCTTTTTAAAAATCAGGAAATTTTAGTAAGTCTTTTTAGCCACGTAGAATCACAGGGCAACTATTAGTTGATACTTTTGAATTCAGAAAATGAAAATTTGATCTTTAAGCTATAGTCTCAAACAATTCAGGTCTTTGGAATTCTTTTGTGAATGGGTGTGGCTACCATTTAAAATAAGGGCCTTTTTTCAAAAAAGTGTGAATATTAGCCGCATGATTTCACAAATTAGTAAGTAAAATACTTTTAATATGTTCTATTTTTTACTAATTTTTCAAGAACACCAGATTCATTATTTTCATCACTAGTATTTATTTGCTATATTTTTTTTTTAATTATTGAAAAAATATCAATACATCGAGTTCGAGCCACAATTTTTCACATTTATCACTTGAAATTCTTTCACATAAGTATATCTTAGAAAAGTTCAATCTGTAATCTTCAACTTTGAACCAGTTCTAAATGTGGATATTCAATAAGTGCTTAATTGAGGCTATTTCAAAAAAAGATAGAGAAAGGGTAATATTAGCCTCAAAACTTCACATTTTGATAATAAAAAAAATTCCAGTGAACTCCTACAGTCCTAATCCACAATCCTGTATTTTCCCCTCTCTCGTGAAACATTTGCTAAGAAGTTACAAGGCATTATCCAAAATCAACAAAAATTGCATTTTTCCAATGTGTCATTCTTTTTTGAACAGAATCCAATGCATCCAGATCAGGGGGGGGGTACAGAGGCAGGGTACTAACTTGATTTTTCACTCAATTTCTTTTTAGTACCACCCACCCATATTTAGTACCGGGTACTACTTCATTTTTGCTGTAAAAAAATAGAGACACCACCCCCTAAAATTTTATATTTTACAGATTAGACCAAAAGAGAGGGTACTATGTTAGTTTTTCTGACTGAGATGGACAGATAATTCAAAAAAACTATCATTCATTAAGTCCGAGGCTTTTGTCCATTGATTTTAATAACACACTTCTTGACCATTTCGGAAGTTTTGTCTTCACAAAAATTAAAAAATTTCTCAAAAAAGTAAAAAAAAGTTTCTCAATTAAAAATGAAAAAGGAGCAAAACTCTGTGAAAAAGTACCCAAATAGTACCCTGTACTTGCTAGAAGAGTGAAAAATACAAACCCCCACCCCTAAAGTAGTACTGGGTACTAACTTTTTTTAAATGCAAAAATAGACACCACCACCCGGCTATGGGTTAGTACCCTGCCTTTGTACCCCCCCTGTCCAGATGCATCTTCAACGTGTCTTGGCAAGGGTTTTTGCAGAAAGTGCAATTTTAAAGAAAATAATTATATAAAACTTTGTTGTTAAAAATGTTTGGAAATCCCTTAACTTTTCTCTTTCCAAAAATGTTCAAGGGGGGATCTTCGAAATAAATCTAAGCAGGAATCATAAGGCCAGAGATAAGGGATGCAAAAATTTGATCTTGCCAAAAAATCATTTTTCCTGTCAATAAATTTCGAATATTCATGGAGAACTGAAACATCAATAAAGAAAGACACTTTATTTTTTCTTGAGAAGTTTTGGTAGTTGTTAAATGTAATTCCATACTTTTTAAATAGCAATTAATTCATGACACTTTAGCATCCGGTGATTGGACGTTGTCGACACTTAATTAGGAAAAATCACTGGCAAAAAGAAGACATAATAAAAACTAAGTTACATGCTGAATGAACCTACCTAAAGGCTATAGTGTAACAAAAAAATAGAAAAAATGGCAGACACACAAAGTCAAAAAAAGCCTATTTTTAGGCAGTTTTTGGCCCAAATTTGCCCAAAAAAAAATCTGGCTCCTTCACTTTTTAGGCATTCATAGTGTGCAAGGGGGTGTAAACGTTCATATTCTTCTTATCGTTATAGGCTAGTATATATTAATATTAGCATTTGGTGTGGCTGTGGGGCTTTTATATTATTCAGCGATATTGACTTTTCAGGGGGTTCCAGGTCCCACCTAAAAATGGGCGGTTAAAGTTATAGTTCGTTACCCCCCTGTGGAAGACATAGATTTCCCGTAACAATTTACTTTTGAAAAACATCAAGATTTCCGTAACATTCAAGATTTTTTATGGGAAGATCTTGGATTTTCCGATACTTGGCACTTCCGTTTGGTTTGGGATCATGCAAACTAAACCGATGTTTAAACTTTTCAATATATCTCCAGAACTAACAGATTTTTTGAAATTCTGTAAAAAAGTCCAAGTTCTTAAGTAGTTTTACTATGTTCTGTGAAAAAAATCATAACCATCAGTGAAATACTCGCTCATCTATTTAAGATTAAAGACGAGAATTTGCGAAGAAAAACAAACCTTGAGCACAAAAAATGCTTTTTTAAGCACTTTTTTCCACCAAAAAACAAATAACTTTTATAGACCTACCTTCCTCAAACATTGAAGAAGCTTCTACTAATTAAAGTAAATGAGATAAGATAAGATAAAACTTTAAAATTAACCAGAATTTACAACCTTTCGACAAAAGCAAAAAAGACATGCTTTTCTTGCCGCCATCTTGTTTTAGAATGAAAATTATTTTTCGTGTCAGTTCACATGGACATTTTTTCATCCAATCAGATCGCGCGATTTCACTTTCGCTTTCTCTAGTCCAATAAGATGCGGGATTTGAGTCATGTGACATATCTAATGAAAAACCCGCGCGGAATAAAATAGAAATACAGGGGGTCACACTACTGGATACAGGAACTGAAAGCAAGCAATTAAGGCCAATATTTTTGGTTTTTCTGAAGGTATAGGAAGCTTTACTGAAGGAGGGATAAGGCTGGGACTATCTGTTTAAAAGATATGTTCAAGAAAAGGCACTTTTTTGGGTGATAACTAAGATTTTACTTATAAACTTTTATTCTCTTACCCCAGTCTCAGGCCCCCTGATATGAGCAAGGGAACCATGTTGGCCACCCCTAATGAAAATTTCAGATCAAAACAAACAAGGAATTAATTCCTGTAACTTGAAGAACATTGGAAAAAGCTGGTTATGACTGTTTCTGATCCTAAAGTGCTATTTTTTGGTAAAAGCTATGCAATTTATGTTTGGATTTCTAGAAAGCTTACCCATTCATTGTCAATACATTTTTTATTTGAAAGTAATCTCTTCATGGAATAGAAAGATATAGTCAAATCTTGTAGGGTAATTTTTCAAAAAATTTTGCCAAATTCGATTTTCGCATTTCGCCATTTTACCCTACGCAAACGCACGTGGCACGTGTGGCGAACCATCCGCAAATCCAAAGCATTCACTCCAGATGCCAAACGATGCAATTTGTGCGTGTCTTGCCGAGTAATTTGAAATCGCGAACACGACCCTCGACATGGCCCAAGAATTCTCGGGCCTCTTCGGGCCATGTTCGGGCCGAGAGTCCCTATCAATTCTTTTGGCCCGAACATGACCCGAGTCATTCGGGCCATGTTCGGGCCATGTTAAATGTTAAATTGATTCAGCATGTCCAGTCAAACAAAATAGTACAAAATAAGATTTGTCTGTTATGTTTATATTGCTCAAAAAAACTTTACGAGCTTCCCGTGGACACGCTTCAGTTTAAAACCAGGACCAGTTTACTAGCAAATATTTCCATCCTAAGTATATTTTATAACTATGTTTTCATACCAAATAAGACGTTTATTAATATTTATATGAATTTACAACATTCATATATTTAATATAATTAAGAGAAACCAAGTTTTTCTCAAAGAAAATGTTAAAAAAATTCAGTCCTGAAATTACACGCCTGTTTAAATCATGTTTTCAAAAATTGGCCTGAGTGTGGCCCGAGTGTGGCCCATGCGTAGCCCGCGTGTGGCCCGAACACGGCCCGAGAATTCTCGGGCCAGCTCGGGCCATACTCGGGCTTTACGCAAATTCCAATAAAAGTTTTGGCCCGAGAATTCTCGGGCCATGTCGAGGGTCGTTCGCGAACTACCCAGGCAAGAACTTACTGAATAAGAGATCAGAAATTATTGCCAAATGTAGACACAGACAAAAATTTCAGCTTGATATCTTTGCTTTGAACCACCTGATGACGTTCAAATGTGACGTCAAAAACATTTTTTGAAGACAATATATTGTATTTTCTTTTCTAACGTATCTCATTTCACTGAAGATTGGTGTCTGAGCACCATGAAACTCTGAGTTTGAAACAAAGATATTTGTGTCAACTCTTTGCTTTATTTTGGTTTATTCGAGTAATGGCATGGGCATAGACCTTTTTTCAAAGAGGCCACCCTGTTGAATAATTATGTAGTCCAGCAGAAAAACAATGATAAAACCATGCATAATTATTACAATATGCATGATACAGTAATTATGCATGGCTCTATCATTGTTTTTATGGCTGGACTACATAATTATTCAACAGGACGTCCTCTTTGAAAAAAGTAAAGGTCTATGGGGGGTGCACACTATAAAATATCTAGCTATTTTGGATCAAAACTCTCCAATAACTTACCTATGGAGAGAGTTATATCGGATCGCCTAAAGTTACCTTCATTTTTTTATTTTATTTTTTTATCCACGGATCGCTGATAGTCACCTTTCCGAGGGTTTTGTTGTTTGGAGTAGGGTCAGGGTTGCTAGTAACGGCTTGTCACTGTGCCGGGTGCATACTCGGCGCCTTGGGCCCCGCAGGGTTGCTAGTAACGGCTCGAATTTCAGTCAGGTTTAAAAAAGGGGTACTTTTACCCATATTATAATAACATTACCCCCGTCTTTTGCCAGTTCGGTATAATATGTTATGAATTGTGTGGCTTTGCTGTGCGGCGATGGCTCAACGGATAGAGCGCTGGCTTCTGAATCTGAAGGTCTTTCTACGACCCTCGACATGGCCCGAGAATTCTCGGGCCAAAACTTTTATTGGAATTCGCGTAAAGCCCGAGTATGGCCCGAGCTGGCCCGACAATTCTCGGGCCGTGTTCGGGTCACAACACGCGGGCCACGCACGGGCCACACTCGGGCCAATTTTTGAAAACATGATTTAAACAGGCGTGTAATTTCAGGACTGATTTTTTTTAACATTTTCTTTGAGAAAAACTTGGTTTCTCTTAATTATATTTTAAATATATGAATGTTGTAAATTCATATAAATATTAAACGTCTTATTTGGTATGAAAACATAGTTATAAAATATACTTAGGATGGAAATATTTGCTAGTAAACTGGTCCTGGTTTTAAACTGAAGCGTGTCCACGCGAAGCTCGTAAAGTTTTTTTGAGCGATATAAACATAACAGACAAATCTTATTTTGTACTATTTTGTTTGACTGGACATGCTGAATCAATTTAACATTTAACATGGCCCGAACATGGCCCGAATGACTCGGGTCATGTTCGGGCCAAAATAATTGATAGGGTCTCTCGGCCCGAACATGGCCCGAAGAGGCCCGAGAATTCTCGGGCGATGTCGAGGGTCGTGTCTTTCTTATGGTGGTGGTTCGAATCCCACTCGGTGCGAAAATTAGACTGGTCGAAATTGATGGACAAATGATTGACAGGACTGGCCGACGCACCGGACTTAAGGAACACCGGACACGCGAAAATCCGGTGTATTAAAAGAGAGTTTTTTTCACCACCGGACAATTTCTACACCGGACTTAACTTAAGGAAGTCGGATGTCCGGTGTCGGAGAAGGATATTTTTTCCCACCGGACAATCAAAACACCGGACATGACCAGTCCGGTGCGTCCGGTGTTTCTTAATTTTTTGTTTCATAAATGTCCGGCGTCCAAAATTCCCTGTATGCAACACCGGACTAACTGACACCGGACTTATTGCGTCCTGTGTAGCGAAAGGATACTTTTTGCCACCGGATAAATACAGTGTAGCTCTAAAGCTCTAAAACAGCATCTAATAACATGAAAACCAGAATATGATTCTTCAATGGGAATCAAAACTATAAAGTGCACTTAAAAACATCAATTTGTTAGATATAACAAAATATATAACGGCACTGTCATCATTGACAATAAAACAAACAATATTCTGTCAAGAGCCTTGTAAACATTCCAACAACTTCCATCGAAATGATCTATCACAGCTCAGTCTACCATTTTAGCGCGGTCCGAGGATTGAGCCGAGAACTCTCGCAGAGCACCCGAGCTCCCGCGCGGCGCGCACCGCGGGGATGAAAAACTTCAATCTGTCAATCATTTTCTCAAGCGAAGAGTAGGCGAAGCGATTCTAGCTTTACGATAGTGCCGCGGATCATCAATGGATAGTATTCAATTATCATTATCCCTTTATTTTCATTACTAGAACTTTTGCAAAAAAAAGGAAAAATAGAAAAGTTGTATTTTTTACTGCTCCATTCACATACTGAATTTGAAAGATCTTCTATGTGGCATTTTTTTGCAAACTTTAAAAAACTGATTTTTGTCCTGCCTTTGCGGGATTTTGGCCCAAGTGCTTGAGTGCAGCATAGGGTACAAAGTCCAAATATGCGTTTCCCGTAATTTTTGTATGAAGAGTTAGGTCTACACTGAAATACACCGGACAGTCCGGTGCGTCGGCAGGAGCCTTGATTGACAGGTATTAAAACTCAGTCAGAAATTAGAAACTAAGTCTCAGAAACTCAGAAACTCAGACAGTCAGCAGAACCAGAAGAGAGAAAGACAGGATCAGAGATAAGAAAATAAAATAAAAACATGAAGGTAACTTTGGGCGATCCGATGTAACTCTTTCCCTTACCTATCTATCTATTTGTTAAGTACTATAAGACATGAGCCCATACTCGCCACCTATTATCATTGATCAAAGTGTCTGTGAAGTTAAAATGGAGCTAAAATCACAAAAGTTCTTGAAATTTCTGGAGTTCATGAGTTGTGGAGTGGCCATGTTGTCTTAATTTACCTAAAGTAAAACTCTTCCTTTTATCTTCGGAAAGCGTTTGAAGCTTCTATCAACTTATAGAGATACTTTGTCTGCGCATCGTGACTATTAAGATATGCTCGTAACAATTTTGTCCTAGCAATGTTGGAAGCTTCCAAATCTGATTAATTTACATGTGACGATATAGTACCAAACTATACGCGGACTTAAACAAATTTTTGCTTCGCACATGCTTTTTTTGAAATTACGCGGGAAAGGTATTTCTGGTCATCTTTGAACCTCTTTGAGAATCTTGACTGTCCAACTTCCTAAGATACCAAGATCATTTCAAGCAAAGGATCAAGTAAGTTAAATACAATTACGATGTTATCGACCTATTAAAACCGAGAAAGCAAGATTGAAAAGATTGGTATATAGCTACTATACAGTAGTGTTTACATACTTTTATGGTTTGCTGGTGAAATGAAAGTAAAAACATTCAGCGAAGACCTTTTTTTATACATCTGTTACCCAGGCATAGCCTTCCTGGAAAATTTGATCTGTTGACCAAAAGTTTCAAAAATAAATCTTATTCCTAGAAATGAAGATCTGTTTCTCCTCAAAACGTAAATTTTTAATCTCAAAAGTATCTCCAGCCAGACGGTGTCAATCTAACAACTTCAACCAAAAATCGCAATCGAACCAGTCAACGTAATCAAACGCGATCGAATAATTGCGATTCGATTGTCAAACGTAATCGAATCTCAATCGAACGGCCAATTCCTGGGTAATATTCGATTGTGTTCGATTGCGTTCGAGTAAGGTTAGATTGGTTCGATTAATAGTTGACTATCTTCCATTAATTCGATTGATTGTCAATTACATTTGATTAATATTCAATTTCGTTCGATTACGATAACGTTCGATGAGTTTGATTGCGATTAAATTAAATTGGATCACTCCGTTAGAGCTTTTTAGCGTGGGCGGCCGAGCGCTTAAGTATCGTACGAAAGCGAATAAATCTAAATCAATCGAACGTAATCAAACATAATCGAATACAATCGAACGTAATTGAAGCAATCGAACGGCAAATCCTAGGTAATATTCGATTGCGATTCGATTTTGTTCGACAATCGAATTGCAATTATTCGATTGTATTCAATTGGGCTATTCCACTTTTAAACCATTACAGGGGTATTGACAAACTTTTCCAGGGGGGACTGAGCCTTGATTTTCCAAGGGGCTTTTGGTCATTTTCAGATTTTCCAAGGGGGTTATTTAAGGTTTCCAGGGGGTTCTCTCCTCCTAAACTGGCATCAATAGTCACTTCCGGGCCCTTTTTCACAAAATTTCACTTTCCAGGGGTGTCGACTCCTAATTTCTAGGGATAGTTTGTTATCCAAAATTTCCAGGGGGGTTAGTGAAAAAAGTTTGTCAATACCCCTGTACAATTTTTTTTGGAATAGCCCATTGAGTTCAATTGATTCCGCGTTCGATTCGTTCGATTGACACCGTCTGGGTATCTTCGTTCACTATTTCCATAATTTTCAGAATTAGAATTTTGATCTGTTCTCCCAAGCTTATAAGGAATAGGATATCTGTTTCCCTCTCCAGGAAATTTTCATCTGTTTCCCTTGCCTTTTGTGATTGATATCTGTTTTCCCCCAGAAAGTTCAAAGTCCTGTGTTGCGGATGAGGATACTTTTTCAATCTCAACACCGGACTTGAGTCCGGTGCGTCTGGTCCGGAAACTTTGTCAGGTGTCCAGAAGTTCAAAAAATTAACACAAAGGTTGTGGCTGAGGGATACCTTTTGGCACTGGATAAAAACACCAGACTGTCCGGTGCGCTGACAGGATCTTAATATGCAATATCATCTTTTTGGAAACAGATATCTGTTTTCCAATTTATTATGTCATCTCCTAGAAATATTGATCTGTTTCTCTCTGATGACGTCATCAGCTGGTGCGGGGAAACAGATAGTTTTAAGGAAAAGGTTTATCCTAGGAAATCAGATCTGTTTCCCCATTTTACAAAAAAAGCTCTCTCCTGGAAAAGGAAAACAGTTATTTCGGGGAAATGGGCTTGTGTTAGCTACTTCTGTAGAGGCACCACAAATGATAGACTGTGGAAACAATGAGCAAAGTCCCTGTTGAATTGTTATTTGTAAAAACTACGCCAAAAAAAGTTTGCTTGCGGAACAGCACCCGCTAGAGAAATTGCAGCTGGGGATTTTGGGGGGCGCTGTCAGCCCTCCAAACAGGTCCAGGGCTCAGGGCTGAGCCCTGGTGGGATTCAGTCAGGAGTTTTTGCCCAATTAGGAAAGTATTTTACAATTTTTCCAGATTTCCTAATAAGGAAAGGCCTTCCTAATTAGGAAAGGAAAAGAAGAAGTAGGAGAAGTATACCATCTCATGGGGTATAATATAATATACCTCTAGGAAAAATCTTAGCGCTTATGACAATTGAAATATTCACTGAAAAGACTAGATATTATTAACCAAATGCTTTCAACATACCAATCATTTTTATCAATATGACTTTCCCGCTTCTTATGCCAATATGCCAAAAGTAATTACAGTACTGCCTCACCCCAAATATATTTGTCGTACTGTGCACTATTTCCAGACTGGGCTAGGTACGATCAATAGTCATGTTAATGCTGAAAACTGCAGCATCAAAACTAAAAGTTAAGAAAATATTTAGCACATACATTTACTAATTATGCGTCATGATCCTGGTATGGGCAGGTCTAAAACACCTAGGTACTACCTACTCCTTGATAACACTGACTCCCCACTAACTACCTAATACAAATTACTACCTAATACAAGTATTACTACTGACTACCTACTCTGTTTGGATATTTTACAGACCAAACTCTCCTTCACCTGTACAAAATCTCTTACTAAATTTGAACACACAGTATTTACATAAACTACTTTCAATATGCTGTTAAAAGAATTATTTTTAGTATATATTTACATTACAATGTTTGCCTTCAACTCATATATAAAGTACAATATTATTTGCAAATCTGACTTGCGATTCAAAAAAGTGCTTTATACCATCGGTAGAGCGATATATCAGTCAATAATAGAGACTAGTTTATTTTCCGATACTCGGAGTTTTGTGCCGTTTCAGGCAGTCTTCAGTCAGATTTTAAAAAATTACAAAAACGACATTCGCAATGTCAATCTTCAATTATACAGTATGGTGTCTTCATTTGTCAAAATTGACGTCATTTCAGTCTTTGCTGTCAAACAAGGCGAGGGTGTGCTTGTTAAATAAAGTACAATATTAAATAAAAAGGACATCTTCCTATTTTTTTTTACTTTTTGTGGAAAATCATCCTGAAATATTCTATTCTTACCATATTTTTAATTTTTTGGCCAATTTCATCACAAATATTCTTATAAAGTATATTCTTATAAAAAAACATGTAATTTTCTTTGAGCCCTTATAAATTAAACCGTTTCTTCGCTTATCGTTTCATCCCCAGGAAAAACAAAATTCTAGGTGTCCATTGCTTGGTTATCCAAATCATTCCTTGGAAAAAAAAACTCAAATCAAACAAAATCAAAATTTCGGAAATACAAAAAAAACCCTGGAAATGTTCATCCACCCTTGAGTATGGATATAAAATGGAATGGCCCAATGCAGTCTACATAGTTCATATTTTTAGACATGTCAATATTTTTGTTCAAAAGGAACATTGTTCATCAGTGAAATTCCAAGTAATGAGAGAGGAGAGAAGAGAAGTCAACCCTCCAAATCATCCAGAATGGGCCCTATCCCTGAATAGACCCTGCTAACTCTGCGCTCGCGACACGACAGAGTTTTTGGTGTACATACCACGATACTCAAACTACACAGAAGGACATATACATCTTCGCAGGTGTTGAACCTATGAGTATTGTCACCACATCACATGCAATGTCTAGCATATTCTGGTATCAGAGTAATGGTACCTAGTTCTACTCACAAGGCATATTTCGACCCGGGTCGAAAGGTAAATTCACTTGCCAAGTGAATCATAGCACCAATTGAGAATTGCACCCCAACCTCCTATACAGAATTCAAGGTTGAGTTGGCTTGAGGAAGAGGATGATATGTAGCCTACGGAATATTTATACGCCTATTATCCACACAAATTAATGTGTTTACAGGGGTGAGCGTCTGCAAATTCCCAAAAAATATGAGATTTAACTTCTATATCTACAATGTAAAACTGTTGATAAAATAAGATGAATGTTTGTATTTGTGTAAGAGAAATCTTTTTTCTCTTCAAAGAAGTGCTTCTCAAACAATGAAGTTTGTAAACTTTAAAGAAAGACAGAAAATATTTAAAAAGTTAAACAAGAGATGAGAAAAGGCTAAGAAAAGTCAGGAAATTTAATGAAGTCATATGTACTGAAGAAAAAACAAACTGGTGATAACCATGGCAATCTGTAATTCAAAAAACTCAATGTAGACTGTGGAAGAAAAATAAAAAAACTAAAAAAACAACAAAAATAACAACAAAAAATACAAAAATAACAAGACTAATAAAATAACAATATTACAGAAAATAAATGACAAAAATAATGCAAAAGACACAAAAGGAACCGATAAGCTGAAGACCAAAGTCTTCAAATTACCTTAAGTAAGAATCTCCTCCCCTGCCACTCTAAAGTCATCCCATCTGTATAAAAAGACCAGGAATGAAGGGTCATTATATGCAAGAAGGCTAGACCGAAATGAAAATGCATGATTAAAACAAAAACATGACAAACAATTCCAAGTGGAAATTATATAATCAATGGCATATTGGAAAAATACTTACAAGACGGTTAAAAATTTTGCTTTTAGGGCTCAAGCCATAACCTGGATGCTTCAAAATAATGTTTAATGCTTTGAATGGTTTGGTTTAGAAAAATTAGATTACAGTTACTGTAATTTTTCTCAATTTTTTTCAAGGTTTATTTTAAAGAGAATGTTTTTGTTTTTCAAGGTGGGAGGATGGTTAATTTTCAAATTTTTCAAGGTTCTTTATACATTGCTCTTTTCTTTAGAGTTTTTTCAAAGAAGGAAATTTTGAGTATTAAGGAAGGAATGACAAGGGTTTTTGAGGTTTTTCAAATGCATAATTTTATTATGGGTACCTAAAAAGCATTCTCATTTTCTCTCATACATAATTATGTCATACATTTCAAATTATGCAAAATAAGATTGAACCTTCAGGGTTGTATGGAGACTTATTGGAATTAGATTAATTTTGCACCATAACCAATCATAACATTTTACTTTGGTAGCAAATCAGCTTGATCGATAGGATAAAGCTTTTCATTTCTCGTGGGTTTGAACGTTAGAAGAATCTAGGCCATGTTGCTTTGTTTAAGTGTTTTTGGGCATCAGTCAAATTCTTTGTGTCGCCATTATGGAAAATATTTATACCTCCTGTTGCTATGTTGCCGTTTTTTTTGTAAAAAGAAACCAGCACTTTTTATTATTTAAATGTAGAGAGTGATAACGTTTTATCAATCAACTCTCTTCCCTTGTATTATCAATTTGAAAGATGATCTCTTTTTTCTGAAAGCATCCTTTTGCAATACATCAAAATGCACACAATAATACCTAGAGAGTGGCTAAGTACTTTTGAGAGAAGCTTCTATCTATGTTTATAAATACTTGGATTATATCAATTGAAGTGTTTTTCTATATTATACAGTATTACTTTTTTTTTAAATCTATTTTGGTTTATTTCTATGCTAAAGTTTTTAAGCTCCTGATACTGTTGAATAAGTGTTGGTTGGTTCATACCCAAAGTTATTTATTTTATTACTGTAGTGAAAAATTATTTTCTTTCTACAATGGTGGTCAGAATATGCTTGCATTTCTGGGTATTTCAGTGTATTGCAGAATTTAAAGTTTGGGCGAGAATAACATTTTGAGACTTTCTACTTTATCTAATCGGATATTTCGATTTAGGTGGGGTATAATGGCTTCCAGGCTATATTCTCAGACGAGTCGAACCATTCACAAGCTTTTATTCTCAGATCCTAAGCTCCTGCTAAATCTTTAAATGTCTCCAGTTAAAACTCTACATTACAACCCTAAGTTACACTTATAGACTTCTTGTGGTTTTTTTAATTTTCCTGGGAATTTCCCTTTGTGCACAATATCATGGCCATAGTTGTAATCAACTTTGTATTGCATTGTATTGTATTGTGTTGGTTTTTAATGACTACTAATGGTTGTCAACATTAGAAATAGCCAGATAAAATGGAAATATCGACCAAAATCTTTAATGAGTGTAAATAAAGTCCATCAAATATTCTTTTGCAAACTGACTTTTGTGATTTAAAAGTTTAGGTAATAAAACAAATTAGAAATTTCAACCTCATTATTCAATTCTCACGAGCAGGGAGAACAATAAATTGTAAAAAACAGACCTTACAGAAATGTGATTTTCTACTATAACGTTTGTTTTTATAATTCGATACGGTCTTAAGCTTTCATTTGCAGTGAAGATGATTATGTTTGTCGCCTAGAGCAAGCAGATGAAGAAGTAAACTACCAAATTTACATTGTACAGTTATTTGAGTTCATTGTAATCTGATATATCCTTCCTTTATAGAGCCTAATAAATAAACAAAGAAAAGTCGTTATTTTTGACCCGTGCCAAAATACACGTTTTCTTTACAAGAACATTAACTATATAAGAACATAAGGTTTCGATGGCTAAAATGTTAAGAACAAGTTTAAGGCTCTGTGGACTCAAAATACCCTTAGGAAAATGGTAAAAAATATTCACAAAATGGTCAAATTAATAACATGTTAAGAACATTTTTAGGCTTAAAACTCAAAAAGTTAAGTACATCTTCAAAACTTTTGGATTTTCTTATAAAAAATGTGTAATGACCATAAAAACAAAGCTGTTTTCTTTAAGATTTTCTAATTTAAATGATAAGCTCTCAAGTCGAGAGTGTACTTGACAATATTTATTACAATCTGATTTGAGGTAAATATAATTCAATGAAAAATGGTGTCTAGTGCAATAGTTTGTTTAGGGGGTTTATCGCATTGAAATTTCATTTAATTACGAAAAGTAAAAGATTTTTCTTAAATCGCCGGCTACTCAAAATAATGCAAAAATGTCAAGAATCGGTTTTGCAATAGTTTAGTCAATCTACCTATTTTGGGGAAAATATTCTAAGGCAGATGCAATGGTTTTATCATGGTTTTATCAAGTTCTGTATCGTAAGTTTTTTCCAGTAAAATAAAGCCCAATTATATGTCATATGTTTCACCTTTAAAGCCACTTTTTTTTAGATTGTGCGCGATATTTGTGTTATTTTATTTTTTTCAAATAATGCACTAAATTACCTAAAATTTGATTTTGTTTCTTGCTAATTTTTAAATGACTGATGACAGTAAATTCTTACTTTAATCGTAGAAATTTTAGTGAGACTAATTTTAGCGTATATTAGCGAGTCAGGAAAATCTTGATTTTTGGACCTACCCCGGTGGGGTGGAGGTCCTATAAATTAACCCGTGTTCGTTAGTTAGTTAGTTCGTTAGTTGCCAACTTTTCTCGAGATTGGCTCATTCAATTTTTCTGATTTTTTGCACAAAGGTGCATTACTATGAACCCTCAAATGTGACGGAGCCCGATTTTCGAAAAAAAAATTTTTCCGGCCGGTAGAACCGGAAATGTCCCGAAAAAAGTGGTTTTTTAAGATTTTCTCGAGATTTTATCTTTATTTTTTTGCGATTTTTTGCACATAGATGCACATTAGTACTGCCGAAAAGGTGTCGAAAACCGTTAGCCGAAAAAAATAAATTTTTCCGGTCTGTAGAACCGGAAATGTGCCGGAAATCGTCGTTTTTTCACATTTCCGTCACATTTTTTCAACTTATTTAATTGTTTCTTTACAGAAAAATGTTCTTTATGATGATGCCCAATACTTAGCATCGTTTGATTTCCAAAAAAATCATTCTTTGAATCCGGAACTCCTTAAAAATCGCCGGAACAGCCGAAAACCGGCGTAACGTTTTTTTAAAAACGGTTTTCCTTCCTTTTTTCAACTTATACTCGACAGATTTTCATGATTTTTTGCATAATGATGTAAAATGGCAATGCCCAAAATGTGACAGAGCCCAATTTTCGAAAAAGAAATTTTTCCGGCCGCTAGAACCGGAAATGTCCCGAAAAAAGCGGTTTTTTGAGATTTTCTCGAGATGAATGATTGATTAAAGTGTCGATATTATTTTTCTTTCACCGTTAAACATCGATGCGTTTCTTAATTGCTTTCTCCGTTCCAATAGATATATAAATCGAAATTTAAAATTATACATTACTTCCATTAATTTCTAATTATTCGTTTTATAAATAGGTAGGTCCATTAAAGTATTACTTGTTTTTTGATTTATTTTAGCGAATCACGATTTCAAAATATTTCGCGTGGATAAATTTTAGCGAATACTTGTATTACATTATTGACTGAATTCGTTTTTTAGCATTTCTTTGCACTGAAACCCCTCATATCTGCTCATATTGATAAATATGTATCAAGGCAATATAACCAGAAATTTCGCGCGGATAAACTTTAGCGACCTGCCGATTCGGCGTGTTTTAGCGAAATTTATTTCAGCTAAAATAGGGAAAAGTCGCTAAAACGCTAAAATTAGTCTAGCTAAAATTTCTAAGATTAAAGTAATAATAAATTTATCTTTCAACGCTTGAAAACTGACATGTTCGGTATGATTATGTTTAAGTGATGTCTTAAATAAACTGGTGAATAATTTAAACCTACGATGAGATGCCCAGGAGCATTATGCATATAACCCATAGATTTTTATACAAGTCCATTTTCATATGGGCGGCATGAAACTTAAAGTTCTGAAGCAATAAATCAAAATCTCTTTCTTTTAATTTTAACCCATACATTTATAAATCTCAAAGGGCTAGATGGCTTGCTTTAAGCCATCACATGCAAAAAAAATGAATATCGGAAGAAATACTGTTTCTATTGTTTTCGAAAACCCGCAAAGTTTTTGATTTCGCTGAAATTCTATTGTAATGTCACATGACTTCGGTAGGATTTCCTACGTAACTACGGCACACTTTTCAGCAAAAGTTTGACATCACGGGCTTTATAAAACCCCTTATAACTCGATAACTAAACCTATAAAGAGTATTGGTGTGCTTTATTAGGGGTATATCATTGCTTTCCATTTGATCTCAGTTTAATTTACTAACGAAAGAAATCAATCAATTTCCTGCTTCAAGTTTATAACTATTAAAATGTTTCTCTATTTTCTTATAATCAGACTTAATTTGTCTGTGAACCTACATCTTTTAATTAAAATGTAAACTATGAAGTCAGATTATTGTTATAGAATATTTATAGAATTCATTTTTCTTACTTGATGGAGCTTAATTAGCGAGTTTATGTATTCGAGATAAATTGAATGAGACGGTATAAAGCAAAGTTGACATGTTGACGGAAATCACCGTCCACCTTGCTCGACGACAGTAAAAACACCAAAATACCGTCGTCTGTTTAGGTGAGCGAAGGAGATATAGAACCGTACATCAACTATCGACTTTGTTTTACCTCGACTTCACATACTCTTAGGTTCCAAATAAACGGGCCCCCCCGCTTGTTAATTTTTCGAAAATTTTCCAACCCCCCCCGGACCTTATTAGGACCCCCCCGTTTATTAATCTCTAAGAATATTTTCAGCTGTCAAAGAGAAGGCCCCTTATTTTGCTCTAAATAGCCTGATTTTAGCCTATTTTTACCTTATTTTTGGGTTTCAGAAGTACAATTTCCAACCCCCCCGGCAATTAGGTCCCCCCCGTTTATTAAAATCTAGAAAATTTTCCAACCCCCCCGTTTATTCGAACCCCCCCGTTTATTTGGAACCTAAGAGTACCACCGTCGCCCTCGATATCATCCGATACATAAACTCGGTGTTGATTGGTATTTGACGGTATTTGTGTATCAAATGGATCTGTCTATTGGCCTTTCTAGACACGTCGAAACACTGTGCACATTATATCGAGTATTTAGTTAGTTTTTTTCATAATATGGACACTTCTAGATTGGATTTTATTGAACAAAAAAATGTTTTTTGCTATTTTGAATTTTGGGTTACTGAATTCGAGTCATTTGAGCAGAGTGCACATTGGACTACTTTATAACCTTTGAATCAGTGATCAAATTTAAAGTCTGTTCACGATAAGTGTGCACTCTTTTTTCTTTTAGCTATAACTTTTGAAGGAATTCTTCGTTCTTTATAAATTTGGTATCGTTGGAGAGATATTTGTGAGTGGAACAATTTGAAGTAAAAAAGTCTTCAAAAAAATTCTAAAAACGAAGATGAAAATGAAGAAGAAAAAAATGAAGATCTTGTAGAGAAGTGCTATAATTTTCATTTTCACTGGAGAGATTCTTTTATCTTAGGAGGTCATCACTGTGAAGAAATTTCACTAAAGTATTTATTCAATATAAAGTTATGATACAAAGTTAATGAGTGATTGACCCCAAAAAACAGCAGAAAACAGCGTTTTTAGACGTCAATCAGCTTCTAACTTTGTTTGATATCTTTTGACTTAATGATTATTTTTGAGAATTTTTTTCACAGTGATGACGTTCGATAATGAAGGAGTACACTTCAGTGAAAATAATAACTATTGCACCTTTCTACAAGATCTTCATTTTTTCTTCTTCATTTTCATCTTCGTTTCTAGAATTTTTTTTAAAGACTTTTTTACTTCAAATTCTTCCACTCACAAATATCTCTCCAACGATACCAAATTTATAAAGAACGAAGAATTCCTTCAAAAGTTATAGCTAAAAGAAAAAAGAGTGCACACTTATCGTGAATAGACTTAGTCTCATGTTTTTTAAAGTTATTAATTGCTTCTCCAGCGACTTGTTGTAAGACAGGGTTTGTCTGGCTGATTGTCCATGCTTGTGCAACAATTTAAACGAGATTTGTTTTGGCTTTACGTATTTTGGGGTTATGAATGTTTTGACCACTTGAATTTTCAGCCACCATAGCCTAAACAAAGGTAGTCACACCTTATTATTAAAAGAACAAAATTCCGAGAAACTCTCCAATAGACCTTTTCACAAATTACTCTCGGGTACCTATTAGCCGTCCCCCCCGCTAATTAATTTTTCGAAAATTTTCCACCCAGGATATTCTTATTCCAACCCCCCCCCCCGCTTATTAATTTTTGGGAAAACGTTTTTGAAAGTTCCCTTTTTTGTCCCAATTCTGCCATATTAGCCTCCTTTTCAAAAATTTTCCACCCAGGACATTTTTATTCCAACCCCCCCCCCCTGCTTATTAAGTTTTGAGATTTTTTCCAACCCCCTCCGGCTATTAGGTACCCGAGAGTACGTCTCGAACATCACTTATCTCGTATTCAAACAATTACTATGGTGATTATGTCCCTTGAGATATAAGTGGGCTTTTCAGAAAAATTTGAATATTGAATTTTGTAGATTTTTCACTCCCGGACACTATATATCCTCCACCCCTCATGTACGAACATTTTCTGGAAGAGCCTAATTTGGGCTTTCGAAGAATTTTTTTGCAATTGTAATTATTCTGAAACGAAAACTGAGACAACCCAAAAAGCTTATTCTCTTTGTAACTTTCTTCGACCGCCCTGTAAACACTGGTGGATTTTAAAAGACAATAGATCAAGCACGTCGGAAACATGCGAAGGACTGTAGCGCTCGTTAAAAGACAATGAAATTAGAATTAAAAATTTTCTTCCACTCTGATAAGTTCAAAACCGCTTATGGTAAAGTAGTTGAAAAGTAACTTTAGAAATGATATTCATTAGTATCATTAGACATTACAATTTCCTCTTATTGGAATATGATATTAATATATTCAATCGAAAATTGGTTTTACCCCACATTTTCCTGCTATCAAAGAAAACGATGGCGCTATGATATTATCATGGATTTATTTTTGAAATCAATAATTTTCAAAGCTAACCACAAGTTTCCGTTAAATTGCTGGCAAACAATGTTGCGTTTGCCTCTTAGCCTTCACAAGGGTCGAAACTGAGCTACTTATGTACCCTTACAATATTGGTACCGGATTTGTCATTTTATTGGATTTGTCTTTTTAATATGTATGTCGGATGGAAATGGTTATTTAGATGTGTGACATTGGGTCGATGGATGTGTACTAAGTGGCAGTTTTTACACTAGGCTTAGATAGTGGGAGTATTCGAGAATTTTGTTTTGAACTATTTCCATCAATGAATCTTTACTATTTTACGTCGCATATATTTTTTCTTTATATTGATTTGCTATTTTTGGGTTCAGTTGTTAAACTTTTTTTTTGGAAAGGTAGGTTTTGGCTTTCATCAACAGCTCTGTTTTGCTTTCTTCAAAGTTATGAAACGTTTATTCTAGCTTGGCGAGATGCCAAAATGTATACATGAGAGTATAAAGATACTCTTTGATTGAGTATTTTGTATCTTCTATTAAATTACTGTTTTATTCTATTTCTTGAAATAAATATTCATTTTTGTTCTTTTTCCGGCTATCTTAAACTTTAGTTTTCCCAAATTTTGACCCCTCGAGTCGAACCATGGTTGGCCCTCACGTTGTCACTAGACCTCAGTCCCCCCAATATCAAACTTCTATTTACGCCATTGAAATGACAAAAAGTGGAAATCAAGAATCTTTTTTCTTTGACTTTCTCGAAAAACACTGCTTCTCATCAATTTTCAACATCTCGCTCTAAAATCACGTACACAGACCTGTCTGCATTTTGTGTTATCGGAATGTTATCTCTTTATCCAGCCCATGTGGTTTTGGCGAGAAAATCTCGCGTCGGAAAATAAAAGCATTAACATCTTTGTATTTGTTTAATTTCTAGCACTGATGGTAGGTTTTGAAAAACTTTGTAGTTTCATTAGGCTTGAGAAGTCGTCTGATGTTTTGTATCGCTAGAGAAGTCACACAACGCTCTTTCAACATCCATTTAACGTTTCATGGATATGTTTTAGACGTCAGATCACGGACCTTTATATATCCCTGGACCAAGCTATATCCACCATCTTTGATCGAAGTTTTTTTGAATTGGACCTGTAAAGAAGCCATCTTTAATCGTAGAAATTTTAGCGAGAGTAATTTTAGCGTATATTAGCGAGTCAGGAAAATCTTGATTTTTTTTGGATTTATTTTAGTGAATCACGATTTCAAAAAATTTTGCGTGGATAAATTTTAGCGAATACTTGTCTGAGAAAATTTCGCGTGGATTAATTTTAGCGAATCGCCATTTCCAAATAACTTTTTGAGATGTATTTTGGTGAAAGTTCGAGATATAACGGAGGTTCGAGATAAGCGTGTGTTTTTAAGCCTACATTTTCTTACAGAACTCTAGGGACCGACAAAAATAAATATCTTTATTAGTTTTCGCAAAAATCGTAAAAAAAAGAAGAAAAAAACTGGATTTATTTTAGCGAATTGCGTTTTTGAAAAATTTAGCGCGGATAAATTTTAGCGATCTGTCGATTCGGCGTGTTTTAGCGAGATTAATTTTGGCGAAAATAGGGAAAACTCGCTAAAACGCTAAAATTAGTCTCGCTAAAATTTTCTACGATTAAAGCGGCGCTACATCATCAAAAGTTTTCGAGGGAAAGTAGATCTAGCGCTCTCGATGCATTTACACCGCTATTGAGTAGTGCCACCATTAGGGTACCACTTTTCAAAAAACTTCGATCATAGATTTTTTTTTTAAATCTATAGTGTAGGTAACACGAACAAATAGTACAAAACTAAAGTTTCCTAACCTCCCGCAAAAGGACCGCAAGATCATACCGCCAGGAGGAAGGAACCCAAAATAAGCTAACAAAATGATCAATAATGATTAATAAATGGAAAAATAAAAACAAAAAGAGCTAGGAGAGCAGTTAGACTAAATAAAGATTTTGCTTGGCCAGGATTGAGAAACTTGTTCCAGGGTATATAAAGGTCAGTGCGTCAGATAGACGTTGTTTTGACGTTATAAGGTCACGGCATAGTGGTGTAGTGGTTATCGTGCTTGACTTCTGTCCAGTAGGCTCGAGTTCGATACCCACCGTGGCACTAAGATTCACTTGGCAAGTGAATGCTCCTTCGCCCGGGTCAACCCATGCCATTTGAGGGGAATTGGGCACCATAACTCTGATACAAGAGTATGGGTAGATATTCCAGACATTGTGGTGTGCCGAGACACTTAGGAGGTTCTACACCTGCGAGGACATCCGTTCTCCCGTGTAGTTCGAGTGTCGTGGTATACACCGTGGCTCGGCAGCTCGCATCTGCAGGGTTGCAATGTCTGCTTGCGCTGTGATTCCTACTCCACCGTGGGTAGGACCCATTCCGATGCATCGGAGGGTATATCTATTTATCTATAAGGTCACGTGATAATCCAGTGTAGAATCAGAAAATAATTTTCTTCTGGTGGGCGAAATGAAGCAATGGTAGGGTGACTTTGGGTCGGGAGAACTAATAAGGGAGAGATTCACGGTTTAATTTAGACTATGCTATAGTCTAAGACGAATCACTATCTAAGAAAAAAGCCCAAAGCCGAAGAAAATTCGCAAACGGGTTTTTTTGCCGAAAAGAGTTAACAGTCGATAGAGTTGCCAGTCTTAGACTATACGATTTTGGTACAAAATACAAAAACAGCCCAAATCGTACGAATTCGAGTTTCCGTATGCGAGGCCAACTGTGTTCGGTATTCGAAAAAATCAAAACAAAAAAAAAGAGGCGGGAGAGAAACTGAGATAAAAAAAGAGGGATTCCAAGAAATATTATAGTTCTCTTTGGAGACCCTCTTCCTTTTATTCCCTTTATATTTTCTTGGAACTACACTACACTCTTTTCTTAGAAAACAATTTTTATAAACAGTAATTTTTTTAATAAGTTTGTAATTTCTTTGCAACAAGGATATCTATCTAAACCTTCACCTTATAAATTTCTTAAAAAACATCAAATCATGTAAGTTTGTTTGTATGTTGTTTTTTTGCCTGAGGATTATATCCTTATATTTACCCCTTTTATATATTAAAGTCCATGTAAATAAAAAGCTATTATATTCTCCCGACCACCATTTGCCCAAAGACAAAGGATATGTATACAAATCATTGACAGTTTTATAAATACTTGCAATTTCGAATTTGTGACTTTCCTGTTATGTTTGATAAACAAATTTACAGTAGTGGATGAAAAATCTTATGATAAATTTGCAGGGAAAAAGGAAAAAAGCTCCAGCTTGTGAAGCTTTGCAGTATGTTGATCTTACTTTAATTTGAGCTTGAATTTCTTTCTACCCAAAATGAGACGTTAAAAATGAGGATGAAATAGGAGAAAAGTTAAGAAATCCCCAGAAATTAGCTTAAAATGGAAAAGTACCAATTAGTAAAAACCTTGAGGCAGATTTAAATGACATTAAATTTCTTATTTACAAAAACTGATAAATAGGTAATTCAATCATGATAAACAAATGATTCTAAACTGTCTTCCGACAATACTGTACACGTTTTTTTTTATAAGGAACACGTTTATAAGGAACTCGAGGCTGAAAATGGTTCAAAAAATAAGGAATTGTTAAGGAACTGCTCAGGCTGAGAATAAGTGGATTTGAAAATAATGTACCTTATTGGGACTAATTTGACCAAATTTTTCAAGGGGCAAAAAGTTCAAAATTTCCTATGTAGTAAGGAACTCGATAAGGAACTTTGAGACTGAAATTCTCTGTAAAAATAAGGAACTCCAGGCTCAAAGCAAAGTTAAGGTTCCTTATAAAAAAAACAACGTGTATTACAGTCTCGACTAATTCCAGAAGGCTGATGTAAATTTTTCCAAGTCATAATCTCAAATTATATCAGGACGTCAAGTGAAATAAACGTTGGTAAAATATTCCAAGTCATAATCTCAAATTGTACCAGGACGTCAAGTGAAATATTCCAAGTCATAATCTCAAATTGTACCAGAACGTCAAGTGAAATATTCCAAGTTATAATCCCATATTAAACTAGGACGTGAAGTGAAATATTGCAAGTCATAATCTCAAATTGTACCAGGACGTCAAGTGAAATATTCCAAGTTATAATCCCAAATTAAACCGCAACGTGAAGTGAAATATTCCAAGAAATAATCTCAAATTGTACAGGACGTCAAGCGAAATATTCCAAGTCATAATCTCAAATTGTACCAGAACGTCAAGTGAAATATTCCAAGTTATAATCCCAATTTAAACCAGGACGTGAAGTGAAATATTGCAAGTCATAATCTCAAATTGTACCAGAACGTCAAGTGAAATATTCCAAGTTATAATCCCAAATTAAACCGCAACGTGAAGTGAAATATTCCAAGAAATAATCTCAAATTGTACCAGAACGTCAAGTGAAATATTCCAAGTTATAATCCCAAATTAAACCACGAAGTGAAGTGAAATATTCCAAGTTATAATCTCAAATTGTACCAGGACCTCAAGTGAAATATTCCAAGTCATAATCTCAAATTGTACCAGAACGTCATGAAGTGAAATATTGCAAGTTATAATCCCAAATTAAACCAGGACGTGAAGTGAAATATTGCAATTTATAATCTCAAATTATACCAGGACGTCGTGAAATATTGCAAGTCTTAATCTCAATAATAAACCAGGATGCTGTGCCAAATATTTCATTTCTGTATTGTGCTCTCTGCAAATTACTGCCATATTTTCCCATGCATCCAATTTCTGAATTTCTGATTCTTACCTAGAAAATTTAGAATAATAATCTGATAATTTTTACAGGTACGACTAGGTAACTGAACTTCTCGACAATTCAAATCAAAATGAGAAAATGTGAAAGTTTTCGAACAAGAAGTATGTTAAAAGCAGTCTTTTAAAGTCCACAATTGACAATAAGTACTTTGTTTGACATTTTTCAAAGTTGTCAAAGAACTGCTAACACAAGATGAAAATAACCTTTTAAGAGTGGAGATATGAGGGTATTCACATATCTAATGAAACACTGCCTGTGATTCATAGGATTCATAAGAAATATACAAACTGACTTACCTACTTAGTTTCTCTGTGTCTTTTTGCTGTATGTAGACTGGGTAGACTTGTTGAAAAATCATTTTAAAAAAGCTTCTACAGAAGCATACTTGAGGAATAATTACTCCCTTAAACTAAGTTATCTTGTAGTCTCGATAAAACAAATGAACCAAGAAGAAAAAATCCATAATGAGCTGGATTTTCACAGAAAAACCATAGATCCATCTTATTGTCCTTGTACGTGTCTCTTCCCAGTGACCAGCGTGTTTTTGATTGTTTGAACCAAGCTCGGCCTTTAAACTTAGGCGGTTTTCACCACGGATCGACTAACCAGTCTCACTGGTTAGTCCAAGCAAAACCGCAAAATCTTTTTTATGCCAAAGAGTTATCGTCCGTTTCTTCGAAACTCTCCCGCCGATTTTTTTCCGTATACCGCCATACCGCCATAACGCCATACCGCCATTTTTTCCCGCCTCTACTATCACTGTAACGGACGATAACATCGTCTAGGTTTAATTCTTCCTTACAGCGACTTCTATCTATAAATTAATAGTGGTAGTCTGTATGTGTGTTTGTCTGTGTTTTCTACTTTCGTTTTCGCTTTGTTTGTGTTTTAAAATTATGACTTTTAGTCTCTTGCTCCACAAATTTGTTTTATTGGATTCGCGCCATTTGCAAAAGATCGGATAGAGCTTGGTTTAGACTTTATTAAGCCTTTGTTTTGAAATTTAAGGCCCATCTACATTTAGTAATTTTAACTTCTGCCCAGACTTGCCTTTTTCTCTCTTCTTTTGTTTTAAATGTTTTCGAATGTATTTAACGATCGTATTTATTAATGACATTCGAATTCTTTTCAAAACAAAACAATTTCATTTCATAGAAAAGAATATTTCAAAAGTAAATCAAAACATAAAAAGGTTTGTGGGCAACAACAGCATTCAAAGGGCGATATAAAGAATAAGAAAAAATCAGTTCACTTCTTTTTTCTTATAAAAATATTCAAGCCGTCGTTACCATTGAGTTTAAAGCCCGAAGGGCTAGAGTTCAATCTCTAACCTTTCTCAGGCAAGAAAAAGTGAAGCTTAAAAAATGCGCCGCATTTTTGACGACAGATTGAATCTAGCAATTCCTTTGTTTACGATTGATATTTTTTTCGAAATTTAGAGGTAAATTTTATAGTATTAATCTGTCATTTGTGTAAAAACCAGGCGAGCCGCTCAAGGCCGCGCTACTTTGGTAGGATTTGTTGGCTTCAAATCCTACCAAGGAGATTGACTTCTAGCCCTTCGGGCTTATACTTCATTGGTCGTTACTGCTAAAAAGTGTGTACGTCATTTTCCCGGGGGGGGGGACTAGGGCTTTATGTCTCGGGAGGGGGGCAGTAAACGATCCAAATATGGTTAAAAGATAAGACACCCGGGGAAGGTTAGAGTTAAACGTTGTACAGATTTCTTTTTTTTATTTGATCGCTTTTTTAAGCCAGCTTCAACATCCAAAGGACTTTTAGTGCGTTCAGCTACAGCTTAACCGGCGTGCGACGCCGGGTACCGGCTAGTAATAATATAATCTGTCATTGAATATAATCTGTCATTGAAAATACAGATCATGATTTTGAACTTCATTCAGTGAAAGAGGGGTTCAGACAGCGTGTTAGTTAAGATAAGAAAACTTGATGATTTTAAGAGGCTTGTGTATCACATGACTGTTTCAGCCTTTCAGTGATCATCTGAAAAATATTTAGATAAATAAAAATTGTTCATTGTGTCCGTCTCCCTACCCCTTTTTACCTTTCTTCTTTACATCCCTCTCTCTGCCCTTCTTGCAGTCTTGAGTCTGGTGCTTTCCCTGCGCCCGTGTCTCAGTCTAGCCTTTTGTCAAAGTTTTCCCTGAGTTCCCTGTCCAACTCTTTTTCATGTACCCAAAGGGATTTTCTAAGTTTTTGTATTATGCATGATATTTTGTCATTGTAATGACTTTAATTCATTTTTTGCGATTTTTAGTTTTAAGTGTCCTTGAAATATTCTTAGTGTACTCACGTTATTCAGTTATTGACTTAAAGAAAGAGCTTAATGGTGTATTCCGGTTTTTTGAGTGTAAAAATCCAGGGTGTTTACCATATGTTGAGGAGGAAAAGTCCAGGGCGGTCCGGTTTTCTTAGTGTAAAAATCCAGGATGGTCCGGTTTTTTGTGAGTGTAGATATCCAGGGTGGTTACCATATGCTGAGGAGGTAAAATCCAGAGTAGTCTAAAAAATGAGAATCCAAATCCAGGGGGGTCTTGAAAATTTGAAAAAAAGCAGGGTGTCACCTTTCCGGAAAAAGACCTCCTCAACATAGAGGGTACAAACTTTTTCTGGAATAGCCCAATATCAGAATTTTCTTAGCCATTTTTTATGGGTCTAGAATTGTTCTTGATTCGTTCTAAGGTTTTGACCAAAATTGAGCCTCGTTGTGTTATAATATACCTGTATAGATTGTTCTTATAAAAGATGTATAAATTGAAATTGTTGGGCTAGTTACGCGTCGGTACCCCAAGGGATAAAAATGGATGCTGAGTATGTGCTAAGGGTCGGAAAATCCATGATTTTTAGGAATTTTTTTTTGATTTCCAGAGAAAAAATTGTAAAAAAATTCACTAAAGGGTAGGAAATTTTTCCAAAAATCGAAGAAAGTTTTCAAAAAAGTCTCTCAAAGGTTCACCTTCTCAGTAAAACCAGTCTCTCTAAGGGTCGGTTTTCGGGGGTCCCGTCCGCACATACCCCTCATCCACCAACCCTAGTATCCCCCCGAAGTCGGCACCATATGCTATTGAATATTGTACAACGTTGTTCATAATGTATTAATGAAAAGTCCACTATAAAGATATACAGTAGAGAGTTCAAGAGTTCTTATGAAGAGCAGAGGCGTGAAAAAGGGGATAAAAAGGATTTGAGTTTTAGGGTTTTTCATATATTTTTATCCTTGAACAACGAACGAAAATGAGAAAAAATAAAAAATTATAATTCGATAACCAGCTGTCTGTGTTATTACCAACCCACGCTTTGTTAAGGGTTGGTTTACATCTTGATATCAATTATTATAAGAAGTATGCGTTCGTTTCCAGTCTTTTCGATGATGGGAAAGATATTAAAGAAAATGAAATTTCTGAAAGGTACAGTATCGCAATTTAACAAGTTTCAAGATAGAGAAATGTTTATTCATTAGAGTTCCTCATTATAAGTATCAAAACGAACCCTTCATATCTAAATTCCTCTGTCAGACCATTGACGACATTGCCAACCCATTCCTTGTCAACCCATAGATGATCAAGATCTTTTGATTTTCTATTATCTTTTGGATGAAGTAGTTTGATACACTTCAAGCTGTCCAAAGTCCATTCTATGTTAATATAAATATCATCATTGTTGTTACAAAACTCTTTATGAACTCTACAATTTTTGAATGTTTCATAAAAACTCGATCTTTTATACATATTGGTATACCAGTTTTCGTAACCAGGGCAAAACTCCTCCTCAAAGATCATATGAGAACCGGAAAGAATTGATTCTTCAAGCGGCATTCGGCTATAGTCAGGCTCTTCATCTTTATGGACCTCGTTTTTCTCTGCTGGTTTCAAGACCTCTGCTTTTTGAAACTGTTTTTTCCGAGCATCTTTGTTTTCTTTTTTTAAAACAAAAAGTTCCTCATTTTTTCCTTTTTTCAGTTTTTTGTTTCTCTCCTTCAGTTCTTGGATGCAATCTAACATTTGAGTTTTCTCCATCTTCAAAGTTTTTAGCTCATCTGTAATCTTAGCTTCATTTGCTTTCAAAGTTGTGTTTTCTTGAATGAAATTCTGGTTCTCAGCTTCAACATCCTTTAAATTCTCCTTAAATCTCTTATTTTCCTCGTTGAGGTTTTCATTTTCTAGACGAAATTTCGCGTTTTCAATCTTAGCAGATTTCAACTCTTCTTCGATTTTCTGCTTGTCATCTGAAATTGTTCTCAAGTCGATGCCAAATTGTTTTTCAGCTTTCAAAAAATTGTTTTCAGATTTCAATTTTTCCATTGTATTTTCAAGTTTCAATTTCTCGATTACTGCTTCCAGGGTTTCAGTTTCTTTTTCAAATTTCAGTTTTTCAATTTCTCTGTCTTTCTTCAAACTTTCAAGTTCTTCTTTGAGATTTTGTTGTGTTTTTTCTTCTCCAATAGAAGACAAAGGAGCTTGATGATTTTCATCTCGGCGTAACCCTGCTGCATTATGTTCGTCCATTATTTTTATGTACTTAAAGCTTTCTGTTCTTTTCTGGTTTCGAGTTTGATGTTTATGGAAGAGAAGGCGTTTAAGAAGGTTGAAAATGGAGGATTTGTAGTCATTTCCAAGTTTATAAAGCAATTTTTCTTTAAACTTTATGGGTAAACAAAGAAGCACAGAACGAGGTCGTAATAGGTATTATGTTGCTTTACAAAGACATTCTTATATATCTGATAAAGCTAATTAAAATTCAGAAACAAGAATGTCATAAGAATGTTATAAGAATATGCTTCAAATAAAGTAAAACAGTTTGATTGTGCACAGCAGTATATAGTGATCTTTTTTATTGGAAAGAAATCCTTAACTATGTGTCATGTTTCTTTCGAGCCCCTGGATTTGTCTATCGTAGACTAATACATTTTATTCTAACATTATGGTTAGTCTAGTCGATAGCCATAGTTGGTTATTCTTGTGTTTAAAATGTTTCTTAAATCTCATCTTGTTGCGTTGTCATGAACACTAGCAAGGACATAAAGCTATTACGAAGGTTTAGAATTTCAGACGAGTGTGTACATTACAATAAGCGAACAAGGATTTGAAATCTTGTGTGTTGTTTTGTTTGGTAGAAAAGACTTGTCAGGAATTTTTTTGGATTTTCAGATCTCGAAGAGGACTTCACCTATCATATAAAGCAAGAGCATCCACAAACGACGAAGGATATTTTTGAGACTTTTGAGATTGTACAGAGGGTCTAACAAACGACTGAGGATAATTTTGAAGAGCAGCAAATGAGAAATGGATCAACACAACGCAGCAGGCATTCGCGAAGATGAAAATCACCGGGTTGTTGTCGGAGAAGAAAAGTCTCAACAAAACCTTAAAGAAGAACTTGAAAGTTTGAAGAAGGATCGAGAAATTGAGAAACTAAAATTTGAAGCAGTTATCGAGAAATTAAAACTTCAAAATGAAAAATTGGAAAACAAGGTTGAGATTGGAAACCTCAAATCAGAAAACACTCTTTTGAAAGCTGAGAAACAGTTTGGTATCGATTTGAAAACGATATCAGATGGCAAGCAGAAGGTCGAAGAAGAACTTCGAAATATAAAAGAAGAAAATACCATTTTAAAAGAAGCAAAGTCAAACTTACAAAAAGAACTTGATGTTCTTGAAGAAAAAAATAAAAGTTTGCTGACAGAGAAAACTGACTTTCAAGAATTATACGAAACCTGCAAACACGAAAAGGAAGAAGCTAACAAACAAATTAAAGTGTTAGAAGACCAAGTAGAAGGTCTTAAGGAAACTAACCAGAGACTTCGAGACATCAAAGGATTTCAAAAGAATTTTGCTGATCTTTCTTTAACAAAGAGAACACCGAAGGTTGAGAAATATGATTTTAAACGAATGCCCTATGGTGAATCAGTACTTGCAGGCGTCCATATGATTTTCGAGAAAACAAAATGCAAACATTATGACAGTTGGTATAAAAATCTTTACCAAAGAGTTTGTACCAATGCTGGATTTTTTAAAGACATCCTATTTCTCACCAACAGTGAACACTCGGATACTCTGCACATTAAAATTGACAAACGCGAACAAAGATGGGAAGCTGAAAATCTTAAATGTGTTAAACTTTTACATTCTAGCGATAACACAAAATGTAAAGATTTGGAATATTTAGGTGGTAAAGAATGGTTTGTATCTGGTTTAACAAATTTTCATATAAGTAATTATTATATAACATTTGTAATGAAGGACTCAGGTGAATAGATTTCTAAACGTTAAGCCAAAAAGGCTCAATATTCACAGTATTTACCCTGAGAGAACTAATTTTCGCGATTTTTTGCCGAAACCGCAAAAATTTGAACCCGTGAAAATCTTTACAAGCTCAAAACTGCGAAAAATTAAAGTAAATGCTTTCAAAATTTCAAGATTAAAAAAATCTTTAATCTATATTTTCTAACCAATTTTATTGTTTCAGAAGATGATTGAGTGAAACTTGAACAAAGTCTTTGCTGATATCACTTTGAAAATATTACAAAATTTGGCCCAACCACGAAAATTAATTACTACGAAAAAATTCAAAAAAGTGAAAACTGCGTAAGGTATAATACTTTCAAAACCTGATTTAGCTATCCAAGACCTATCTGTTTTTCCGCGCGGAAGCATTAGCCATCTAAGACCAAGAAAATTTAACAATCAAAGACTAATCAATCATTTTAGCTATCCAAGATCTTCAAATCAATTTGCGTCAAAATTCTCTCCAAATTGGCAGTCATACCAGGAAAGATAGGCACACATGCGTCACTTAGTCTCTGTTCTATTACAAAGTGTGACTTTTATTACAAAGAAAAGTGTTATTACAAAGTCAGCTAGTATAACTGCTAATGGTCTTCCTACTTAGGTCTTTAACGTGTTAATCAATAATCTATGTTGTCGTGTAAAGCGACCCTTAAAAGATTTCTTCATTCTAATTTCACAACAACAACTCGTACAGCTTCTTTTCTTGTTTATGAGTTTGTGTTTTTCCTTTTTTTTTCGATTCCAATATACAGCCATACAGTTTTATATTATATCGCATCTTAACTGTTTTTGGGGAGATGGCGAAAATTGTATTGATATCGTGTTTTATAGAGTGTGATACCCGGGGGTTACTAGGGTTGCGAGCTGACGGGTATCTGCCGCCGACTTTCGACCCTCGTACTAAAAAGGAGGAAAAATAGGAAAATTTTGCGATTTTTACGATCCTTATGGGTCTAATTTGCAAAAAGAATTTAATTTCCTGTTTTTTCCAACTCTTACATTGACTTTAAGGTCCCAAAAAGCACTCTTAAGTGCGGCACATACCCGTACCCTTCTTGCTTAAAGTATCCCCCCCCGGGGTGATAGGTTGGTCTGATTGCTAGTCACAGGCTAGACAATCAGCTAACTTTTATATTGTAATTTTTGATGTTTTTTTCTAATCTTCCTTCTTATCAGAATAGGTTGAAAGCATATCCATTTAAAACCTTTTCTTAAAAAAATTGAAGAAAAAAAATGCAAAAATCGATTTCCCTAGTACAACGGCTTTCCCCCTTTTCTCCTTAATTTTTTTCTATTCTTTTTTAATAATATTTTCTCTTATTTTTTTTTCAGTTTCTTCATTTTCACTTTATTTCATTTCGATGTTTCACTTTGTAGGGTTTTCATGGTTTATACTTTTTTTTCCTATTAAACTTTTTTTTTTGTTGAAAGTAGTTAAATCAAAATCAAAATATTTTATATTTGCATTGACCAATTTTATATTAAACCTCTATTTTTTGTTGTTTGCTTTTAAAGTTTCTTTTTTCATCTATTTATACATTATTTCGCCCGAGAACAAGGCACTTAGATGGGCAGAAGTCCCTGCTGTGTTTAGCTTTAAACTTTGATGAAAAAAAAATTTCTTGAAAATAAGGCTGAACAAAAAGGATAACTATTTTGGAGAGATTGTTCGATTCGAGTTTGGGACCTTTTTTTTAAGACTTTCTTTTCATATTTCAGACGTTTTCATTTCTTTCTATTTGTGTATATTTTTGTGAAAATCTTTTCTAGGTCACACAGACACGTGTTATACCGAGGAGAAATCGATTCAAATGAGTCTTGGTTTACTTTTCTTGACCAAGTTGGAATTCCACATTGTTCCACATTGGAATGATAGTCTTGTTTCGTATGAAATTTAGAGTCGATTTGAGGACACTTTAATTGTGTAATTTTTTCTTCTGCTTAGTAATTTATCAAAATATCAGTCTTGTAGACTGAATTAAGTTAGTTCATTTAATGTTTTCTGCTCACCCAAATAGACTTATACGCATGCGTAATTTTGAGTTCTTTTAATACACATGTATTTTCCCGTGACAAACAAAGAGGAATGAATCTGATGGGTAGTACATTCATGTTCGGTCGGGGTTGGGGACGGCTAAATATGTCGTTCTTTGATAGTTAGGGTTAGGGTTTGTCGTTCTTTTTGTCGCTTTCTAATAGTTATTTGTCGTTCTTTTTAGATGGTCTGGAAACGTTAGATGAACAGTCTCATAAGATGGAGACATACTTTGTTTTTCTTAAAATGCCCTTTTAAGTAAGTTCAGAAAGTTATTGCGCAATTATATTCTATACCTTTTATTTAGGGAACAGAAATTTAAATCTTTGGAAAAAAATCTGGGGCGTTTTAACTGTGAGGGGAGGGACTGAAATCAGAATTTCATAGGTGAGAAAAAAAGCTGAAAAGGCTATTCCAGTAGACTTTTTTTGCAAGAAAATATTAATGAAAGAGCACTCCCAGGTGAAATAATTTCCAGTTGGGTGCTGATTTACGTGCAGAATATGATTCTTATCGAGAGTGGAAAAAATGTCAACAATCATATTTCTACTTGAGAGAATTGAGGGTGAAATATTCTTAAGGTATTCTTACTTTTTTAGACTTGGACTTGGACTTTTGAATGAACATTTGGAACTAAAATTATATTTCAGCCTCAAAGTTTAAATTCAAGTCTAACAAAGGAAGCAATTTTTTTCTGTTAACCAAATACAAAATGACTGTATTCTTATCAAATTCTGTGAAACTCACCCTAGAGGGTATTCTTACGGTTTGTCCAATTTTCACCCTGATATTCTTATAGAAGAAATTCTTATTAAAAAAAGCGTGTATCAACATTATCGAACAATGGAGCGTGAATTGTAGACCATTACAACTGTATTCCAAGGCCCTTCTACTACTTTCAATCAAAGGTATCTCTGGAGTCTCTTTAACTCAAACCTCTCTTTAACTGGAACAAGTTTTATGGTCCCTTCAATTAACAATGCCTTATAAACCTTACTCCATTTATTTATTCGAGGCTCCTCTTTCGATAGCTATCTACCAAAACGTAGGGGAGGGCGGCACGGCTATTTCTCCCTGGATTGCTCCATTAGTGAGCCCCCCCCCCCCCCCCAGCGGGACCCTCGATTCACGCAATCACGCAATTTTTTTTCGAAATTCACGCATTCACGCAAATTTTCCTCGAGTTTCACGCAATAACCCGATTTTTCAGGAAATCGGAAAATTTTCGGGAAAAATCGGGGAAACATTGAAAAATCGGTAAAACTGCACATGATCCGTGGAAAAAAGGGAAAATTCACGTATTCACGCACAAAATAGCCCAGATTCACGCATTCACGCAATCAAAAAGTGAGTTTTCATGTTCACGCAAGTTTTTTCAATTCACGTATTCACGCATTTTTTTTCCAATTTTCACGCATTCACGCAACTGAAAATGCCTATTCACGCATTCACGCAAACCGCTGGGGGGGCCCATTAGTTTTGCCCTAATCCTTCTCTTTAATTGCTGAGTGTTAAGCAGAGAGGCATCAAGTACCATTTTTTACTATGTACGAAGTCTCTGGTATAACATCCGGCCGGAGATTGCACCCACGAACTTGCTCTTCCTTTGGGCTACCGTCGCGTAAGGTTGAGTAATCGTCAATGTTTAACTTTTTAATTTGTTTTCCCAATTCCAAATTCATATGACAGACATATTTTTAAAAGCTTTTACTGTATATGTTTAAATAAAAGTGTTTAATATGAACATGTTTTAAAATATTTTGTTTTCACACCTTTTCTTTTTCATTTTAAAAGAATTGAAAAAAGAAACTTTGAAAACAAATTAAATGTATGAAGATAAAGTGAAATTTCAATTTAATAAGAATGGATACTGTGTTGGTTTGACTGGATTGAGCTGAAAAAAAAGACATCTATGTTCTGCTGCTGTGGACCGAATATACTGGAAGAAGATATTCTAAGTGATGATTCTCTTTATATGTTGAACGCTTAGAAAAGTGCTGTATGCTGATTGGATAATCATCAACATCTGAGATCAAGTAACGAAACCTGGACATTAGTTACCAGTCTACATGACTAATCATCGAGACCAAAACAATAATTTTTGTATAAGTAACCGTTCAATATTCCTTGAAGATTCACCACAACTGCAACAACTAGAGCTGCAACCGATTGGTATTAGAGCGTCTTCCGATTTAAATAATAATATCATTGATCAACGGAAATCACCGACAATTTACGAAAATAGTCGGGCGACGTATAGCCAACCCTTTAGCGTCAAGAATCGTCGTAATACCGACAAAAGTCACTTGAAGACGGAGAAATTTGTTACTGACGAGATTTTAAAAGAACAGTCAAACACGAAGAACAAAATTGGAAAAAATCGTTTTAAAAACGACAACTCTCGTCACGAGACGAGTACTATTCGCCACAAAGCCGATAAGAGTAGTAGCTCCAAAACCGAAAACGCTCTTTCAGCTAACGACATTACTCTTCACGAAAATATTCGTTTGCAAAACGACATTGGTCGAAATCATACCGAGAAAGTTAGTAACACCAAAACCGACAACATAGATTCTAACGACAAACGAAAAATGCTGGTAGCAACACACCGACAATCAATGGAAGATGATAACGACTCGTCAACGACAACCAACTTCTTGAATCCCTGCAATGAAGATCAATTTGATGAACAAATCAATCATGCTATACTCAAGTAAGCATACCTTTAAAAGTAGAATATTTTGTATTCAGTGTCGTAATTACTAGCAAACTATTGTTTTTGTAAACATCGCAATAAACACGACGTGTTGTTATTAAAGCTCTTTTGCGAGCTCTTTGGTATTAAATGTTATAAAAGGTTATTCAAAAGAAAACATCCGCACAGATTCCCGATAATTTTGCAGACTTGGTCGCGTTAAAACCTTTTTTTAGCCCACGTAAACCACGCAAATCTACTATGTCGTTAATAACGAGAGCGACAGAATATTTGCAAGAGCTCAACTGAGCGCGTAAGATCGCACGCGTCTTACGTAACTACCGAAAGAAATTCTTTAAAATTGAGAGGTCCATATACTCCCACAAAAAACTCCCTTTGTTTACTTTTTGTTACAAGGCATGATTTTTTATAATAGCTCCCCCATGATCTTGTTTCTGTTGCTCCATTGGGAATACAGATGGTTTGACAGTGTGTCGGTATTAGCTCTTTTTATCTGTGTACGACGAAATATCGGTACTTCTGTGTTGGACGTGCCACGTGTTGATAATAATGAAGATTTTAGGAGTTGCTGGCCTGGAGTTACTAATTTAAAAAGAAATCTTCGGTATTTCTGTGTTAGCTACTATACACCTTTTCAACCGTAGCCGCCAATTGCCGCGGGCATTTTTTTGTCCGTTTTACCACCCTAAAACCGTCCCAGTCCAAGATTTGATCGAGTTTAGGGTGGTAATTTGAATAATAAAGTTGCACGCGCCTGACTGCGCGACTATGGTCGAAAAGGTGTATTTTTACACCCCATTTATAAGGCTACGTAATCTGAGAGAAAATGGTTGCAAATGTTATGTAGATATTATATTGTTATTATGTTATTACTACTGTTATCAAACAAGCCACAAGGAAGTAAAGCCAAGACAGTCAGTTACTGGCATGTTGATGTTATAACGCGCGTGGTCTAAAGAAGAAAAATCACGCGCTCCCGCAAAACGCAGACCAATTTGTGAAGGAATTACAGTCTAATTAAATCTTTATGATTGTATCTCATTTTTGTCAATCTAGATGTTTGTTTTCTCTCTGATGTAACTTGTTTTTGTTTTTATGGTTATGATGGTCGTAAGCTTTAGTTTTCGATGGTTTTGCTGTAAGATTTGCTTCTATTAATTATGTTTTTGGATGAATTGAATTTTGCTTTTTGGTGTTTAAATAAGATATATTTTACGTAGATAGTCAAGTAATGTAGAAATTCTAGGCAGTCTTTCCATTGTTTCACAAGGATCTCATCAATCTTGCTAGGCTATATAAGAACTGAACATAACATTGAAAGGGGTGGGCATTCTAACTGCTGACGCCTCGTGTGGGGCGCTATCTTGATCCCTCAGCCATTGATCCATGTTACAGTACAAGTTTTTTTATAAGAACATCCGAAATTTTAAATTTTCCTTAAAATGTTCTTAACTTATTCTTAGTATTTTGGCCTTCGAAGCGTTATATTCTTATATGGTTCGTTCTTATACAAAAAAAACGTGTATAGAACTTCTGATAAACAATTTGCTCTTTTATGGCAGAGGTGGTGGATAAAATACTCAAAAAGTTTTAATCTAGATATCATTCGTTACTGTTGGATAAAGTGTAAACACAATGTACAACGCAAGGGAGTAGGAATCATTGCGCAGCAAAGTATTGGCGACTCTACAGATGTCGTCAAACAGTTGAAAAGAGTTGAACCATGTCGTATTCCTTGAACGACACTGGAAGAACAGTATTTAATGCCGAACCTTCGACGAGTGTCGCGGAATATCTCAATTCCTGGAACATCTACACACTATCTTGTACCAGATTAGTGGTACCCTATTCCCCTCACATGGCAACGGTTAACAATATCGGCCGGAAAGTTTTTGTTGTTATCACTGTTGGTTGACACCGACAGTAAAGATTGCTAAAATCCTTATTTTGTAACTGCAGGGCATGTTTTGTACACCGAAACACTTTTTCTTTTAAACTCCGAAACACTGACGGAAAAAGAGGGCTATTACACCGTCAAACCCGTACGCCTGCCTTCAAGTTGATTAACGATTTTTTTTGCCTTGTGGTATATACTACTTTCCGGATATTGCCATTCTGCATCCGTTCGAGGAGACAATGTTCTAGCAAAGATAAGTAGCATCTAATTTGCATTGGATTAACTTGTCAAATGCAATAATGATTGTTTTTTTCTTTACATACAATTTGTAGAGAAAGTGTTTTGCTTGTGATGTCGATGATTGTATTGATTGAACTTGACTTTACTTCTTCTCGTATTCGATTGTTTTTCTTAAAGGGATAATCGGATGTTTTGACCAAGATTATTGGCCTATAGAAACTTAAAGCGTTACGTTAAATCAGGTTACATCCAAAATATTGCCACATTTCGAAAGAGATGAAAAGACCCGGGGGGGGGGGCACTCAAGGTAAACGACATGCGGCCCTTAAGGGTCCTTTTTCCAAGCTTCCCAAAGTGCACTGCAAGGGTGCAAAATTTAGAAAATCTGACCATTTTTTGCCTTGAAATGGTCAAAACCTTGCAAAAAATGCACTGTAGGGGTAGATTTTTGCCCAAATTTACTCAAATTTGGCTAAATTTTCTCTGCACTGTAAGGGTCCGATCTGAAAGGCCTAACTTTGGTCGTTTTTGAATCGAGGCCCCTCCTAAGTAAAAGGAGTATTGTCAGTTACGTAGATTTGTTCGGTTTTCAGTGTTACTCTAGCTTCATCGAGAACTTTTGTTTGATAAAAAAATTGTCACTGTTATAACTACACATAGTTTATTCAACAGCATGTGGTTGATTTAAATCCATTGACAAATCATTAAAAATCACTTATATGCTTTTTATGACGGTTTTTTGATGCTCTAACTTAGAAAAACCTGTTTATTGCGGAAACTAGCTTTCTAATCGAGTTGAATGCTGTATTTTCATAATTTGCATTATGCTGAGAGAAGCAGCTGAAACTGACTTTGTTTTTTCTTGGCTCAGCCGAATCATTTGATATTTTGGCTTTACAGTCGACTCTTTCTAATTCTAGTTCTAGTTTGAATAATGTTATAAGAACGTTAGGGCAACATTCGAAATACAATTATATGGCGATTTGAAATACAATATCGTCGTTCACATGACTACTCTTAGGTGCCAAATAAACGCCCCCCCCCCCGCTTGTTAATTTTTCGATTTTTTCCAGCCCCCCGGACCTTATTAGGACCCCCCCGTTTATTAATTTTTGAAAAAATTCCCAGCTACCAAAAGGAAAGTTCCTTGTTTTACTCTAAAAAGCCTCAATCTAGTCTATTTTGACCCTTTTAGGGTTTTTTTAAGGTCCATTTCCAACCCCCCCCCGGTAATTAGGTCCCTCCCGTTTATTTGAACCCCCCGTTTATTTGGCACCTAAGAGTAAAGGTTCAATTTCTTAGTACCTTACCAAATTTACTGTGGTGGTCATCTTTAATGAGATGATAGTCAATGGGTAGTCAATGTTTTCACAAAAAGGCCACTCTCAAAGGCAGAACAGAATTGCAACATTTCCAATATTTTCCCAGGCACTTATTGGGCTTTTCCAGAAAAAAAACCGTGCACCCTCTGTTGAGGAGGTCCAACCTTTTTTTACCTACCCCCTTGGAATTCCAGGCAATTTTAGGATCATACCCCTCTGGAATTCCGAATTTTTACAAATTTTCGCAATCATTACCCCCTTGGAATTTCGCTTATTTTTGACGGATTTTCGTCTACCCTTATGGAATTCCACTGCATTTCAAACCTTACCCCCTTGGAACAGAAATGGACCTCCTCAACAGGGGGTGCACGATTTTTTTCTGGAAAAGCCCATTTTGAGATTGAACCTTTAGTCGTGTGGACGACAATATAGAGTGCTTTGAATAATAGAAGTTTGAATAAGAGAGTCCACTTTAGCGGTTCTTTTTGTCTTGGTCAAAATATTTCTTAGAAGAATCGAAAAAAACGAAGAAAAAAAAGGAAAAGGAAAGCAGTTTATCCGGATGCAATATAGCTTAAAAGTAGTTTCCCCTGCATAATTCACAAACGTTATGTCTCGAACAGCCTCCACTTATCTTTATGTAGTATCAAACTTTTTTACACGTTTTTTTAATAAGAATATCCAAAATTATTTAAGCCTTCGGATGTTCTTAATATTTCTTAGTTTTAAGCCTAAAAATGTTCTTAAAATGTTCTTATTTCACCATTTTGTGAGCTTTTTTTTGCGACTTCTTTAGAAATTGGGTGTTTAAGAGTCCGTAAAGCCTGAAAATGTTCTTAACTTGTTCTTAATATTTTGGCTATAGAAGCTTTATGTTCTTATATAATTTGCTCTTATAAAACGTGTTCATGAATAGTTTCTATTGACGTGTTTTTGATAACAAATTTTATTCATCATTTAGCGATCTTGAAAGAAGATCTTTTTTGAACTTGTTTCCATGCATATTTTATCCTGTTTTGGCCTTCCTCTTACTTTTCGTAGAACGTCCTCTATATATATCATATTGTATGTGGGTTTGTCGAGTCCTAACAGCCCCCAAGCAGTTTGCGTGGTGGCGTGATTAGGGCCTTTTTTCGACTTGATGCCTTAATCTATGATTTCAAAAAGCGTGATGCGTGATTGATATAGAGAGTTTTTTCGGTGTGATGACGCGATGCCAGAATATTTTTGGCGTAATCAGGGTCCTCCTCTAAGGAAAAAAATGTTTGAATGAGACTAAACAGGTCGCACACAACGTTGTCTCATCAGCCATCTAACGTTCGATTGAAACATACATCCCTGTGCTAGCTGGGATAGTCTAGAAGCTTTGAGACATACTTTTTGATTGTTTTTTATGACGTCCTATAAATTATCTAAGGCAACTAAGTAAGGATTGCGATAGACTCTGTTATAGTCTAAAGACAAATCACTAACTAAGAAGTAAGCCAAAGAAAATTCGCAAACGGGATTTTGCCGAAACGAGTTTACAGTCAGTAGAGTTTGCCATAGTTTTTTCGTTTTTTTTTTTCGTATACCGCCATTACGGTTGTAAACTCCACATGTATATATTCCCGCCTTTACTATCCCTGTAATGGACGATAACATCCTCTAGGATTGGGGGTAGTCTAAAAGACTAAGCTAGTTTTATTCAGTCACCATGATAAATCTGATGGTAAGTTTTGGCTGAATAGCATTATTCCAAAGTAAACTTCAAAGTCCGTAAGTATATATCTTTAAAGCACCAAAAACACTACATTGCCGTGTGTCGTGTGGGTTAGCCTTGTGAACAGGGGCTTAGTTAACTAGGCTAGGAGTAGGGCACCAAGCTGTTTATAGTCAACTAACTCCTCATGCCCTAAACTACTTTTTCAATTTTCATTTCAGTGAAAAAAGAAAAGTTTTTGGACGCTCCCTGTCCTGTGATGTGTAAGTAGAATTTTTTATTCTCAAGATTTTCTCACAAAATTCAAGTACGTCTCTTTCTTACGCAAGCAACCGAAGATACGGAATCCCCCTTGTGGCTTTTTCAAAAAGAAGATGTTTTCACCACCTTTCAGTTCGCCGTTACCACAGATTACTACTCCAAAGTATATTGAAAAATTAACTCTTTGTTTGCCTTTACACGAAATTTCGCCTTGTGTGAAAATCTTTTTTGGCTACCTTTTACTATAGTGTAGCTTTTTTTATACAGTAGAGTCTCCATAACTCGAGCCCGCAGGGGGGACACAAATTTGTTTGAGTCGAGAAAATTTCGAGTTATGGAGTAAGGTTTAAAGGCATTAGAGTCATAGAGGTTCGAGTTAAAGAAACTCAACTGTTTAGAAACAAATGAATTACAAACGGTGTAGATATACACCAAATACTCCTAGTTTAGCCTCAAGTTTTCTATTAGATTGAATCGTGTCAGCACTATATGATGATAAAGTTACGATGACAAACACAACAAAAAATTCGCGGCGAAAAGCCCAAATGTTTCAAAAATTCACGGTGAAAAACCCCAATCTTTCACGGTGGAAAGCTTGCAATCTATTGAAAAATGTCAGCGTTTGCAGTAAATTCACCAAGGAGGTCACGGAGTTTTTTTTTGCATTTTCCTATTTTTTTAGATGGTGTAATCCTTGGTGACACATTTTTTATTTAAAGTTTTTATTTTTCAGCCTTGGAAAACGTTCAAACACACTGCACAAACCTCTAATGTCGATCCTGACACAAACCATTCCTAAAGTTTATAAGAAGCGTAACCTTGGTTACCATTATGAAAACGAGACTACTGGTTGCCATAGCAACATGAATCACGTGGACAGAACAGTTAACCAGTTTCATTGTTTGGATATTACACCGACTAGTAAGTGGCCGAAAAGACGTTTTTCTTTTTATAAGGAAACTTAACTTGGCACCGAGCCTGGAAGTCCTTATCTTTCATGAGAATTTCAGCCTCAAAGTTCCTTATCGAGCTCCTTATTTACTTAGCTTCTACGATTTTATTGAATGTTGTTTTGTCAATAATTTGTCAGCTTTTTGTTTAGTCTTTTGTAAATGTGTGTAAGTTCAAGTTTAACTCTTTCATTTTTTAGTTGCATGGGCTAACGAGGAAGATGATATTATAAACGGGTCGTTCCGTACTCCATCTATCAAACAACGGGCAGTCAATACGACGGACTTTACCCCATTTGCTCAAGTAGCCTATCAGCCTTATTACCAGCAAAGACAGAACATTCGAAATGTAAGCTAGATTTTTTTCTTTCAGATCCTTGACCTCTGTTAAAACCGTGGCCTGAGTTATATGTGCTATCTAGGTGCTATCTTGGCCCCCTAAAGGGGTTGACATTACTCTCAATGTAAATACAGTACTATCAGTATCAAATTTATAAAAACTCCGATCAAAGATTGCTGTTCAGAAACCGCGTTTTTTTATTCAAAAATGGTTCGGTACGGTTTGACATATAGCCTAGAAACCAATAAATTCCTCCCAGATGGAAATATTCGATGAAATCAAGTTGAAGGCCCGAAATTGACATTCTCGCTCGAACTTCAATTTTCGAAATATGGTAAAATAACCAAAATTGCCAATATGTTATGGCACTGATTGTAGTATAGTGTTAGTCTGCCATTGCAGTTGACTCGGAAAAGAGGGACGAGCTGGAGTTTTTACAAGATACTTCACTAATTGGTCATTTGAAGTGATAGAGATGACGCGTTCTTTAGAAAAAGTAACAAAATTGTTTCATTACTGGTTAACGACCAACCAAATCAAATAAGAGCTTGTAAAAACTCCAGCTTGTCCCGGAAAAGAGAGCGTATCGAATATTAGAGCGTCGTTCACGAGAGACTTTTGCTTTTTACGCCGGCCATTACTGGCGTTATTTTTTTCATTGCTGGCGTAAAAAGGGGCGATAAGATGTTATCGAATAAACGAGTGTAACTAATAGTAGACCTTCGAATTAGAGAACTGTGAAATCCAAAAAAAATAAAAAAATGATTCAAGTAATGTATTTTTTCCTTTTGCAAAATTTTTTATATTTGCGTGGGTTAAATGATGATTGAATTGTCATACACGGTTTTTTATATAAGAATAATCTATATAAGAACATGAGGCTTTGATGGCCTAAGTAATAAGAACAAGTTAAGAACATTTTAAGGCTTTACGAACTCGATTTCCTAGGAAAATGGGCAAAAATGCTCACAAAATGGTTAAAATAAAAACATGTTAAGAACATATTTAGTCTTGAGATTCGAAAAGTTAAGAACATCTGAAGGCTTCAAAAATTTTGATGTTCTTATTAAAAAAACTTGTACTGACTGCGTGTGAAAATTGTGTTACTATAGAGTAGTTTTTCTCTCTGCTTGGTGGTGGTGGTAAGGTTACTCATTAGGAAAATTGTTTCAAAGGTAGGCTTAAAGGACTTCGTGTAAAAGATAATTATGAAAATACGGATTGCGCTGGAATAGGCTACATGTTATAATTAGAGGGCTCCTTGGCTGAAGACTTTTAAGCTTCTATGTAATTAGAATTCATGATATTCATGACGCAATGTTGTCTACGGAAAGACCCCGGTTTTTGCCGGTATTGGCAAATTTTATACAACTTTTGTCTAGTTTAGATTTTCCACTACTGGCTATAAAAAACCGGGGTATTTTAGTAGGAAACATTACGTCATGAATATCATGAATTCGAATACACGTTTTTTTTTTACAAGAACGTCAAAAATTTTCGAAGCCTTCGGATGTTCTTAGTTTTTTGGATTTGAAGCCTAAAAATGTTCTTAAAATGTTCTTATTTTCAGCATTTTTGAGCATTTTGATGTAATTTCTTAAGAAAATGCATGTTTTTAAGTCTCCAAAGCCTTAGAATGTTCTTAGAATGTTCTTAAATTTTTGGGCCTCGAAGCCTTATGTTCTTATATAGTTTGTTCTTATAAAAAAAAAACGTGTATTTCCTCCCCATTTTTGTCAGGTTCTTTTTCTCTTGTTCGATTTGTCGGTTTTTCGTTCGATTTCGATGGAATCAGTTATATCAAGCAGCCTTTTGAGCGAATAATGATTCGCGGAATCGTATCTTTTAAACATAAATTATGTCTGTTAGATATTTTTCTTATAGAAATAATGTGTTTAGTAATTGATAAACTGTTTCTACACTAGATTATTATTCCATTTTTTGAGATTGTATACATAAGCTTATTACAAAACTTATAGAGGTTGCAGACTATAGAACAACAGGATATTATGAGATAAGCTAGTTATTATACGTTGAGTGGTAGAAACATCAAGTGGATTTATTTTAACGTGATTCTGATAAATCGTTACTTTTAGCATCTTTGCACAGTTGTGAGTTTGTTTACTGAAAATTGGTGAACTTTCTTCCAAATGATACTTCAAGGCCGTGTTCAGACGTTACGGCTCCGTTTTGTACCGTTCCGAAACGAAACGGTTCCGAAACAAGTGTAAACGTCAAAATTCGAAACGTCAAAAAAGAAGACGTTACAAGCAAAACAGATTGAAACAGTTTCGCTCCACTTTTTTCATAGGAAAGGAACTGCTCCGTTTTCTTGCTCCGACACGTTCCGAAATCAATATAAACACACTCGATCCGTAACGAAAATCGTACCGGAGCGAAACGAAACAGTAACGTGTAAACATGGTCTAAGTTTGTCTAATATCGACATACCTCATCTAATTCTGACTCCCCTCTTTAGAGATAAGAATGATAGGAAGGTTAGAATTGCTGATTGAAAGTATATTCTTTGCTCAGCGGTCAGAGAGGAAAAAACCTTTTGTCAACCTTTTTTCCTATCTCTGAAAAGAAAGGTGTTGAAATTAGATGAGGGATGCTGACATTAGACCAGCTTATGTACTTTGGTGAAAATTTAGATCTAGAAACATGACAAACGTCTTGATTTTGAAAGAGACTTTTGTAGACTGATTCTGTTCAGCAGTTTTTTCCATGATTCTGAACATGGAAACTAAAATTTCATTTTCTTTACAAAAGAGTATAAGGTAGGTCCGTTGGCCTCATAACTCCCAGCTGCCTTGGTCCTGTGAAAATTGTCTATTAAGTGACTCTTAATTCCCGGCGAAAAGGCTGTCGGTTATGTGCATTCTATAACGGCCCTCCCTATTTACACCTTTTTTACAATTTCAAAAGTCTCTTAAAGGGGTACAAAACCATAAAATATCATTTTTTTCTCTGGAAGGGTCTACAAATCACGAAATATCAAAAGTCGACTTTCTCATCGACATGTCATAAAGTTTTCGTAATTTGGAACAAGATTTAAAAATGTCGGCTCAGAAATGAGTTTTGTGGTAAAAATGTCAAAATAAGGCAAATATTATCGAAATTCATTCTTTTTAAGGGTCGATAGAGTAGAGTTTTTGATACAGTTTTTGATGGTGTAAATCCATTTCATCATGGATATTCTTAACTTTTTTGGGAAAATCATCCTAAAATATTCTTACAGCATTCTTAGGTTAGGATCCTAATTCAGACTAGATTTAACATTTAGTACATACCCTACGCTACGTCTCAAGTATAAAATGACATTTTTGTGAAAGGAGTGAGCCTTACTTGGGGGTATTGACAATTTACAGTTAATGCTCTGAAATGACATTCTTAGCTTGAGTAGCAAAACTCCATGAAGGTGATATTCTTAGCATATTCTTAATTTTTTGGCCATTTTCATCATAGAAATTCTTATAAAGTGTATTCTTATAAAAAAAGTGTGTAGACTTCGTAACAAACCTTTTAATACGATGTTTTCAAAGTCCATGGAAACATGTCAAATAGCTTGTAGAAAATTCTTTTCCAACTTCAACAAATTCTATCATGGAAAGGGGTGGGACTGTAACCCTATACTTGTGAAAGTTAATTCTTTGTGTTTTAGAAATCTCGATTATTTTTTAGTTGATACTGTACAGTTTATTCTCTAAACCAGTTATATTACTTTAAAACCTCAAAGTAGTAAATAAAAGTAAAAGTGATGTTATATGGAGATTATGGATAGAGTCCAAATAATTATTTAGGAAAGCCTAGCCATCAGCTCCATCTGCGTCAGTCAGTATTTATAAAGTTCAAGAAAAGGGAGTAAAGATGTCTGTCTAGAAACTTGGTCTAGACGTGGAAGGAACTTCATTACATTCGAGATTGAACTTGGAACTCTTAATTTGTTACAATTACGCTGTCTTAGACCATTTATCATTCTTTGATGGCTTTGTAAGAATTAGCTTTATTGATGGCAAAGGAATAAGAAGGCTACTTTGAGCCTTGGGGTGACAAATAACCTCCGAACAGATTCTACTCCGCGCATGGCACGTATCGCCTACTTCGCGCATGGCACGCATCGCTCTAAAGGCTATTATTATCAGGCACCCGGATGCAGAAATTTTCAATCAACACGCTAAAACTCTAAAGGTCGGGAAAATTTTTAAATTGGCCCGCTCCTTTTGAGCTTTAACGTGGGCGGCCGCCAATCTGCCATCGGAATATCAGATGAGCTTAATTTAGGCGTACAACCTTTCGCCCTCAAAAGGCCATGAGGAGAGGAGGGAAGGGAACAGTCTAATTTGGAAGAGCAAATTTCGTTTGCTCGAAATCTCGAGTGCAGGTGCAAAATTTGAGGTTTTCAGGTGCAAGTTCAGACGGACTTTTAACCTCAAGTGCAGAGTTCCGATATTTTTTCCTCAAGTGCAGCTAATTTTTAGCAATGTTTTGCCTTTTTTAGGTGAATTTCCGATGTATAGGTGCACCTTGTCCGAACCAAAATTTATCAGGTGCGTTCTTTCAGTGCGGAACTTGGTATTTCCGCATTTTTACCCGAGTGCGGCCTTGCTATACTCTGCAAATTCAGGAAGTAGGACGTATAATGTTCTGAGATATTTTATCTTCGTCGAAAATTGGATTGGCATTCAAAAGTCACTCAAACATAATATATGATCGAATTAGAAGACAGATAGTACATGCTTTTTTTATGATAAGAACAACTTGTTAAGATTATGATGTTCGATTTTGACCAGAACCTAAGAATATGAACAACCTAAACGCCCCAGATTTCAGATCAGGAAATACTCGTATTGAAATTTTTTGCAGTATAGATGGCTATGACTGATCTTTGAATGTCTATGTTAATCTATGGAACCAATTTCAAGATTGCTGATAAAAAGTCTGATAAATGCTTTAGCTTATACACTCTTTTTTTATAAGAACAAGTAAAGTTTTTTGAGGCTCGACCGTTCTGATTATTTTGGCTTTAAGTTCTAATTCTGTTCTAACTATTAGGGGGGAAAAGGAGGCTGAAATTGTGTCATGTCAGGCTCGATGTTGTTGTTAAATTATTCTTATTATTTGGAATCTGTGAGCTTCATTGTTCTTATAAGATTGTTGTTATAAAAAAGAGTATATGTCTTCAATCCAATTTAGACGAGCTGAGAAGTTTTGTCAGGTATCTTTGAGTTTAGTTGAACTCCTGTGAACTCCTCAATATGGGACAATACACGTTTTTTTTTTATTAGAACCTAGTTTATAAGAACATATAGGCTGAAATTCGTCGAAAAATTAAGAACATCTTAAGAACATGCCCAGCCTCAGTTTGGAAAAAAATGACAAGAAACTACAATTTTTTCCTCTTTTTAAGCAGTTTTAACCGAATTTAGGGGTGGATCTTCAAAAGTCAAGAGTCAAATATTGTCCAAATTTTGCCAAATTTAAGTGCTCTTTATTTTGTATCATATTGTCGATTTAGAGTAGTCTGAAAAATTAAGAACGCATTTAAGAACATTTTAGGCTGAAAATTGCTAAAAAAATAAGCACATCCAGGCTCAGCCAAATTTTAGGTGTTCTAATAAAAAAAAAACGTGTATGGTGTTGATGATTTCATTTTCTACTTTTAATTTTTTGTTTTGATTCGTGTTTTGAACTTGTCGCGAATTTTTATTAATTTGAAAACAGTTTTTATATGATATTTTGATGCAATATTTCAAAACAAAGTCAAAATGTAAATATTAGAAAGGTTTGATAACTTTATTTTTATGGAACATGAAAGATTTTGATCAAATATTTACACCTCCCTCTGAAATTAATGATAAATAGGTCCTATCATTGATGATGTTTTCGTATCAGTTTGTTTGAATTCATGTATTTGATGTCTTCTCTGTGGGCAGGTTGTTTTTGAGGTATCTATTAAGGTATTTTGTCTGGTCTGGAATTTGTATAGGGCCTTTATTTACTTCCTGCTTGAGAACAAAAAGTAAGGGAAGGCAAACACCAGGCAATCATTTCTTCCGAAAAAAATGTCTTTCAAAAACAGTGAGTGGTAATGGCTTTCTTTTTCCTGAATTTATGTTAGTGTTCAAATAATATGGTAAAGCATAGTTCACATTGCATGAAATTAACAAATTTTACAGCCTTAAGCTTTCGTGCTACAGATTGTTTAATACGTTCTACAGTTATACATTCTTATGAAAAGCGTGCAGTAAAATCTTCATCCCGATTCGAGGTACTATATGTTTGCGAAATGACAAGGGTGTGCTCGATTTTTGAAAATCGTAAATTTTAGGGTCTAAAATCGAGGGAAAAACCAAAGTTTAGTGAATTTTGGAACCCTTACTAGCACTTTTTTCCTAAAACGATTTTAGCCTTTTTAGTTATAAATATTGCAGTTTTTTATTTTATTTCTAAAATTAGATATTGTGATCTTTACGATCCTAAAGAAGGGACTTTGAAGGTCTAAAAAAGGCACCCTTAAGGGCGGCACACACCCTTACCTCTATTTTCCTAAGTAGGGGAGGGGCCTGGGATCTTCATAGTGACCAGTATAGTTGCAGTGGTAGTGCACCATGCCTCGTTAAAGGAAGCAACTATTGCTTCCTGCTGAGAAAATTATCTTCGACCGTTAGTGGTTTTAATTCACTTAAAAATGTATTTTTTATTTATTGCTGCTGCCTTTGATCTTCAGGACAGACCGTATAATGGCAAAATGTTGAGTTAGTTTTGTCCTAGTATACACTATAGGACAATCTGGCGTGACTAAAGTGGTATCGCCTTCCTTACCCTACGATGCTGATTGTTGCATTTGTTATGATTGTTTTATTATGATATTTGTTTTGATTGTCTCATTATCTATAAACCAAAGAGTGGTGACATCTACTTGGAACCTTTTTTACTCACTTTGACCCTCGACCATTTATATAAAATTCAGCCATTCCTAACCTGAGATCAGATTGTGATTGTTTTCTGTCCACCACTCTAAAGCTCTAAAGGGAAAGGTGAAAACAAAACAATCTGACCAATATGCATGGGAACGACAACAAAGTAGCGAGACAATGTTGAAATAGGGCGCCGTATCAGGAAAAAATGGTTTTTGACTTTCTGGCGCACATCAAGATTCATATTGTAGAATTTTCCGCGGGGGGACTATTTTCCTCAGATGGTAATAATTTTTAAGGGCCGTCAGAGGTTTACCGTACCCGTAAGAAAATTATGACCAGCTGTTATTAGGTTAGCCATTCCATGCTTAGGATTGTTCTTGTACATAGTTCTTATTTCGGCCTCATTGTTGGCTCAGCATTAGGCCTCTCATTATCATGTCGCGGTTCATGGTGCTCTATGTCCGTTTTTGAAGGGACAGCGCTTTGTCGCTTCATGTTCATTTTGGTAGAAACAGCGCCTTGAAATGACTGCTTCTATGTTGCCGAGCCTTCATTTCTGCAAGTTCGGCTTCTTGTTTCTATTAAATTAAAGGCATGGTAAAGGACAATGACAAATGCAAAAAAAATCTCGTTAAAAAATCTTCCCACGCTAACTTTCGTTTTCTATCTAAAAGAACAAAAGTTGTTAATTGGCATGTCTTTTCTCGCTAATGACATAGCTAATTGCCTCCTTTTTGACAATCAAACTTTGTTTTTGTTGGTGACAGTGTAGTATGCTGTGTTTCCTTGTCATGATTTTATAGCAAGATTTGTTTCGTTAAAGATATGTGTATTTTTTCATTATGTTTTATCCAAGTTTTTTCATTATTTGAAAGCAAAATGGAGCATTAAAAGTATATGATTTTAGTACTAGCTTGCCAGAAAATTCAAAAGTATTTATCAGCTTTACAGGCAGTATGAATAGCTTTAAAGTTACAAATTTTATAGGGTTGGTTTTAAATTTATCTTGTGTACACGTTTTATTTAAAATAAGAACAAACTATAGAAGAACATTAATCTTTGGTTAGCATAATGATTAAGAACAAGTTAAGAACATTTTTTAACCCTATTTCTTAGGAGATTACACGAAGGTATACGTGAAGGACATTTTCAGACTTAGGCCCGGCGGAAGCGGGAAGACTTGGGCAAATGAGATTTTTATCTCAAATTCCTAGTGAATTTTATCTCGTTTTGAGCCCACAGCCTCCCCACTTTAACGGTTGTTCCGCTGGGCCTGAGGCTTTAAACTCAAAAAGGGCTTTTTAGATGTTCGTATAATAAAGTTTACAACTGTTTCATGTTATTTTTGACGACTCAAGGCTTGATATGCTTACAAACGTTATGCTTACCAAAAAAAAATTCACAATGAAATTTTGTGAATGACACTAAAAAAAATGATCTTCTAGTTAAAAGTATAGCGTGAATTCGAGATGACAGCTCTTGATATTTTTTGAAATAGCGTGGAAAATAGCACACCAAATTGGCCTTTTCCAGAATATCCGATATCCTCAACATAGGGGGGGGGGCACGGACTATTTCTGGAAAAGCCCATTAATAAAATTGAAGATTGCTCTTTTGATTCAAAGTCCATGTTAACAGAAAAACTCTTTTTAACCTTCCAAAAATCAAAAACATTAGCACCTTTTTAAGAACTTCCTTTATTCCTCGTGAATTGGTAAGGAAAGGAAGTCTATTACTTTTGGGTCTAAAAAATCAATCCGGAAAGTTCGAAAAAAGGGAAGTTTTTTGACAAGGTAAATCTAATAGGAACTCTAATAGTTAAATCTAATCTAGGAACTTCATTTTTGAAGCCTTCGGATTTTCTTAATTTTTTGAGTTTCAAGCCTAAAAATGTTCTTAACATGTTCTTGTTTTCCCCCATTGTTTATGTGTTTTTGTCAATTTTCCTAAGAAATCGGCTGTTTTCGAGTCCACGATGTTCTTATATAGGTTGTTCTTATAAAAAAACGTGTACTGTACAAACGGAAATTTTTTTGACTACTTTTTTTTAACAGTGAAACGAATTTGTCGTTGAATTTATACATGATGGATAGGAATAAACTTCTCTGATTCAATGTTCAATTTTCTTCGATTTGATATATCTTCCTTTTCCTGAGGAAAATAAATCATTTTTGTCGATATACTGGAAAATTTTGTTTTTGAAAGTTAGGTTTGATTTTTAGAGTTTTAGTTGCAACTGTTTTTGAAGCCTTCGGATGTTCTTAATTTTTTTATTTTCAAAAAGAATTGTTCTTAGAATGTTATTATTTTCTAATCTTTATGAGTATTTTTGTTCAATTTTTTAAGAAATTGAGTGAGTCTACAAATCCTTAAAATATTCTTAACTTGTTCATATATAATATTTTGGCCATCGAAGCAGAAAAATAACATCATCATTATATTGCGTTTGTTCTTTTGAAAAAACGTTCAGGCAAATACTGTTATAGATTAGCACTCTTTCAATCGTAAAATTAATGCCTCTGTATATATCTGCCCAGTTTTTTTATAAGAACAAGAGGCTTTAATTTAGCAAGAACCTAAAAACCAATGAAGAAGTATTTGAATTTTAAGACCTTAAATGAAGCTACTTAATTAAGTGTACTGAGAGCAGGCGTGAACAAAATTTACGAGTTCTTATGCATGAAAAAGAAAATGTACAGTGAAAGAATATGATTTATATTCCAGATATTTGGATTCTGTTAAATTTATCTGAAAATGTTAGCAGCTTACTTCTTTCTCAAAAATCCTTTTATATCCGTTTTTTTATAAGAACACCCAAATTTTTTGTTGCCTTTGAATGTTCTTAACCTTTTGATTTTTAAGTCTAAAAATGTTCTTTACTTGTTCTTAATATTTTGGCCAACGAAGCCTTATGTTCTTATATAGTTTGTTCTTATAAAACAACGTGTACCTTTAGGGATAATTTTTTAAAAGGTGTTTATTCTGCAATACGGTGAGTCGACAATCTTTCTTATAAAAAAACGCGCTGCAGAGGTGTCTGGCATGAATATTATCATTGATTTTTTTACCTTTTTCACAACTTTGAGAACAATCTTGGAAACTAATTTAGTACAGTTTTAAACCACAAATATGACACCAGTGGGTTTGTTTTGCTTTTGCAGTTTCACGTTATACGATCATTAGAGATTTGAAAATCAGATTAGACAAAACTGAAGTCTAAATTGGGACATTTTTTTTTCGGTAAAAGGGTTGGTTACAGCATTAGAATTTTAATTTAAAGCTTTTTTTCGTTTGCTCGACGATTTTACATACACTTTAAATACGGTAGATATTGAAGCGAGTATTTTTACAACCTTATGGATTTAGGTACTCTCTTTTATAAAACACCGCCTTCTACACCCACTGGGAACCCTTCTCACTGGAAAAGTTGGACAAAATATCGTTCCGGTGGAAAATTGTCCTCCCATTTTTGTCCCCACTGATACTAATCAAATAAACCAATCCTCACTGCAAAATATTATCCTAATTTTCCAATCCCCGTTGAATTTTCTGACTTGAAAACAAAAGAAATTAAATCTCCGGCCATGAAAAATATGGGATCCATGGACCCCATCGAGTTTCAGTCCGTTACTTTTGCCCCCACCGGCTGATAAAATCCTACCGGGTCTGTGAGAAGGGGGTGTTATAAATTAGAACTATTTAAGAAAAGAATAATGAGCCTGGAAGGGGTAAATTCTAAGGAAACCAAGGGTCAATAATTAATAAAAAAAGGGTAAAATCTAAAATACTTCAGTATTACCCTCGTAAGAACATGATGAAAAATTTCAGGCTTAACCCCCTGAACGCGCAGCAGTTTTGAAAATCTTGAAAATGTCCATGATTTCTTTTTGAACTTTAAAAACTTCAAAACGGCGTAAAAGCTTGTAGCCTGGAAGTTAGACAATCATTTTGGTACCATTTGAAAGCTAATTTCATACTCTTTCAAAAAGAGTTTGGTGTGTTGGGTGTTTCAAGACGCGAAAACGTGTCCCTTCGTTGGAACCTAGGGTTGTTTTTTTAAGAGCAAAATACGAGATGCCTTGGAGTTTTTACAAGATACTTCACTAATTGGTCATTTAAAGTGATAGAGATGACGCGTTCTTTAGAAAAAGTAATAAGATTCTTTTATTACATCTTAACGACCAACCAAATCAAATAAGAGCTTGTAAAAACTCAGCTTGTCCCCAAAATACGAGCGTCGTCAAAATTTTCTGGTTTTTCAGAGGGATCCGATTTCAATGGTTCATTTCATTTTTTTACTTGGCTTTTTGATATTATCAAGCGAGAAAAAAATATTGTTCATAAATTATTGATCGGGCTTGTAAGGTGAGAGAAAATAAGCTCAATTTTTCAACAGAAAAAAGTTTGAAATTTAGACAAGTGCTCGTTTTTCCACTGGGATTAGACTGGGTAGTGTACTATTTGGTGAAATTCAAAACCCGTATTTTTCATTCAATTCTTTAGAATAACTGTTTGTGTTGTTCTTTGTTAGGCTGATTGTTAGTTAGATCTATTAAAACAGCAATGCGTGGTCTACCGCCCTCATTTTAGTTCCAGGGCGGCTTTATCAGGGGTGTTACCATTTTCTTAAGCATTGGGGCAGTACAATTTTTGTTTTTGTTTACTCTTCGATGTTTAAAAAATTCGTGTTTGAATTTGGTCATTACTACAGTGGAGTCTCTTTAACTCGAACCTCTATAACTCGAATGTCTCCTTAACTCGAACACGTTTTCTAGTCAGTTAATATAAACTTTACTCCATAACTCGAAATTTCCATAATTCGAACTGATTTACACTATCCGTGCGTGTTCAAGTTATGGAGATATCACTGTGCTGACTTTTATAAAATCTGGACTGAGCTATGTCCACCATCTTAGATCGGAGTTTTAGAAACCTTCTCGGTGTGGGTAAATTTATAATTGAATGAAGTTTCTCGTTTAAAAAATATTTTGACATACATCGAGTAGAAGTACCATCAGTGGTACCATTATAAATACACCCTTCAAAAACTTCCTTACGGGAACTATGAGCAATGGTAAAGAGATGGAAAATCATCCCATTTTTTCCGAAAGAAAAATCTCGAAAAATTAGCGGGTTTATGTATTCGAGATATTTTATTATTATGTTTTTTGATTTCTTTTTTATTTATCGTTGGTACGAAACAAAATAGTACAAAAAGACTAATTAAAACCAACATGACAATCTAATATTTACTGAATAGTAAATACTGTTATCAAAATTAAAATAATAAAAACATTAAAATATTGAACACATTTTGCAAGAACAATATATTTTTGCTTTCAAAATTTTAGTTTTAAAGCACTCCCTTGAGTCTGATGTTTTAATCTCATTGGGCAGTCTATTCCAAGCTATATCGAAGGAGACGGTATAAAGTAAAGTTGTCTCCATGGGGAATCCCCGTCCACTTTAATCGACGACGGTAAAAACACCAAAATACTGTCGTCTGTTTAGGTGAGCAAAGGGGATAGAGCCGTACATCAACTATCATTTATCCGATATATAAACTCGCTATTAATTTGAGGAGGGGGTTGCTACAGCATTGAAAATTTAATTTGAGGAGAACTTCGACTTATCTTTCGATAAATAATGACAGAAAGCTTACAAAGAGCCCTTACTTACAAGATCAAATGGAAAAGGCTCTCTAATTCAACGGATGATTTTCGAAATTTGATAATCTTTTAGGAAGTGTTTCTATTCTGATGAACAAGTCAAAATAAAATCGAAAGGTATAATTATTATATAATTTGCCGATAAAATCTTTACGCAGGTAGGAAGTTTTTAAGATCGGATATTGAGCTCACGTTTTCTTTTCTCTACCCCATTTGTCGCGATGATATAATTATGACTATACGAAGCTTCCGTAGAAGTTTTAGATGTCAACCGAAATAATACAGTTGAGTTGCCATAACTCGAACCCGCACAGGGATCACAAAATTTGTTCGAGTTAAGGGAATTTCGAGCTATTGACTAAGGTTTGTAAATCGTTGTTAACTGAATGGACGAGGAAACTTGTTCGAGTTAAGGAGACATTCGAGTCGTTCGAGTTAAAGGGATTCTACTGTACTTAATGTGTTAAGTCTTTACTAGTAGTGAAACAAAGGCTATGGTGGGCAAGTAGCTCAGACAGGATGGGCGCAAAATTTGTGTAGGAGAGCAGATTTTGATGACACTGTAATTATCTATTCATAATGTAAAAAGATGATTAGAGGGTCATAAAAATCCGCTCTCCTACACAAATTTTGCGCCTCTCCTGTCTACGCTACTGGAGGGGGTTTTAATAAACTTACTGAAAAATAGAATGATACACTCTTTTTTAATGAGAACAACAAAAAAAAAATAAAAAAAAAATAAGAACAATGTTGAACCTGAAATGGGTTGATTTTAAGCAAATTATATGCACGTTTTTTATATATATGAACCATTTTTTTTTGATGAGCTACAACTGTTCTCATTTTTTTGATTTTTAGACTTAAATGTTTTTAAGATGTTCTTAAAGGTTTTGTCTTTAGATATGAGTGATATTGTTTGCTTACTCATCAATTTTAGTTCACAGGCTTTTTCACATTGGATTGATACGGATGTGGAGCAAGATTGATCAGAAAGAAGAAAAGAAAAAAATTTTTTTGTTTATATTAGCATAATATAACAATAGCAAGACACTGTCCTGATATGAAATATGTGTCTGATATGAAACGTGAACAGTTTATGTAAAAATAAAACCTTTAATGCTTGTTTAGTTCAATGGATAAATTTGGTCGTGTGTTCTTATAATAGTTGTCTTATCAAATAACGACATAGCTCTTTTTCCATATGACATATTTCTACTTCTTTCATCTTAAACCATTCTAATTTATTATTAGAAAAAAAAAACGGATAAAATTGAATTAAAAAAATACACGTGGAAATTCTTGATGATTCGAACCCAGGCTTGATTTTGGTAATGATTACCATGGAAACCAAAGCATCTATACGTTTGCGGAAATTCAGCTGGACCAAAACTCATTCCATCCATAAGCCAAACAACCAGCCTCAGTCCTCAAATCCAATAACATTGAAACGCAGCGGTTCAATGAACAATATTGTATTAGGCCTACGAAGTGAGGCTGCAGTCAATAACACTAAATTTGAGAAAAAACGTCGGACACAGACTTTTCGGTCTAAACGAAAAAACAGGTCAAAAAGTCGTGATGAACTTAGCATGCAAGATGCATGTGTCAATTTAGCTAATTTAAGCATGTTGGCGCCCCTTGTAACTATTCCTAATGATGTAAGTGAAAATATGTGAAAAACTAGATAATGTTTTTGAACTATCTGGCGCCCAATTCTGACAACACTTACATTCGGATATGATTTCATTACTGGGGACTGCCTGGAAAATTTCTTATTTCAATATGATAAAAATAACGAACGTTTAATCATCGCCGATCTAGTGTCCATAGACCCCAGCCTCTTTCTTGTGAGTTATATATGGCTCAAATTCTGGTATTTTCCCTTTTTTAGGCATCAAGAATCGTCTCGGACCATACAGGACAGTAAGTTATATATTTCATTTTTTCACAGAGCTATCAAATTTTCAGAAATTCCCATGGTAACTTTACATTTCGCAAATTAACCAATACACCCCTTTCTCACATCCCCGGTGAAACTTTTTTCCTCAGTGAGGATAAAAACTCCTATTGAAATCTCGATGTCAATAAAAATCCTCCTCGGTTAAAAAATCCAGTGGGTTTGGAGTGCAATTTTTAAACATTGAATTTCGAATGGGGATGAAATTAAAGCCAATTGCACAAGTGTGGCTGAAATTCCAGGGTATTTTCGCAACGGGGACGAAATTTTTGCCAAATCTTCCAATGGGGCTGGGGTCCCAGCGGGTCTGTGACACAGGGGTGTATCAACACAGAATCATACAGCCAAAAGAGCACATCTCGAAAACTGAGTAGCTTCTGACATTTTTAAATGCAATTTGCAGATTGATTATCTTATTCTTATAACACCTATATCAACCTTATTTTGGCTTCGAGTTGAATCAGGGGGGGGATCAGTACTAAAATCTTGGACATCGTGATGTTTAGTGAGGTGGTGGTATACCCAAAAAACTAGTACCAGGGTACTAAAAATACCAAAATGGTGGTATTGTTTAAAAGTATCAATTTTTGCAAAAGTGTATATTATGTTGTAAAATTCAGTTTTTTTGAGAAAAATGGTCCCGAGAAGACCAAAGTTAGGTGATCTCTGTGTCAAAATGTCCCTAAAAATTTTAGTACATGGGTACTAAAATACCACTACTCTAAAATGAGGTGTTGGTAGGCAAAAAAAATCTCAAAAACCATTTAAGTACTCATAGTACTGTTAGTACTGTCTGATATTTTAGTACCGACCCCCCCCCCCCCGCCCCCCCCGAATGGCGTCAAATATCTGCGTTCAATACAACAGTTCCTCTCTTTTGACGTAACTTTAAAACCTTCTAAACTCGAACCCAGTCCTTTCCGTGGAGCTTTTGGTGTGACGACGAAAAGTTTCGTGGAAAAATTCGAAAAGTTGCATGAAAAAGTCATTTATGCAAAAACGTCAAACATTTTCATCCAACATAATTACGCAAATGCATCCAACATTGAAACCAACATAAAAGTGACGTCAATCTCATTAAAAAATGTTGGATGAAAAGTTTGATGGCGATCAAACTTCATCCAACATGATTTCCAACAATTTTTTTTAAAAGTTGCAATTTTATGACTTGCGCAAACGAACCCAACATTTGATTCAACAATAATGTTGGATCAAATGTTGGTTTCATTTGCGCCGGCCTTTATAAGTGACGTGAAACAAATTCGTCAATACGTCACTTGCAACCAATCAGGTCTTTGGTCCATTTTAGTGAAATGATTATTTCTTTTCAATTTCAGTGATACGACAGATTCACCAGATAGCAATCACCAGTAAGTGATTTTATTGCTTCTCATTTTTGTTTCTGTTCTGATAGTTCTCTTTAGATCAGCTCCTGGCTGTGGAATATAGTTTGAGATGAGGTAAAGATATGAAATCGCGTTTTTACTTGAACGTAAAACTCTAGTCATTTTACAGAGACAAGGATATATAAGTGGGTTTTTGGATCACAATCCAATGTAAACGCTCGAACAATGACGCCCCAATGATGGCCTGTGGATCTAGTGTTTGTTAACTTTCGTATGATTGTTTTCTGTGACGGAGACGGATTTTGATTCGTCTAGATCATTGACTAGATGTGGCCAATTGCGGCCTATTCGAAATCTTTCTGTCACTTTTCCGTCCTCAAAAAAAATAAAAAAAATAAGTTGTATGAATACACGGGTTGCAAAATTATATCAGTGTAGTCAAAACATGTGATTACTCGAAAATGTTCAGGTGATTTTATTCCCATGTTACTTGCTTTACGACTTACAGCTGATAACTTTATTAGTGTCAATAAATTCGAACTAATCAGAAATAAATGTCATGTAACAAGCACATAAAAATTTCGAGTAAAAGCGTGATTTGTCTTCAGACTTTAATTTTGCAACCTGTGTATTCGGCAATGTACTGTATATGACCCTCTTCATCCGCAACTATTGTCAAACTTCTCACTTTTATTTCCCTCGCGCGTGTTACATACAAAATTCACTAAATTAAATAAAAATATTGAAAAGTGTTCGTTGACTGAACCGCTTCGTGGTTTTCAATTCTGAATTTTCTGCTTACTCACAAAGTAGAAACTTTGTTTTCTGAAATCGGATCATTTTTTCGAATTTAACCTTCTTTTATTTGACCACATTGTTGGAAAAGAGAGCTAGAAAGCATTGAGACATTCAATCAATAAAGCTCTTGATGTTTAAAATTTCAACTTATTTTCGGATTTTTTCGATATTGGGCTGGGTTTTTTTCGTTCAGAAAAATGGGTGCAGCTCAGGGTGCAGTTGTGTGTTGGAGATCTAACTTATTTTATTTCTTCTGTTCTTCCTGTATTTTGTTCGCGGGGGCTGGAGGATATTTTGTCCGGGGGTAGCGAAAAATGTCATAGATTACCCATATCCGGGCCAAATTTAAACCTTCAAGGGGTAAAAACCACCCATCGTGAAGGAGGTCAACTGGTTGTCCAGGGGGTCAGAATTTTCCTCAACTCTTCAAAAATGATATATATCCTCTAGCCCCGTCAATTTTATTTTCTGGAAGAGACTATATTGTGCAGTGATCTCTAGCTTAGGTTAGGGCCTATTCCCACTATGGGTGTATGTCTGTCTATCTGTCTGAAGAGTCTATTGAAGGACAATCGTACATTGTAGAGTATACAATGGATAAGTCAGTATCAGTCCAAGGCAATCCGATGGCTCCTATTTCTCTAGCTGTTTTCCCGAGTGTAGGGGAGGGCGCCACATTCTCCCTGGATTACTCCACTTACACTCGATTCTTTTCTTAATTAATGAGCATCAAGCAGAGAGGTAACAAGTGCCATTTTTGTACTAAGTATGAAGTCTTTGGTATGACCCGGCCGGTGAATGAACCCACGACCTTACGCACCGTAGCTGAATACTCTACCTTTGCACTAGGACTGAAAGGTATGAGAATTTTTTTTAAAGAAAACGTGAAGTCGTCAGTCAAGAATCGCAATAACTATGTAAAACCCAAATCTACACATGATTAACATGAGAACAATAAATACTCAAAATGGTCCCATTTTGAAAGTAATTTTGTGTAATTTCCTAAGAATTTGTGTTCTTAAATTCTTTGTTCTTATAAAAAACGTGCAGTATGGAAAATAGACTCACTTTGTGACTTGCTTCATCATGTGGAATAGAAAGATCTGATCTTTAGTTTTATTGTTGTACATGTAAATTTTGTCAAATTAGAAGTTACGTTTTTATACGGTTCTTGTATATGACTAATCTGTAAAGTAAACCCTCTACTTTTTTCACAGACATCTTATAAAAAAACACTGAATGGAACTTCTCTGATTTTTCCGAGAAAAATAACTCAGTAAGTAAGTCGGATGCGACTCCTCTATCGATAGCTACCTGAAGGCAGGGGGAGCGCCACTCTATCTCCCTGGATTGCTCCACTTACCCTTGATCCTTCCCTTAAATGCAGAGAACCAAGCAGAGATGCATCAAGTTTTGACCCTTTTATACTATAAGTACGTCTTTGGCATGACCCGGTTGGGAACATAACCCCGACTGAACCCACAACCTTGCGCGCCGAAGCTGGATGCTCTCCCTTTGCACTTCACGTTTTTTTGAGCTACATGCCTTGCCACTGAAATACTATTTCAGCTACACTGACTTTAGAATCGCATTATTCATGCAAGCCAAATCTTTAGTGAGGTTATTTAATGTATTTAAATTTATTCGTGCCATAATAATTTTTTTCTATCTGTAATGATTAGGAAGCCCCATCTAGTATTTTATTAAGATATCTGTGACATTTCTGTACGTCAGCACGTCTTTGTAAGAAAGATATTCTTTTTACAAGTGGAGTACTTGAAGTCCCAATGAAAAGAAAACTACTTCAAACTTTTTCACCGATATTGTATGTTTCAATATCCTTCTCTCGCCGGTAGAGCGCTAAAATATATTTTCATGCACTCATATAGTTTAGTAGGCGCTCCTACGTGGTTGATTTAGCACGATACATTTTGTGGTCATGGGTAGCTTCCTTTCTTAAACGTTGGAATTTTAGTTTGTAGTTCGTGTGTCATTTTATGTATGTATGGATGAATGAATTTTCTGATTAAAAAAGGGGACTCATTTACATTGGATCTATTCCTCATATATTTTCAATGTCTTATCTGATCGCGACCTTTTTTTATAATGAACTCTAAATGACAAGTTGTCAGATTTCCTCGACTAGCCTGTCTATTCAGACAAAAGGTAGTTTAGACTTGTTATATACAGTACCCTCTCTATATTTTTCAAAAAACCTCTAAAAGGTAACATGTTCTTTTTGTTCAAATATGAAGAGTTGGAGTAATAAAGAGTCATATATAGTGAGATTATGGAGAGAATCCAAGCATTAAGGCTCATCAGGACCTCCTGGGTTAAATTAGTTAATTAAAGGCCATTAAAGGAGTTTTTAATAAGGGTTTCTTTGGTGTTGGATGAGGAAAATATGTTAGACAAACGTGAGGTATAGAGGCTCAAGTTTTGCCATGTAACTTAACTTGATATGAAATTTAAAGCAAAATTCAACATGAAATTGAAATTAACAGATACTGGAAAGGCCGGCACAAATGAACCCAACATTTGATCCAGCAATAATGTTGGATCAAATGTTGGATTCATTTGCACCGGCCTTAATATAGCCTAGAAATCTAAGCTAGTTTGATTCAGTCAACTAGGATAAATCTGATGGTAAGTTGTGACTGAATAACTGTACTCCAAAGGCAAACTTAAAATCCGTAAACATAAAAAATCTTTCAAGCGCTGAAAACGCTATATTGCCTTAGCCTTGTGAATACGGGTTTAGCAACTAGGCTAAGTATAATATAACTGATTGCTTGGTTAGCCAATTTTGTTAACTTAAGCTTAGTCTTGCATTTCCGTCTTAGCTTTGTGACCTTTCTAAACAAAGTCTCAGTATTTGAATATCTACATAGGATATCTTGTAAAATGTTTGACTTTGACAAAAAATTTCGTCATTTTAATAATTGATCAAGCTGAGATTTTGTCATTTTTTTTTACTTTCTAGTAAACGATATGTGAATGAATTTTATGATTTACTGTTTGCTTGGATTATAGATTTTCTTATTCTTGTCACTTTTTTCCTGGGTATCATTACTATTGTTAATGTCATTTACTATCAAGATACGGGTAGATATGATGTGTCCGTCCTGTGTGATTGACTTTTTTCGATAGTTTTTTTTTTAGGTTAGCTTAGAGTTAATGAACATAGTTGACCTGGTACACGCTTTTTTGATAAGAATGGTGTAAATCCATTTCAGCATGGATATTCTTAACGTTTTTGGGGAAATCATCCTAAAATATTCTTACAGGATTCTTAGGTTAGGATCCTGATTCAGACTAGATTTAACATTTAAAACATACGTCTCAAGTATAAAATGGCATTTTTGTGAAAGGAATGAGCCTCACATGGGGATGATTGAAAATTTATAATTGAAAATGCTCTTAAAATGGCATTTTTAGCTTCAGTAGCCAAATTCCATGTACATTGCTCCATATGAATAAAAGATTGTTGTTTTTGTTCAAACTTGTTCCCATAATTTGGCATCTTTGGCATTCTTTGACTTGTCATTCTTCATGGAGTTAATTCTATCACCATAACACCCCTGTCTCATAGCCCCAACGGAGATAGAAACTTTATTTTACCCAGGTTTGAAAATCCAATGAAGATGGTTTTGGAGTGCAAAATTAAAATTGTATATACCCCATATTTCCCATTGGAGACGAAATTTTGGCTGAATTTTTTAGCGGGGCGGTGGTCCCACAGGCTCTGTGACAACAGGGTGTACATTAATTTTCGACGTAATGATATGCCTGTATTAGTTAGTGAGATCACTAGGATAAAAAGGTTTTAGAAAGATGGAATTAGGAAAGATACAACCAGATATCGACCTACCATATAGGATCAGTCATTGCTTAATTTTGGAATATTATTTAATGATTTGTTTATAATTTCCTTTTTTAATGAAGGCGACCAAAAATGTTTCAAATCCAATATCTGCAGAGATAATTGCCTTGTATATCAATATAATGCGGTAATTGAAAGCCATTAATGTTGGTTAGCCGCGATCAACTGGTGCCTCTTTGCATTCCAACTATTTTTCAACGATCAAGAACTGTTTTACATTTTCGAATCTTATAAGAAAGAAGGTAGTTGGAAGTTAGAATTCAGAAAACCGTTGGCTTCATTCATCATATTATCCAAAGCTTTTCATTTTCTAATAGCAAACCTAAATTCATGGAAAATAAAGCTAAAAATTTGACCCTCTATCGCTAACAAATATAGAGTCACACTTCTTTCTTATCAGATAGTTCTTATGTTTGATAGATGATGTCAATTTGCAACAAGAATTTTATTGCATTATCAGGTATTATGTGTTCCATATTGCTGTAATCAGGTCTTATTGTGTACATAGTGTTCAAACGCTGGTTTATTATGCTTTTTTTCTTTTTTAAGGGATATGATGGTGTTATAGAAGACTCTCGCTTATTCGAACTTCTATTATTCGAATTTTTCTATAATTCGAATCTTTCTATAATTCGAACTTATTCCTTAAGTCCCCTTCAAGGAGAAACTGCCTTAAAATACTTTCTATGATTCGAATCTCTCTGTAATTCGAACAAATAAGATTCTTCTTTTGAGTTCGAATTAGCGAGAGTGAACTGTACCTTGCAGTATAGTGGGAGTGGAGTGGTTGTTTTTGTTGACAAAATGATATTTCAATTTACAGTTGACGCTCTCAAATTTCATTTTCAAGCAATATTGGATTTTCATCGATTAAGGGAGCGTATTGAATATTAGAGTGTCGCTTATAAGAGTTTCTTGTTGACAGTGTCTTTCAATATTATCGAATAGTGGAGCGTATCGAATAGGATAGCAGAACAATAGCGTCAACCCTCCACTTGACTTTTTTTTTGGGGGGGGGCTGTCGAAGATACAACCCTCATTTTATTGAGTACACGTTTTTTTTATAAGAACATCAAACATTTTGGAAGCCCTCGAATGTTTTTAACTTTTGTGAGTATTTTGGGCAATTTCCTAAGAAATTGGATGCTTTTCTAAAAGAGTCCATAAGAGTCCATAAAGTCTTAAATGTTCTTAGACGTGCTATTAATGTTGTTGCCTGTCGTAGATACAACTCTCATTTTATTAAGTACACGTTTTTTTTTATAAAACATGAAACATTTTGGAAGCCCTCGAATGTTTTTAACTTTTGTGAGTATTTTGTGCAATTTCCTAAGAAATTGGATGCTTTTCTAAAAGAGTCCATAAGAGTCCATAAAGTCTTAAATGTTCTTAGACGTGCTATTAATGTTGTTGCCTGTCGAAGATACAACCCTCATTTTATTGAGTACACGTTTTTTTTATAAGAACATCAAACATTTTGGAAGCCCTTGAATTTTTTTAACTTTAGTGAGCATTTTGTGCCACTTCCTAAGAAATTGGATGTTTTTCTAAAAGAGTCCATAAGAGTCCATAAAGCCTTAAAATGTTCTTAACTTGTTCTTAATCGAATTGCAATCGAAGCCTCATGTTCTTATACAGTTTATTCTTATAAAAATAACGTGTTAATTGAAGATCGAAAAATTTGTCTTGGTTTGGAAGCTTATGGCTATATTTATGAGATGTTATAAAAGATTTATCACTTCAACATTTTCACATATGAAACCCTCATCACAATATCGTGCTCGCTTTTGATCTGCTGAGATTTGATTGCATGTTTTTGCAAGGGTTTAAAATCGATAGGGTTTTTTTTTTTTATTATAAAATTTAAATCTTTATATACCTTTTATAGGTTTGAAGTTATCAATTCTTAGCCTATTCAAGAAAACTTAAGCTCATATTCGTGATAACATTTGAAACTTGTGTGCTATTTTGTTTAAGAGTTTATACTGGCACAACTCTGAAGTCTTGCATGTCGGCAGTTTGAGGTTTGTTTAGGAATTTAGTATTTTCTAGCATGGCACTCAGACTCGACGTACAACCATCTATAACCTGTAGTTTAAAAGTTCAAATTTGGCTTATTTTTGACGGGTGTGTCGGCAGAAAACCGTACGTCTTTAAAGTCAATGCAATGCCTTGCTTTGACATCGGGGAGGGGGAGGTACTTAGGCAAAAGTAGGTGTTGAATATTTTTAATCTGTAAGGGTCAGTTTTTAGATTTTCCAAAGCGTAAGGGTTTAACAAAGACAATAAAACAAAGTCAAAATAGGCTCTTTTTCTCATATGTACTACGCTTAAAGTTTAGGTTTTTGGAGATCCGGTCTGCGCATACCCGGCAATCTCGCTAACCCTTTGTACCCCTCCCCAGGCTCTTGTGTCACCATATATTTATATTCTTTTTCTTACCTAATATTAATCCATAAGATTGTCACAGGTCACATTATTGCTTTATATATTATAATCCCAAAGCCTTTCAATTAAACCAAAGCCTCAATATTGAGAAACCTTTTTTTAACCACAACTTTGACGTCAAAGATTTAAAGATCATCGACTTTGCACAGCAGCAATCTTTTAGTTACCAATTAAACATTCTTAAATGCCTTTTTAGAACATTGATTTTGTTTTTATCAATACCTTTAATTACGGACTTTCTCATTAAATGTTTACGGAAATTATAAGAAAAAATCTATTTTAATCTTTTTATGATAATTATGAGAATTTTATCATGGTCCCGAGGGGACACTCGATTTTAAACCGATCGTTCTTTCAGCCCTTTTTCTCATTTCAGGCCCGGTGGAAGCGGGGTGACTGGGGAGACTTCAGCCTCCCCATTTTTGAGCAAATGAGATTTTTTCTCGGATTCCTAGCAAATTTTAAGCCTTCAGCCTCCCCACTTTTACGGTTATTCCGCCGGGCCTGTATTTTCACCCAAAACTTATTTTCTCAAATTCTTTCTCATCCCTGTAGTGTACTTTCCTCTGCCGTCGGCTTTCTTTTAAAAGCAACCTTTAGATGCAAAAAGTGGAATTTTTTCACACTGACTGTCACCATGCTGTCATCAATAACATTGGCTGAACTTTTTACTGGCCCTGGCGAGCTTGGCAAAAAATATCGGCAACCTTACTTGAGTGCCAAGGCAAATTTTTGACTTTTCACACTATTTAAACACCCTGAAACGCTATGTAATTGAATAACAATATAACTTTAAGGTTTCTATGACTTAAAAAAATAATCTGCAAAAAGTGACTCACAATTTTGTTTATAAGAAACTGCTTTGCTTAATTACTTTAATCTAATTAAAAGCATTACGTGAGAATCTTAAGCTACCGACTAGTCTCTCTTTAAAACATTTTTCGTCATTAACAATCAATAAATGGCAATTACCCGTCTCAATTAGCCAATTTTAAAATGAAATCTTTTTTAAAATGGGTACTTAATAGAATTAAAAGAGATATCTACTCATTTTTCAAGTGATTTTAAGTTCCGTTTTTTATCGATGTAAAAAAATATTTTGCCATTTTTAATGCATTTTGATGTTATTGCCAACAGGTGGCTGTTTTTGTTATGTTATGTTAATTTAAAAAAGTTGTTAGGTTTTGTGTGAAGAAGGTTGTTTGTTTTATTTTAGAGGCAATTTTGTAGAGTTTATACAAGGTTCTACTGATAGGTATACCCCTGTCTCGCAGCTTCGGGGGGATAAAGATTATTGTTTTCAGCTCAAACATTCAAGTGCAATTCTTCATCTTGATTTTCGAATGGGGCTAAAATCAGAATTTCCTTTTTGGGGCTGAAATTTTAGGGATTTTTCCATCGGGGCGAAAATTGTGACCATCAAGTTTTCATTGAGATGAGTGTCTCACCGTGTCTGTGACACATGGGTGTTATTTACCTTAGCAATGCAGTCTGTTCCTCTAAAGAATCCTTCATTGTAACACGCATGCGTAATTTGTCGTTCTTTAAACCATATGTAGTTGATTCCCGTGATAAGCAAAGAGGAATGAATTCGTAGGGGTGGACAAACTGAAATTTGTCGTCTTTTATGAAATTTGTCGTTCCTTTTGTCTGTTTTTAGTAAATGTAGGATTCTTTACGTAGATAAAACCCCTCGTGACATCATAAAAATCTCTTAAGTGAATTTCTATCTTATCAAGGTCGAAAAAGTACTCTTTAATGAACAATTGTCTCATCGCTGCTGAAATAAAAAAAGTCACAAAATTAATTTCTATTGGAAAGTTTGTATGCGGCTGCCATGGAAACAGAGAAAAATCTACATGTAAGATTAAAAAGCTCTTCTTCTTCTTAGAAGACATGTTTTTGACGAAGACAATTCTTCTTTTTCTTCATTTTCATTTGTTATGGAGTTTTTTTACAGCTTACTGTATGGAACATGATCGGATCGTGGTAGACCATATCATTGGGAAAAATATCCGTTTTTCTTCTGTACCTTCCTGGCTTTTCACTTAATTTGTACATGATTTGTATATTGTTTTAACTTTATTTGAAATAAGTACGCCCCCTTCTCACAGACCCGGTAGGATTTTTTCAGCCAGTGGGATAGAAATAACGGATTGTAACTCATCGGTGGGCATTAATATTCCCATGTTTTTTATGGCTGGGGATTTAAATTCTTTTGTTTTCAAGTCAAAAAATTGAGTGGGGATTGGAAAAATAGCATAATATGTGTACCTACTTTGTGAATACTCTAATGGTGTTGTTCAAAATTAGGTAAAATACAATGCCTAAAAATGAATTTTTATTACCCATTAATGGCCTAAATATAACTAGTTCTTCTTACCTTTCGATGTTAATCTGTATATAAGAAAGTTGCATACTATGGTGTGAATAATGCCCAAATAAGGGTATTTCTTCCGTTCCTTATTTAGACTTTCCCTAAAAGTATAAAAATTAGAAAATGAGTTATTTGGAAGTTTAGATTTGATTTAAGAAATTCCCGACATGGTACTAAGGGTTAGATAATGTCAGGGATGTGCCGACCGACCCTTAGAGTGGCAAAATTATTGCGAAAAAGTTATCCTTTGAGATACTTTCCTCCCCCACTCCTCGTCAAAAAGTACATTTTCTCGGAGATAGACAGGGGTTTTTTGATTAATTTTTTATTAACTTATTGCTAACCTTCGAGAAGAATTTTCATTTTGAGTTCTTTAAAAATAGACAAAAGTTTCCAAAATCGATTGCCCATCTTTCCATATACATATATTTTTGCTGTCTTTTTGCTTTTGTTTTTCTCAACTTTTTTAGAAATTTTCCAACAAAGTCCTTTTCTGATGAAAATTCTCCCTCCCTCCCTCTTAAAAAGTGATTATAAAAATATGATATCTTTATATTCTTTTCCTGATTTTATATTATTTCCAGTCCTTTCAACAGAATTCTTTCCTATTTTTTTGGCTTACAATCTTTTTCTCTTGCCAGGTTTTTTCAATCCATTTTCAGTTCCTTCTTGAGTTCCTTCTGATAAGAGTTTGAAGATTTTGGCGGTGGTTGGGGTTCCTTCTGATAAGAGTTAGAAGATTTTAGTAAGTTTTTACGGCGTTTCTAAGTAGTTTGATAGAAAACAGTTGATAAAGTTGTAATGTTGACATAATTTTGACTTTGGGAAGATCTCATACTCAATGAGTGATGGATGACAATAAACCTTAAGAAAGTTTAAGATTTGAGAAGGTAATAATAATAATAATAATAATAATAATAGAATGTTTTAAGTGGCTGGCTACGAAAAATCCTTGAGCTTTTAGACAGTTCAAGAATTGTTTCCACGAAGGGCCACTACGAACAGAACAAGAACAGTAACAAAAAGGAACAGGAAAATTGGATTTTAAGTAATTGGAGAATTAGGTGAAGAAATTAGGTGAAAATTTTTCAGAATTTTTTCAGAATTTCTCAACGCAAAAGTATACCGGTCCTGTATGAAAAGAGTTGAGTTCTAAATCAAAAAAAAATTTAAAATTTTGAGTGGCTAAGAGTGGCTAAAATTTTCGTTTTGAGGAATATATGAACCCCGTTTGAACCATACAAACTGGAAATCGCCCAACAACAAAATAAGCTGGAGAAAATGTTGTTTTCATCAAACCTTTTGGTAGTCTACACAAGGGTTTTGAGATAACGGAGTTTTTTAGGTAATTAGATATTAAGGGGGACATTTAATCTTCTTTTGTAAGTATTTTTGAGTATTTTTAGCTGCCATCTTCTTTTCTCAACAAATCTCTAATAGTCTAATATTTCAGAGCTACAAATTCATAATAATCTTAAAGATTTCTTTTCATGACTTAATTTAGATTTATGACCCAAACAAAATAAACAAATATAACTAGTGTAAAAGTTGGATGAGGAATCAAAATAATAATAGAGAAAGAAAAATAACACAGAAAAAAAAAATATATGAATGATAAAAAGTATAACACGATGTCTCAAATGAAAAGCCCTAAACTATTTCGAAAGATGTTTCGGTCGACAGAAGACATACGGCAAGGCAAAGCAACACCGTTATTCCCGCGACGTAAAAAAGGCGGGAAAATTTTCCCAAGAGATGATTCTAATTTATCGATGACGTCATCACCAACACCATCTGATGACGTCGCTCTAACGTCACCAAATGACGTCAGCTTCACACCATCAAACATCAGCCAATATAGTATAGATGAGGATGATACAGATCCGCCAGACACCTATGACGGGACCTTGCGGCGCTCATTGGCCGATAGTGATAACGACTCTATGACGCCGCCTGTCCCTGAAAAGAAAAAGAAGAAACGGTATAGACGTTTCACGAAGAAGTATATGAGATCAAGGAAAAGTAAATGTGTAGATGATGACAAAATTTATAAAACAAGGAGTGTTCAAGTCAAAGACCAAGCGCTGCAAATATCACTGTGAGTCTACTTCTTTAATCAGGGTTATAACCAATAGATTTATAAAGCCCGAAGGGCTAGATGTCGGGCTTTAAGCCATCGGAGGCAAAAAAAAGTGAATATTGGAAAAAAATATTGTTGCTATTGTTTTCCAAAACCCGCAAAGCTTCTGATTGGTCAATCGCTGAAATTCTATTGTAATGTCACGTGACTTTGGTAGGATTGCCTACCTAACCACTGCACACTTTTCAGCATGTGGTTATAAGGGAGAGACGGAGGGTTTCAGAGTTTTTTTAGACCTAACGGGACTAATTCGTGTTTTCTGCATAAAAATTTGTTGACTTTCAAGTATTGTTTGTTTTATGGACATGTTTTTTAATTCTTACCAAAATGACATTTTAAAAAATTAAAAATTTTGAAAAAAGCAATTTAGGGGCTTTTAATATTAAGAAAGTGATTTGTTATGATCACAGGACCTCAAAAATACTTTTTTCAAAATTCTAAACCGATGTTGTGACCCGATATGAGCTATTTTTTAGCATTTGACACTATATTCTAAATTGCTAATTTTGTGCATATGACCATGAATTTTCTTAATCTGACTGAAAAAATTGGTAATTGGATAGTTATTTTGAATGCAAATTGTTAAAGGGCCCAGATTTTCCCGTTCTATGGCCCTGTTTTGAGCTAATAATTAGCAACAATTTCAGACCTGATTAAAAGTGTTACTATTGAATCGTAAATCGTTTTATAGGAACAAAACCTTGAAATCTTGAATTCACTTAGTTTATACAATGGTCCAGTAATTTTTATTAACTGTTATTTGGCCGCATATTGGGTTAAAATTTAGCATTTTTACAAAAAAATAGCTTTATGGAAGAAAAGCTAAATAATTAGCCTCCGTCTCGGAAGAGGACTGGGCCCGAATTTGCGGACGTTTTCACAGTTTCACTTTCGTTTTCGGCTATACGACAGCGTTTTCAAGCAGAAAGCAGAGGGAATCTGTGAAATTATGGCAGGGAATGCTAACCTATTTTTCCAGTGTTTCTCAAGATTGGAGCAAGATTATTGTTCTAGAAAGTTCGTAAAGGCCTAATAGTTTCAGATTAGTATGATTTCATCAAAAAAAACATTTACACCAAAGCTCCTTATCGATATGTGAAGGCTACCAAAAATAGCAATGTCCTCCATCAGAACAACTTTAACATAAGGGACAAGGACAATCAAGAAGTCTACTTCTTTGTTGAAAATTTGCACAAAATACTTAGAGAAAATGGTACTATGGAAGCCCATTCTATACTCCTAAATGATAGTTGAAAGATCAGCAGTTGAGAGGGTTGATTAAATAGAACTCAAAGCACATAATAACAATAAAGTATACATATATATTTGTCCAGAAAGAACTGGCATGTTGTTTGCTTTGTTTTGGTGTTTAAAAATATGTACTTATCAGTCCTAAAAAAATACAAATTTGAATATAATGAGGGCAGTGAGTCTGGTTAAATGTTACTATATTTACAAGAAAGGATTCTGAAGGATTACTGAAAAAATACTACTGTATGTACTACTGATGAACTAAACTCAAAAACTAAAACTTTACCATAAATTTACATTACGACAATTTAAAAAAATCTATCTTTAATAGCAACAAAGAAAAAAACATGGCTCAAAGTTTTAAACATAGAGCTAGTCAGAGCTTCAATTCAGTAGGTTTAGAGCTTTCAAAATTTGAAAACAGACAACTGCATTGGTTACTACAAGACATACTATCCACACGGTTTTTTCGATTCATGAAAAAAAATAAAGTATTTATCAAAAAAAGGTTCTCTTAATTTTTTTGGTAATCAATTCCAACAAACAATAATCAATATAACAGTTTTTTGAAAACCATCCCACAGTGTAAACATTATCAACCAACTAAACCCACACCGCCAAAATTGTAAAAATAAGTCAATATAATTTATATCAACAATTTCTCGTAAAATGTTTTTTTCCAACATTCTGATACCAATCATGGCTGGAGGCATCATGCGTAGAGTGACTGTGCAGCATTTCATTGCTTTTAATGATCACAATACCAAACATCAACCAAACAAAACTGACGCCAAGCCAAATCTGGCGATTAAAAATTTCCATGAAAATTATAATTGAAACTTATCTCGTAAAATGCTTTTTTCAACATTCTGGAAGTGTTCAAAGTTAGAGGTATCATATGTAGAGCCAAGCAATACATGAAAAGTCATTTGCTATCCCATTTGCCATGAGATATATGAGTCAACAAATCAAACAAAAACCAACAAATCATGTCTCTTCACTTTCATGTCACATCGTGTTTATATGGGGTATCAGAAAGCCAATCCACAAGAAGGAGCCATCTTCCTTTATTATGGAGTGTTCCAAAACTATTGGTAGGTTGTTTGGAAGTAAAGAAACCCACACAGTTTGCTTTATTTTGAAGATTTAACTTGAAAACAAACTGTATCTTTCCAGTAGAAACTCATGTTTCAACCTGCTACATAACATTGGTCAGTCGGGTCTGCTACTAACATGTAATAGTTTTATAATAGCTGAGCTTGAGAATCCTTAGGCAGAACTTGTAACATGTATTATGTGTATAATTATGTCAGTCGACTTGAATCATGATACATTACTTACATTTCACTGGATGCATTTTCGCTGTGAAATTATCCGCAAAATTTTCTGACTGCGTTCTGAGACGGAGGCTAATTGCTCATTTTGGATACAATACAGTAGTTTTATTCTAAATTTATTAGAAGTTAGTTTCTGTAAACAATAAGAATAGAATTTTACTTAAAACAAAATGTAAGAAATTATAAATGTTTCCAAATAATGACTAAAATAAGATATCATAGTTTCCAGAATTCGAAAATAGACTAAAGCTAAATTCTTGCTCGAAATTAGGCCTTGTAATGACTCTATTTAATCATAAATTTAGCTTTTTATCAATAATTAAGGGTTTAACCCTATTCAACCTAGGCTTTTAGGGGCGGTTCAGAACTAGGGGGGGGGGCTTTTCCTGTACCACCCCTTAACTTTTGATCTAGTGGGTCTTTTTGGATGAAATTTGGCACACAAGATCTTTGTCACGTAAGGTAACTTTTGGCAAAACAAATTTTTGATGACGTCACTCATCATGCCCAAAGTGAGCAAGAACCAAAAATTTCCTTTGTTCTTATAAATAGCTATTGTATTCTAACAAAAGCTTTAGAAAAAAGTTGTCTGAGTTTAAAATGCTTATTTTATCCTAAATATTCAATAAATTACGGTTTAAACGATATATTTGACATTAAAAATAAATTTGTATTGGAAAAGTGTCAATTTTTGTGACACCTTACTGTCAGAAATGTCATCATACTCAAGGTGTGAAAATTTTTAGGTGTCAATTTTTTTTTATTTTGAAGCTGAATAAAAGTTAAGAATTTACAGAAAATTTCAAGGCAAAAGCTCTATTATTTCAGGAGCTATTACCAATAGTTTGACCTCCGAACAGAAAGAGCCCCCCCCCCTAGGCCGAATAGGGTTAATAAACATAATTGATCAAAATTAAAGCCATACTGCAGTTATTTTTAGCACGGTGAGAGGTTTTCAAAAAGCAACAACCAGTGCTAATTATCTGCTCACAATTAGGCCCTAAAACCATTTTAGATGCTAATTCATACGGGAGATTATTTATAAAAGGTAAATTTCAGCTGCATAGCATTAGAACTGATAGAATTATTAAGAGTTGAAGTTCGATGCTAATTTTTTGCTCATGCTAAAAAGCTAAGATTTAGCTCATTTTTGGGCCGCACTTTGAAATAGGATAACTTTAAGTATAATTAGAATTGGAAATAGATTTTTCATTATGTTGTTCTTTGACTATTTAAGATAACCACTTTTATAAGATTGTAAAATATAACTGGATACAAAAGCCATAATAAGGTTTTTCCCAAAATGTCCATTTTGGTAAGAATTAAAAACATGTCCTTATTAGTTCGTTCTCTTGGTCTGGATGTTCGATTTGGCAGTTTCAAATTAATAATTTCAAACTGTTTCAAAAGCTTATATAGGCTCTTCGAAAATTCTGAATCTTTATCTCTAAGCTTGAAAGGGTTAAAGGCAGATTTCACAACTACATGGTTTTTCATAAGAACAAACTATATATAAGAACATGAGGCTTCGGTGGACAAAATTTTGAAAACGAGTTCAGCGCATTTTGAATTTCAAGGAAAAATAGAAAAAATGCTCAGAAAATGGTCAAAATGAGAGTACTTTAAGAACATTTTTAGGCTTAGAACTCAAAAAGTTAAGTACATGCGAAGGCTTCGAAATATTGAATGTTCATATAAAAAAGTATAAGCCATTCATTTTAAAAACTTTGTTGGAAAGAGTACCACATTTTAAAAATATCCTTTGCTAACACGCCTGATTTTTTCACTTGTTTTAAACCCTTTGCAAGGCACTGTTCGAAAGAATTGAAAATAATACAGGTCTTTTTTAATACTAATCCTCTTAAAAACTCTTATTTATCACTTCGTACGATTTTTGCCAAAAAAGCCTATTTAGATCAATTTACGATATTTCTGTTATGAGAAAACGGAGCTAGTGCACTCATTTAGCACTTAATACTGAAATATTGAAATGTCGCGAAAAAATTGAAAATAAAGAATATCTTATTTCTCCTCTTATATTCTCAGGTCTCTAATAAACGACAGGGGTTTGGAATAAGCAGGGGGTAGGGTTGTTAAAAGATCTTTCATAAACGAATTTCCGGGGGCTGGAATGAGTAGCGAGTTTATGTATGTGTGTTTTTCAGCGACGGGACAGTTAGCTTCTGATTTGTGTAGATCTTAAGTTTAACTGACTGAGGACGCTAGTAAAGGGGCGTTTCACGGTTGGTGGGAGGGGAAATGATGTCTTTTTTCGGGCGGTGTGGCGGAATTCGATGAAAATTTGGACGGAATTTCGGAAATAAAGTTCTATGTCGAAGACGAAAAATTGGTCTGTTTCAGTCCGGAAACAGATGGCAAAAGATTACGGAATTTCGGAATTGGGACAAAAATACTCTAGATTTTGACGGAAATCAGGAATTTTGAAGAAATTTTCGGTTGCGGATTTAGGTGCCCATTTAGACAGTTTGACGTAATTTAAGGAAAAAAATTGACCGAATGGTGGAATCGGGTACCCCCTGAAATCCTCCCCTTAGTAAATAAGTACTTCAACCGTCTTCGATTTGCCGGTCAGAACTGAAATCGTTTTACTCATTCTGGATCCATGTAGAAGAACTGATGTAAAATAAGGAAGCTTTGAAAATTCTTTAAATTTGATAATTTTGAAGCGGGGTTCCACATTTTATTATTGAGCATAAGATTTCTCTAGTACTGATTTCATTGACCGACACGTGGAATACACAGGATCACATAAATCGTAGTCAACCTCGTGATTGTTTGGTCTCGTACATTCAAAATGTACCTTATCGGCCAAAACTTAGTCGGCCTTAATTATTAGTCGGCCCTAATTTTAGTCACCTCGTCAAAATTTAGTCACTAAGGGCGGACTAATAATTAAGACCGACTAAAAATTTGGGCCATTTCTAAATTTACAAGCAGATGGAAAATAGGAGAAAGCTTAATAACCTTCTAAATGCCGTTCGTATTTTTTAAGGTTTGACCTATTTGCCACGGGAAAAAAAGAAGGTTCGACCTATTTGCCAGATGTCGGCATATGCCGACATGGGCAAAAGGTAGCGATTTTGACTTCATTTTCTGAATAATATATGAAGTATCAGGTATCAGCCAAGGACTATAATTTTGAGTTGAACATTGTTGAATAGTTATTTTTCAACATAGAAAAGCTTTTAACTATTATTTTTTTTCATTTCAAACCATCTAATACAAAATCTTTGTAGAAGTGTTAAATTTTGCGGCAAAGAAATGGAAAGTGCCCATGTCGGCAAATCCCGACATCGGCAAAGAAATAGAAAATGCTCATGTCGGCATATGCCGACATCGGCAGTTAAAGCGTTAAAATACTGGAAGAAAAGGAAAGCTTAATTATAAACTTTTAATTTGGCCCAAATGTTTAATTAGTCGGCCCAAATTTTTCGTCGGTCCTAATTTTAGTCACCAAGTCAAATTTTAGTCACTCAGGGCCGACTAAGTTTTGGGCGATAAGGTAGTACTGAAATTTAAGGAGTAGATAACATTCAGGATAAGGAGCGTGCCATCCACTTGGCGAAATTGCTTCTCCTTTCTCATCTCACCAATTCTCAGTCTAAGCTGTTTATACTTTTAAGGTTTTCTTTTGTAGGTTGAGTTTGACGATTTTCGAAAAATAAAACTCCGACAAAATGTAGAACATAGTCAATATGGACAGACATTGCTTTGGCGATTTGCTACTATGTTTTTAGAATTGACTCTTATTTTCCAAAGCAATTCTCTTCTTTTTTTGGCACAGTAGCTATAAAATCGATAAAAAAACGACAATATTTTTAAGATGAAAAAAAGACCAACATTTAGAAATTATATATATGTTAATTCGTACCCCTAGTTATTTTCACCCTCTATTTCCATGTTATTCTTATCTTTTTCATTTTCTTGTTTTTCAATATTTTTTTCGACATTTTTTAATTTTCCTTTTTTTTGTTGTATTTCATGTAATTTCTTTCCGTGCTTACAATTATTTTTTTTGGATTAAAGTTTAACTGGATGTTAAGCTTTTTGGTTTTTTTGCTAAAGTGGGTTTTTATTTTATAGTCTGCTCAAATTTTGGGTCATTTTAAAGATTAGGAATTTTTTCGGATCTGAATTTCTTTTTGGCCAATCGGGGGTAGTTCGCCCCCCCCCTGTGTTCTTATCATATTGGATTCGCCCACTCAAACTTCTTCCTGTTAAAATCAGGGTTAGGATAACATCATGCTAAAATGAACTCCATCGAAACGGCTTCGAAGTCCACGCCTTGATTTTTTCGTTTTGTATTCGACCATTTTACTTCCGCCCTTTTGAGAATACGCCCTATCTTTGTTATAGTGGATTTGCATCCTAGCGAATACCAAGAATGGTGAATTGGCGAGGGCGGGAAAACTCACAATACAAGGAATAGGATTCTCTTCATAATTGTATTTTTTTACCCATACATAGATTTTGTGTAATAAAAACAGGGTCAAAAAGAACTGATTTTATGAAATTTCAGAACAAATTAACCACTTTGCCTCCAATATTTTAATGATCGTTAATAAATTTATGTGCGTAATACAAATAAAACAAACTTTTTCCTTTGACGTTTGTAGATTTACAGGGGTGATGTCATTTTGTCAACCGTAATTTTCTATTTTAAATTTATAATGTAATGAGTGAAATCTTTATAAACGTATTTTCTTGTAACCCAAACACTAACTTTTACGAACTTTTTTATAAGAACCATTTAATCTTAGTCCAGCTTCAACTGTTCTTAATTTTGTTGGCACCGTGAGTCTGAATTTGTTCTTATCCTATCCCAGCTGGCACACAACGTTGTTTTAACGTTCAAATGACGTTATTTGAACGTTATGAATGTCAAATTGACGTTGTTTTGACGTTGTGTGCCGGCTGGGATCCTAAATTCTAAAGCGCGGTTGGGGTTACCTAAGCAACCAAGGCGGGGTACGGTTATGTGCCGCCCTTAAGGATGCATTTTTTAAACCTTCTCAGTCTCATAAACGGTCGGAAAAATAGAAAAAAAATCAACTTTTTGTCCCATGAGAGATCGAATAAATTTGGTCAAAATAATCCAAATTATGGTTCGTAACATTCACAAAGTTTTCCTCTTTTTCTTCCTTTATAAGCTAAGGGGCTGAGGGTCTTAGGCCGAAAGTCAAGGGAGGGGGCATATATCCGTCAAAAATTGAGACTTTACAGATTATTTTTAAGCCTCGTTGTATACTTCTGAAATTATTCTTATAAGAAAAATAGAGTGTAATATTTTTAACGCGTTTTTTCTCTCATTTTTCATAATTTGTTAAAATCTTTAATGTGTTGAACGACCTCAGGTCGCCTAGTGTTTACGTTTCATGGAACATTCCCCCTTACGGAATTTCGTTCTATCTTCTTTAAAGTTTAAGAAAAACAAAAAGTAACATATCAAAAAGTATTAAAACCAGAAAAAGAAACGGGAGTAAAAAGTTTTGTATTTCATTGATGAAAAACGTTTGGTTTGAAGCATAAGAAGAAAAAACTGCGAGAAAATAATATACCTATGGTTTTATCCAATTATCTATCTAAAGGTGTACCTGTTTAAAATCTCTTTGTTATTTTATGCTTTGGTTGATTTTGGTTTATATTTGTATGCCTGGCGGATTGGATTTATCATCGTGTTGTCATTTTGTCAATATATTAGATGATATTTAGAAACACGTTCACTTTTTAGCTGAAAACTCAAATGTTAGTATATAGCATTTGATGAGAATTCCATGGTGTTGAAACTCTCTTGACACATAATTGATGAATCGGGATGAGTTTTCGACGTCAAAATTCAAAAAAGGTTTTACTCCAAAGAAATGGAAATACTAATTCAGAAGTTGTACTACTAAGGTAAGACCTGTCAATTTCCTTGGATCTAATGACGTAATTAAGTAATGGAATCCCTGGTTTAATTTGAATCTGTCTTTACATATGACAACTCAACGCCATTCATATTTTTTACCGTAGCCGTCAATTGCCGAGCGGGTATTTATTTGTCCGTTTTACCATCCTAAACTCGATCCAATCCTTTTTTTTACACTTTCTTCTATTGTCTTTAGGTGCGAAAAAAAGACTGGGACGGTTTTAGGGGGTTTGGTTTGAGTGTATCAGGGCTTGATAAATGAAGAGGAAAATCTTTATCGGTGAATGAATCAATGACATCAGATATTTGGCATCAATTGAACTCTAGTCAACTCCAATCCAATGCTCTTTTATACACCTTTTCGCGCTAGTTGATGCTATCTCTCAAGTACGTGCGACGTGAACTGCTTTCAATCTAGGAGAGCTCAGAGAAATATTTGGTCGATAGCAATAAATAACATTAGAAATAATCATGAGGGTATTAGAGACATTGTTTAGTCAAACCCCTGGGGGGGGCACTTAGGCAAACTTGGGTACGGGGACATACCGCTTTTTTAGGTTCTGAATTTGGCCACTTTTCAGGGAGAAAATGGGAAAATTTATCTACAGTTGAACTCATCTAATTCGAATTCTCAAGGGACCGAGAATTTTGTTCGAATTACATGAGTTTCGAACTAGATGAGTTTTCGTATTTTTGACCTAATTCGACGAAAAAAGTCTTTCCCAGATTTACTTTTGAACATTTTTTTGTATTTTCGAGTTAGAATAATGAAATACTAAATTCATAATTTTTCAAAAAAGTCTTTCATTGTTTTGATTATTACATTCTGCTCTCGTTTCTTGGAAATCTCTTTGGAGATCTTCTGAATCAATGGGATGACGTTCGATGATTCGAAAAGGGTCATCTTTGCGTCTCGATTGCGTCGTCAATCTCATTGTGGGACCGGAAAATCTGTTCGATTTACATGATTTTTCGAATTACATGGGTTCGAATTATAGGAGTTTTCTTGTAAGGTTTCCAAAGTAAATTCTGAGGGGACCACAGAATCTGTTCGAATTAAGTGAGTTTTCGAATTATAGGAGTTCGAATTACATGAGTTCAACTGTATTTTTGTTTCTGACAGGGACCCTGTGTCCATTTATCCAGCTCCAGCGGCACGTCCCTGTTGGGCGTTCAGGTCAGTGCCCCCCCCCCCGGCTCAAAACCTTATTGCAAAACTAGAGCATCTGGCTACAGACTTCGTACTTACTATAAAATTGTATACTTGATGGCTCTCTGCTTGTCGCTCAGCAATTTAAAAAAATGTTTAAGGGCAAGAGTGGCACCCTCCCCTTTTTTGGGTAGATAGCCATCGAAAGAGAAGCCTTTAAATCGCCTCCATCTGCAGTCGTAGACTTACTTGTTGGTCAAGAAAAAAAATTGAATTTCTGTCTATAGACATACGAGTGATCTCTTCTCTTGGGGCATATTTTGTCGAAGTTGAAGCGCGGTCTTATCACGGTCTTTATCGATAAGATAAGATACGACGAGACATTTGACCATTCGAATTAACCTTCTGACGTCACCATTCTTTTAATCTTTTTCTGTTTAAGCCGCTTAAGAATTTATCTTTAACTTTGATCGGATCGTTCAGTCTTTCATCAGGGTTTGGCTTGTAAACAGCCTAGTCTACATAATATAGAGCTCCAGGCTTTTAGGCCTTACTCTTGGTCTATAGACAGTGGCCTCCACCGGAAATTTGCTCTATTGTTTCATTCAAACCTCAGTGCGCATGCGATTTATCCGGAGAATTTCAATATTCAAAACAAGAGAAGTGCTTATATCCCGAAGATTTTTTCAAAAGAAAAAGTTGGAAATTTTCATATTTTTTCGAAAAGTGTTGTGCGCTGGAAAGATTAAAACATTACGTCATTCGTTACTTCATCATTTCTAGATTTTCAAAGGGGATTTTTTTTTATATTCAAATATATTGTAATTTTAGTGATTTTCCCAATTTTCTTTGAATCTGCTTTCACACTAATTTGGTCCCTCAATTCTAATTTTCCCCTAAAATAAAAAGTTTCTTCTTATTAGGGGTAATAACTAACGTGTGTAGTACGATGATATCGTTTGCGAAATTTGCTGAGCAAAAATAATTGATGATGAAAAAGTTCTCTCTATGTTATTTTTAATATATATTTTTCGCCTTTTTTTCATTATTAGCTTTTCTATTTCTTTTCATATATTTGATATGCTGTATTGTATTTTTCGCCCTATCTTTCATTCTTCCATTCAAATTATGTATTATTATAAAAAATCAAAATCAGAGGAAAAAATAATTTATGATGAAAAATTTAGCAGAGAACCTTGAAAAAAAAAACTTATAGATTCAGATTTAAAGTCGATAGTATATGGAATACAAAAACCTAGAAAAATTTACATCGAAAACCTCAACAAAAAAATTATACACCAACACTTTCAACATATCATTGCTATTTTAAAAGGTGAAGAAAGGTTTATGTGAGTTTTCATTTTTCTTGGAAGATTCTTTTTTGGAAGAAGAAAGTGAAGGACGTGAAGTAAACGAAAAGATATTACGTAATTTTGTTTATTGAGAATCAATGTAAAAAATCATTTTCATTGGGGATTTTTTACACCTTGATAAAAAGAGTGATGAAATTTAATCGTCAAAACTCGTTGCGGTATGTATCCAACAAGCCGGCACCAAACGTTAGACCAACATCCATGTAACATACATCTACATAAAGATTAAGAAACGTTTTATTTCTTTTCAATACTTAAAGTTTCTTGCTTTCGCATTCATCAGTTGATTAGAAATAACTATCAAAACAAAATTCCACGTTTATTTAAAAAATTCAATACAGCGTCTTCATATAAAAAATTGACGTCAATCTTTAGAATCGAAGTTTTCAAGTAGGTGTTTGTTTATGTGCCGGCATTTTGAGATAAGTTCAGATCTAGAGTTCAGTAAATTGTCTTTACGCAAAGATATTTCAAATTTTTCATTCAAACAAAGGTCACATTTCAGGCTGCTTCTGTTGAACGGTTTGCACTTTCTTACAATTCGCCATGTAACTTTAGGGTTGGTCTGGTTACGAGAATGCCGCCAAAATTCGTTCGAGAGCTCGGTTTCATTTTCGTATTTGGCGTGGTTGAACGATTTCTTGTGGTTCGCATATCGCTTTTTGAAGGTTGTTTCTGCGAGACCGATGTAAATTTTTGGTGGTAAATTCTCGTCGTCCGTTGTCAGTGTGGCTTCGTAAACAGTGTTTTTAGCTAAGCAGTTACCGTTCATGGGGCATTGATTTTTGACGATACAGTTGCATGTTTTGGTTGGTTGTACGATGTTTTGGTTTTTGGACCTACCCCGGTGGAGGTCCTATAAATTAACCTGTGTTTGTTCGTCCGTTCCTCCGTCCGTTAGTCTGTTACCAACTTTTCTCAGGATTGAATCATAGGAATCTTTTGATTTTTGGTACAAAGGTGCAAAATGGTGGTGGCCAAAATGTGACGGAGCCCGATTTTCGAAAAAAAAATTTTTTGGGCCAATTTGGGCCAAAAAACGGCTAAAAAACGGGTTTTTTAGACTTTGTGAAAAATTGGGTCATTAATTTTTTCTGATTTTTTGTATGAAAGTAGGGTACCATCATAGGTAAAAGATGGCTCAAGCAGATTTTTGCAAAAAAAATTTGTTGGCTCAAAAAACGCATGTTTATCTATAAGAATCACTATTAATAAGCGTACATCAATGTTCTTAGTCAAATTACTCAATTTTTTTATGAGATTGATGTTTTTTTTTGCTCATGAGGGCTTACTTTTAGAGAGTATGTGTGTTTAGACATGAAATTTTGGTTGCTTAGCGTGTTTTTATAGAAAAACTGGCCGAAGTCGGTATTTTTTTATAAGCACATTATCAATTACTTAGTAATTAGCTTTTCTTGAGATTAGCTCTTTCATTCTTTATGATTTTTTGCACAAAGATGCATAAGTTTAAACCCTTAAATATGACGGAGCCCGATTTTCGAAAAAAAATGTTTTTGGGCAAATTTGGGCCAAAAAACGGCTAAAAAAGGGTTTTTTGGACTTTGTGAAACATTGGATCATTGTTTTTTCTGATTTTTTTACATGAAAGTAGGTAAAAGATGGCTCGAGCAGATTTTTGCAAAAAAAGAATTTTTCAGCTAAAAAAACGCATCTTTATTTATAAAAATCACTATTAATAAGCATACATCTATGTTATTAGCCAAATTACTCAATTTTTTAATGAGATGGATGATTTTTTTGCTCACGAAGTCCTGAATATGAAAGATTATTTCAAGAGCATGAAATTTTGGTTTCTAGACGTTTTTTTTATAAGAAACAAACGACTAATTTTAATAGATCGTCACTATTTCTGTTCTGAATGATTGTTTTTAAACGGTCATGCTCACGTAGATATCAATTATATTTGTTAAATGCATAACCAGGTAGGTCCATAAAAGTATCACTTGTTAAGTACTGCTTTGTTATGCCCATCGATGATGGCTTTCATGTTGGTCGTGCAGCTATAGCTAACTTTGACTGTATTTCGATTGAACAGCTTGTGGTATTTATGATGACGAGGAAAGTGTTTGTCGATCAACTTCAAGAACTTTTGTGCGATATTTGTTTCGACCGATTTGCTGAAGGGAGGGTTAAACCAAATGACGTTGCGTTTTCTTTGGCGTGTCTGTGGTCTGTTCACTGTTGGTGTGTAGATTAAGTTGGTTTCATAGCCGGCGTCTTTCAAAGCCTTTTCGTAAATGGGCTTTGCTTCATTGAAGATTTGTTCATTGGACGAATGCTCCGATAAGCGTTTTTCAATCGTTTTTGGCAGTTGTTGGATGATGTTTGGTGGGTGGTTGGATTGGGTGTTGATGTACTGTAAGTTGTTATCTGGTTTATGGTAAGGTCGGAATGTACCATCGTTTAAATTGAACGTAACATCAAGGTAATCGACAACCTTTTTATTGCATTCGATCACAATGTCTAAATCGAAGTCTTTGAAAGTTTTTGTTATTCTCTTTTTGATTCTTTCGGATTTTGAACCATTTTTGCCGGTTTCGAAAACGCCTAATCCATCGTCGCGGTAGAGGCCAATATCGTTTTTGTCATGTTGTTGGCTGAGTTTGTGCTGTAGGAATGTCCCAACAAGCTCGCACACTTCTGCGCTGCGCCGTCATACGCACCCATTGTTACATCAAACAGCTGACCTCCCTTCTTAACCCATGGTTCGTCGTTGCTGAATAGCAGAGACTGTCGTGCATGGTTGATGATTTTGATGTCTTCGTTCGAAATTTTAGTTTTCTGCTTAGCGAATGATATGGCTTTCTTTAAAAGGTTCTCAGTAATACTCGGATAGAAATCTTTGATGTCGAAGACGGTAAATGTTTTCGTTTCTTTTTGGGGGATGTTTTTGAACCACTGGATCACTTCTTTCGTGTTTTTCCATTGGTTGATTTGAAGATTGATTTTTAATTCTTTGTTTATTTTGTCAAGAATTGATTTGCTGATTCGTCCAAGCTCGTTTTTGGCTGGGTTGAGGAGTCGCGTTTTTGGATTGTTCTGGAAATTCGGTTTGTGGTCCTTCAGGGTGATGAACGCATCATTTTTTACCGTTTGTCAACATTCTATTGAAGATACTCTTATTTTTCACGAGTGATTTTCCTCTGGAAATAATTTCACGTTCGACTTCGACGTTAGACTTTTCGTAGTTCGATGTTATTGGCATTGTGCAAAAGCTTATTGTATTCAGCTTTTGAAAGTTTGTAAAGGTTAGTCGTTTTGTCTGCAAACGTTAACGTTGTTGTTGTGTTGTTGATTATGCGAATATCATCATTCAGCTTTTTTTGGAACTGGTTATGCTGGTAACGGAATTTAACGGTGGTAATCAGCTCAATAAGATCATTTTCGAATGGAATCAATTCTCGAATTTGTGGTGGACATTTTTGCGTCTTCAATCCGTAAGTTTCTGGGATCTGGACGATCTCTTCGTTGTCGGCTTGGTCGAAAAATTTGGCTTTCCAACGCATACGCTTGATAAACTTCTCAACTTTTTCGATTAATTGAATTTTGTAGTTCCTCTCCGAAGGGATTGGGATGTTCTTGTAAGAATATTCGAATCGAAGTCTTTCCATTTCTTTCTAGTTGATTCGAGTAGAGTGCTCAACAGGATCTGGAGCTTTTTCTTCTTGTGTTTCTCTGCACAATTAAGAGTGCTCAATACATAAGTAGAGCTTGATACATAAAGATTAAGAAACGTTGTATTTCTTTTCAATACTTAAAGTTTCTTGCTTTCGCATACATCTAAGTATACATACAAGTTACGTTATGTGAACGTAACGTAATTAGCGAGTTTATAGTGTGTATTTTCTGGCACGTTAAGGTTCTTATTTGTCTACATCCTGACTGACTGAGGACGACAGTTAATCAGCACTTCTACCGTCCTCTATTTAGCGGGTCAGAACTGCGGGTTATTCTTAATCGTTTTATCACTTTACCGGCCTAAAAAATGCAAATACATAAACTCGCTTATGTATGTACGGGAGACGATAAACTTTTGATTTGTCTAGATCCTGACTGACTAAGGACTACAGTATGAATCAGAATATTTAGCGTCCTTGATTTTGCGGGTCAGAGAACTGCAGGTTGCTCCCATAGATATCTTATATAAAACACTAGACAGAGCTACTCTGTATTTCCCAAGCAACGGCAGGTGAAGGAAAATAATGCGCCATCTTTGCTGAAAGTAGACCAGGCGACGAGGCGACGGCTTGATCGATCAAATTGCCGGCATCAAAGATGGTGGATTATTTTGATTCAAATAGGGACGGAGTAGCTCTATCTAGTGTTTTATATAAGATATCTATGGTTGTTCTGAATCGCTATTTAACGTTTGTTTGTAACCTTAGATGGACGCCGTTATGACGTTCGGTGCCGGTTGGGTTAACAATTTTCGTTTTCATTAAACTTAGCTCGTTTTTTCACAGCTATGAAGACTCCCTGATCAACATGATGGACTTGGATTAATAAGGATATATGACATCTATAAATTTGTAAATACTTTCTAATATTCAATATCAACTTTAAAAAACGTAAAAATGAAAGCAAAAAAACATCACGATCCACCATTTAAGATTGATGACGTAATATTACTATAGAGATAAAGGGCATAGCTATTACGTAAGGACCCTCTGCATGACAACTGCGTAACAGACAGATTGTAATAAAAATCGTTTCTCCATTAAAATATTATCTTTCATAACAAACCCCATCTGGCTTACAGTGATATCTTTTAATATTACAAATGGGTGGCTCTATCCTTTCCGCCCACGCTTTTACACATCTATCTTTTTCTCTGATAAGCAGTCGCCCCCTTGCGATATGATCTGATAAAATGGCAGTGTTTTAATTTTGATATTCCGCAGTCTACCTTCATTCTTGCTCTACTAAAGTTTGAATCCTTGGGTCTTCTTATTTTGAATATAAAAGAGATTCCAACACGGCAAATTTGTCAAAAAAATTAATTCTGTTTACTGAGATTTCTTTTTGCTGATCCAAGCTTATGTGGACAGCAATCTTTACTGCCTTCAAAAATTCACTAAAGCCTTTGGTTATTCAAACAGGCCACTCTGTTGACGTTTGGCGGAAAATCCGAAAACAGTGGGCGTTCGTGTGTTTGCCACAAGTACTGGTAAACACCCGGTCTTTTTTATCCGTATTACAATAGACCTTTTCATAAATAACGTTACGAACATCACTTGCCTCGTTTTGAAATTAATGCCATGGTGATTAAACTCGCGGTGGATTTTATTAAAACTACTTCCTATTCTTAAAAAATTCATTAATGTCTCAAGAGACATAATCACCATGGTAATTGTTTGAAAACGAGGCAAGTGATGTTCGTGACGTAATTTATGCTATTATGCCATTAGTAATACGATTTTTTTTCGATTCAGTTTTAATAGCGCTGGCATCGATTATTTCATTAACTTCTCTTTTCACATTCAAAAATGTTTATAAATATCTTTTATTGATATTGTATTACTGTTATACTATAAAACTACCTTGTACAATAACTTGGATAATAATATGCGACAATCTATATAGCTTCAAAACCAATCTTGCGGTCGGTATTAAGAACTTATTTTAATCTCTCTCAAGTACAAGTGATATGGTTCAGGTTTTTTTCGTTTGCGAAAGATCTTGTTTGAAATGGTCGCATACAAAATCTAGACTAGACTATCGACCCTGTTTACGCTAGCCCTTTTTGGTGTTATTTTTTATTAGAATTGGTTCGAAAATGTCTGGATAGGTATTATAGATATTAATGCGCTTTCCGTAGCTTGCGTGAAGTTTTTAAAGATTGTTTATATTAATTTTCATGCATAGGTCTTAGACCGGAGTCGAGAACGGAAAAAGAATCATGTGCAGGAGTCTGTAAATTGAGTACTCGAGTCTCAGTTTTTAGTTTAAGTTGAATCTTCATAACTAACTTTAAAGGTAAGAGGATTTAAAGTTCGTATTATGGGAATTAAAGTCATAGCGACCATAGGTTGTGGACTCAACCCCCAGCCGGGTCATACTAGATTCCCAAGATTCCCAAAATGGTATTTGATGCCTCTCTGCTTGATGCTCAGCAATTAAGAGAAGGATCAAGGGTAAGTGGAGCAATCCAGGGAGAAAGAGTGGCGCCCTCCCTTACTTTCGGGTAGACAGCTTTGAGGTCTGGTATACAATAAATATGACCGAAGGTTAGAGGCTAATTTCCTATGTAAAATTTGAAGCCACTTATTTCTTACACAAATTGCACTGCCTGCATCGTTTTCATATAAAAACTGGATTGGAAGTTATATTCCCGGCCAGAATTCAAAAAATGTACAATGATAAAACAAAGAAAGTTCTTGATTATCCAAAATGCGGCGCAAATTTTAAAGCGGTGTGAAACTCAATGGTGCTATACTGTATTTCTGATAAATAGGTTCGTGCATGTGAACATGAAATTTATCCTTCGAACAGCATCCGTAAAAATGTCGTGGTTTACTATAACAAAAATTCTCAAAATAACTTTACAACCAAACCTAAGGGGTTATCGTTATCAACCAATAGATATAATCTTTTTTGGATCGTTACAAATGACGTCACATATCATTAAAGGTATCAAAAGCGCATTATGGGTCATTAGAATTTAACGGCGAATGCTTATCGCATTAATAATGTCATTCAAATTTAGTGTTGGTGAAAAAAGATCCATTATTTTCTCCGTCCTTATTCAGTCTTACTTATAACGTTGTCGAGAACAGCCGAGAATTTTTGTGTTGTGAATTACAAATGGTACCTAGCTTGCTTTGCTTTGGAAAATGGCTTTGCTTGGCTTGTATATTAAGAAAAACTGAAGTAAAACGGAATTTATGTTAAAAGAAGTATCTGAGAATTTTTGTGTAATTTCATTATAATTTTGATAAAATATTTTTTTAAACCTGATAGGTTGTTTTTTAGTGGCGTAGTGGCTCCGTAAAGGTTTAGCCTGTAGTCGCCTTGTTTACATCAAACGTGACTTTTTCTTGTTTATTTTGTATCTAAAATTGGGAAAAAATTTATGAACCTGTTTGTCTAGCCAACGAAAGACATTTTGTTTGTTTTGTACTTTCTAATCCTCTTGAAATCGAGACGAGAAAAATGGATTCCAAAAAAAGCTTTTTGTAGCCTAGAGATTGGAGAAACTTGTGGATTCTTTGATTCTGTTTGCTTTGTTTCAGGTTAACTTTGGATCAAAACAGTATAACTCGCGTATCTTACTAACCAATGACTAGGTATAAATATCTTTATGTGTATGATGGCCAAACTTGTTCGTTCTCGGGGAAACTTTCCTGTCCCTACTTTACAACGGTAAAAGACCGCGACTCTGGTTAGGCACTGCGTTTACCTATAATAATCCCTTGACAATCAAAAACGCCGAAATCGTATAAGCACTTTTTTGCAACTTTAGCTCTTTGGATTTTTAAAGGAACTTTTGACTTGTTAAGTAGGTGTGGTAAAAATTTACTTTCGGTGCAAGGCTGTTAACAACGAATTTCTACGCAGCAAAAAATCTTTTTTGCCGGTATGCCCGGGGAAAACAACGGAAATATCCTGGAAATGTGCAAGGAATGCTTAGACGGAAATGAGAAAATTTACCCAACCCACGGTACAACATAAGCACTCTAAAAAGCTATTAAAAGCTACATGGAAAATTTGAAAGCTAGAGAGGTATGCTTTAAAATGATTCGAGATTCTTTAGATTTTATGTACATTATCTCTGGTTGTTTTGGGGTTGTTATGGTTTTGTTTTCAAAGAGAACTTTTAAATTAGTAATAATAGTCACAAATAGCAATTAAGTGGGAATTTATTTTTAAAAGGAATTTTATCATAATGATTTTAAGCGATCATGATATTTTAAGTATTCTTAATTTGCATCCTGTTAACTTAATTTTGCAGTGTAATTCAAACCTTGTTCACTGTTTACAAATTTTGAATTCATATTCGTATGAATTTTTAAGATAAGATTTTAATGTACTTTATCGACATTACCAGATTATAACCATAGGCACAGAGGTCAAGAATATGTTCTTGAATACATTAAATGCTTTGAACAGTGTAAACTGTCCTTTAACAAAAGTAAGGTGTAAATAGAGTCTTAAAAATCTTTTATAGTCAAACATATGGTTGACGAATTTTAAGGATATAGCACATATGGACAATATGTTGAGAAAAAACAGTCTTCCTAGCCAAGTTGTTAATAATTATCTCGTCTTCAAAGTCAAGTAAGACGGGCTTTTCCAGATCTTAAAAAATATACCATTGCGCTTCGTGTTGATCCTCTCTTTCAGGGATTTTAAGAAATCTAAGGGTACCAAATTTTGGGATCAAGATGATATAACTGTCATCATAAAAAAGACATTCTAATTTTTAAGCCTTTTTAGCAGCTACCTATGAAGCCATGATTTTCATGACATACTATCTTTAATGTTACTAACCAAAAATATCTTGACAGGGGAGCTAAAATTTTTATCTCTAAAAGCAGTAGTTTCAGTAGTTTGCCAAAACATCTTGTAGGTTTGGAAAAACCAGTCGCCATCCAATCGTCTCTGGTCTGAACTTTCTTTTCTAAATCTTTTGGGAAATTTAAGATTAACACAACCTTATACTTATCGCGTTTGTTTATCGTATGGAGGATTAAAAATACGGTTTTTTTCCATTAGCCTGAGACGGGAAAATAAGGATTAATGTTGTTTGAGCTTAAAGTGATTTCACCATCTTTGACAGAGTGATTTTTTCCCATTCAATATTTGAAGAGCGCCAAGTACTCTCCTTGATTGGTTCGAATTTTTTTTCGCTATCAAATTAAATAGGGCCTTTTCATAAATCACGGCTATTTTCTGTCTCGCTTAAAACTGTTTTTAACAAAATGGTTTTGTCTTATCTTAAGATCTCCGCAATCCAACTACAGAAAAAAAATGATACCAAAACATGTCTTTAAGTAAAGATATACTTTGTTTGCTTTGTATTGTTGCGTATTAACAAAAGAAAAGGAAAGAAACAAAAACTTTTGGTTTTGTATCTGGTATTTTACTTTTTTCGGACACCCTGTATTAGTATGAGAAATGTGGGTAATCATTAGCTGAATTTGATTAGGGAAATTCCAGTTTATTTCGAAAAATCCTAAGCTGTAGATGTAGGGGAATCCCACATAGTTTAATAACTATTCGGCTTTTGTAAATTTTCCCAACAACAACAATAGAGATCATTTAGTGCATACTTTAATTGTTTTGAAATAAATATGTCATTTTCAGAAATTGCATTGACTAAACAAAAACATGTACACTTCATTTTGCAATAAGGACATCCAAAAATTTCAAGACCTCTGGATGTTCTAAACTTTTAGGGTTTGAAGCCTAAAAATGTTCTTAAAATGTTCTTAATTTCACTTTTTTTGTGAGTATTGTTGTGTAATTTCAGAAGACATTTTGTAGTTTAGAGTCCATAAAGCCTTAAAATGTTCTTAACTTGTTTTTAATATGTTGTCCATCGAAGCTTTATGTTCTTTTATAATTTGTTCTTATAAAAAAACACTTGTATACATGGTTTCAAGTTCTCTTTGCCAATTTTCGATATCATTTCGGGAAGCATAGAAAAAGGAATTAGTCTAGAAGAATAGTCACAACCTACACACACTGGATAAGCCGTCAACCTTCTGTCGTCCTACCGTTGGTTTTAATTAACTAGCTATTGTTTTTTATCTGTGCTGATTATATGGGAACGTGCCATTAAGAGATGCTAATTAACGTGCAAATGACTGCAGTATTAATTTCCTCGTAGAGAAAAATTGGATTTTTTCAGGCTTGGGTTATGAAAATGTTTGTTTTTATTTTAAAGTTGCCTGGTTTTAGTTTCTTGGATATTAAAAATGTTTACTGGCATAAGACGTTTTCTGAACATTCATTTAACGTTAAAAAGATGTCTTGAACGTAAGATGGATGTTAAAACGACGTTGTTTTTCAGCTGGGTGTCTGTAAGAAGTAAATGAATGGCTAATTGTTTCTTTCTGGGTTTCAAGTTTGTAAATTATCAAACTTCATATACTGTATACGTTGTATATTTGACAAACCTCAAAGTTTAATCTGACCGACATGAAAATTTCGAATTAAAAACAGGTTCTACTTTAAATCTCTAGATTTTCTCATCATCTACATCGTTTTTAACTACAATCTTTCATTCTCAAATCTGCTTGTGTGTTTCTTTTTGTGAAGTTTGATTATTTTGTTTAAAATTTTGCGTTAAATATTTCAATTCGATTAAAATCGTGAAAATCTGCCGAAATATATAATATTTTAACGTTTTTCAGAATTTTATAGCTCGGGCGAGGATTGCAATTTCAGTACTTCCACTTTGTTCCATTGGGCTTTTTGATATGAAAGAGTTTAAATAGCTTCCAGGCTATATTTTCAGCCTTATTTTAGCTTTTAGCTTTCAGTTCCTGAGATCCTAAGGACTTAAAAGTACTAAGTCTCATGTTTAGACTCAGAGTTAAAACTCAACTTTTTCAACCGTACTTTCGCACTTAAAAATCACTTGCGGTTTTTGAGGACCTTTTGTGCCAGATTTCGAGGGGTAACTCACTTGAAAGAAGGTGTACAATACTTTTTTGACTTTTTGAATTTTCATTTGACTTTTAGACTTTTTTTAGACTTTTATTTGATTTTTTGACTTTTTTCTCAGAATTTTTGACTTTTTCTTTGACTTTTTGGCTTTATTTTTTACTTTTCTGACTTTTGTTTGTAGATGTGTACGATAATTTTTCGAGTGATTTACCCCTCACCAAATTTTACGGTGGGGATTGTAGACTAGAGCTTGAGAATCTTAATTTTGTGATTTATTCTTTGCTCGTGGCCTTCATATGACAGTTTTTGTGGAATATATCATGAATCAAGTTAAAACACGCTTTATTTCAAGACTGATGATTTCATAAAATTAAGCAAATACATCATCATTCCTAAACGTGGAATTTCGACCATGTTTTTGTCTGTTTTGTGTGTTGCTCCTTGTTTCTGAAGCGTGGGAATTTTGAAACAGTAGAAATTTTTTATAAGAATATTTTCTTTAGAAGAAAAAAATTTTTTTTGCAAGAAGGTCAACCAAAAATATGAAAAGCCCTAAGATGAAGATTATCTTAAGATATCGTACTGGTTAACTGATTATTCCTCATTTTCACTCATGAAGTGTGTGATCGAAGCTTGTTATTATTATAAGCTCAAAGGTATACTCCTAAAAATTGCTTAGGAGTTCTAATAAAAAAACATTGGCGAGGTTTGTCACATTTTGTTACGGGGGTTGTAGAAAGTTGATAACTCAATTCTAATTTTTCGGACAGAAACTATTTCTTGATTTTTCGCAATGTCATTCCTATTATTGTTTACAAATTGCAATTATTAAATAATTTTTATAACTAATTATAGTTCATTTTTTCTTAAACTTAAGGTAGTCAAAAGTGTTTGATTCAGTCATTAGGCTGGATATACATTCCTAATATCACAATTGAATTGGGATCAACTGGGTGTGACCTGGGTTCGAAATCGTTCGAAAATATGAATATTATCGGCTACACATACGTTTGTTTTCAGATCGAGTACCCCCCCCCACCCCTCTCGTTTTAGAGATTGCCATCAACGATTCATCGCAAAAATGTTTTTTTCTAAAAAGAAGGTCACGTATAAAACTATTTTATTCATTTTTCTTGGAACAGTAAACTACGTTTATCCTCTCCCACTCTTTTCCTGAAACGTCTGCCAAACCTTTAAACGCAATCTCTACTCAGCAAAAAAAGGGAAATTATTTTTCTTTGAATAATACAGTAATCGTCAGCTGATGATTGTAACAACATGACTCTTTCAAGTACTGTGTAAAGCAAATTGTATATATTTTTTTAAATATAATCGACATTATTTTCTTGTGACCAGTACACAACCGCTGCAAAAATTCGCTAATACACATTTTCGACCGTAGTCGCGCGGTCAGGTGCGTGCCACTTAATTATTTAATTATCCCCCTAAACTCGACCCAATCCTTTTTGACACATTTTTCTATTGTTTATAGGTGCGAAAAAAGGACTGGGACGATTTTAGTGGGATAAAGCGGATAAAAAAATGACCGCGCGGCAATTGGCGGTTTTGGTCGAAAAGGTGTGTTTGCCAGACCCAAGACTTCCTTCGCTTCGTGTTCCTCATAAATTCACGTATTTAGACCAGTATGTTAGTAGGTAATCTAGTTACGCAGAAAGATATTTTTTGAACAAGTTTCTCCCTGTGCAAAAGCCATATTTGTTTCTCTAAGTACACGTCTTTTATAATAAGAACATTCAAAATATTTGAAGCCTTCTTCTGTTCTTAACTTTATAAGTTTTAAGCCTAAAATATTGTTCTTAACTTGTTCTTAAAATTTTGGCCATCGAAGCCAGTCGAAGTCGTTCTTATACGGTTTGTTCTTATAAAAAAAGCACAATTAAATTAACTTTTAACTACTTTCAATGATATTTTTTGATTATCAGCTAGACTTGGCATTTGCACGTATCAACAGACAAAAATATCTAGATTGATGATGTCATCATAAAGTATTTTCCCTAACAGACCTGCCAAGGGTGGTACGGGAATTTTCTTCTCTAAAAAATCACTACCTCCTAGAGAGAGAGAGAGAGAGAATACTATTTTGAGATATCCTGTTTACTTACCTAATATGTAATCATATTGTATACCATTTTAGTATCAAAGTTCAAAATCCTCCAGAAATATCGTCAATATTTACATTAGCTTTTAGAAACTCTGTCAAGAATGCCTTAGATATATTCCAGCCAACTCGTAAAGTTTTTTGACGTTTTGCCCTATTTGGGATCCATATTAAAGATCTGAAAACTTCAATATTCCTAAGTAAGGCTCCTGGGATTTTCGTTTCGGTTAAAAATAGGTAAAAAAAATTGTCAAAAATTGGTTAAAATAAGAACATGTTATGAACAGGCTCGAAACCCAAAAATTTAAGAACATCCGTAGGCTTCAAAAATTGTGGATGTTCTTATAAAAAAACGTATATATTTACGTAGGTGTAATATCACAAACAGATGACGCTGACGGTTCACATTTCATTCAATCTTATTTTTTATTATAAAAAAATGTCAATCTGTTTTATGTCCATATACTTTCTATTTTAAAAGGGGCTTTAAAAAAAGCCGGTATTTCGCCACTTCCCAAGGCCCTGGACTTTACCATCATGACAAAATTTGTCAATCTAAAAGAGCAAAATTTAGTTTTTGGTTCCTTTCGAAGGGTCTAGTGGTTGGAAAAGGACTTTATAGACAAGGACTTTTTGAGAGAACTTGCTCATCAGAACGATTATTTCGAACATGTTCTTAAAACAAAACATATAACGGTCATTATTTCTCACACTTAACAATAACGTAATTCATGTCATGTTTCAAAATCGGTCTTCTTTTTTTGCTGATCCGTGCAGATTTTACATGAAAGTAGAACGATTTGTTTTGTTTAGGTGAGCTAGTGAGATTTCCGACACTATTCACTTCTTACGAGATAATGAAAACAGGTCATAACATATGTTCAAAAGATTTTTTGTAGTGTAAAAATGGTGTCATTTAGTTTTTGCCGAGCAAGGGTTTAATATGTGGGAACTATTTGAATTGGTTGGCTGTCGGTATATGTTAGTCTAATGGCTTTTAGGTTGATTGGATTACTAGGGCTCGAGTATACCTGGGTATCGACTGTAGTGCTGTGGTAGAGCATCCGGCCACGGTGCGCAAGGTTGTAGGTTCAACCCCAGCTGGGTCATACCAAAGATTTCAGAAATGGTACTTGATGCCTTTCTGCTTGATGCTCAGCAATTAAGTGAAGGATCGATCGAGGGTAAGTGGAGCAATCCAGGGAGAAAGAGTGGCGCCCTCCCCTACCTTCGGGTATATAGCTATCGAAAAAGGAGCCTTCGGGTCGCCTTCGACTGCGGTTGCAGACCTGTTTACTATACCTGGGTCGAATAGCCCAAAATGGTGGCAAATATCTAAATGCAATGCATCGACGCGCTGAAGAATACAGAGATTTGACGTTATTTGGGCCTAGTAACTCTTATCCAATCCCTTTGTGGTGTCAGAGTTTATAGGTTATAGAAAATGACGGTTGCGGGTTAATTGAGTTTGCAATTATATTTTGTATCTTGAATGTGATAATCGAATAACAGAATGTCGAATTAGAGCGTAACTTTTTTCATTTTTAAGTTTAACTGTTTTTATAATGGCCGATTTTAAAAAGCCGGTCTTTCCTTTAGCCCTTTAGCGTGATTAAAAGTCACTTTTCATCTTTTGATATTTTGCGATCTAATTTTTGATGATCTAAAACAATCGGTAGCTTTCTGTCATCATCGGCTCATCTCATCTTAATATTTCAATATTCGGCGCATTATGTAGTTGGATTTCTCCTTTTAATCAATCATGGCGCTTTATTGATTTAACGGGACCTCAAAAAGGGGGGAATGGATTTGAAGGCTGAAAAACATTTTTTTTTCGGGAGCTGGGTGCTATGTTTTGACTAAAAACTGTTTTTCTTCGGCAGATATTTTTTTGTGTTAAAGATTTTGGAGATATTGGTTAATATTTCAAAACAAATACAAAATGTTATCAAGTTTCGAAACCTAGAGATGATGGATTAGCTCTTTAAAAGTGGAATATGTTTGGAAGGTTGTGCATAGCCTTGCTGCTTGTTCTCTCTTGTGTTTTGACGCTTGCTGATAATAGCGAAAGCGGGCGCCTAGCCTACGAAATTAATAGAATGATAGAATGCTTCATAAAATTGATGTTTGAAATAGCAGTAATTGATGACAGAAGTTTCTTATTTTAGAAAGAAGAAAAATTAGACCAATTTTTATTTTGGTTCTTGATCTAAACTTTCTAGTTAGTCCTTCTCTATCATTAAACCAGTAATTACTTTTTCTTGATTTCTCACATAAAATTTCAAACTGTGTTCATCTATCGATTAATGTTTGTACTCGAAATACTGATGACGTAGGACCTCACCGGGTTGGTTTTGCCCAATGTTTTTCATAATAACTAGGGCACCCAGTTCCCAAAGGGGGAACTAGTGTGTTATAAATGAGACCCGAAAAGAAGTTATTTTTTCAGAAAAAATGTTGATTGATGGAAATCAAACATTTGGAAACAAGAAACAAAGGACGTCGGATACAATTTATGTTATTAAACAGTAAAGTTAGGGTAATTACCAGGCCCCTTATTTTTTTCTGCGACGATCTCGAGGATGGGAATTTCGTCTTTGCTTCGTTTGACTGCTCGAAATGGTTAAGATTCCTAAGGTTATCTAGGCTATAGATTTTCTTTTTTGGCTTTTAATGGAAGGCCAGCTCTTTTCCCATCTTAATTAGAAGTGTGTCTGAGTTTGACGTATATTGTGAATCTTTGCTTGAAGCAATCTTTAAAAAACTATAATCTATAAGGCCAATGGTCTAGACATTTTTAAGAACAAGTCAGTAGGCATATTTGAGTGTACAATTTTTTCAATCTCTCTCAAATGTAAACTTTGTAACAGATTGACCAAACAGAAATCTCTAATTTCAAACTCTCTCCAAATAAAAAATCAAACTTCGCACTAAAAAATCACTACGAAGGAAAGCTCTAATATATTTCAGGAGTTTCGATTTTTTTTTTAATTGATATCTATTTGAAGTGCTTCCTCCCTCCTCCGTTTAAACCAAATAGATACTTGTGAAACATTTTGATTTCAAAATCTGAAATAAAATAACGATTTCAACACAAAAAGTGTAAATGTAAAGATAGGTCAATTTAGTTTTTTGTTTCATAAAACGTGCGGGGGGAATATCGGTTTTTCCTGTTCTCGTGTTTTATTGTGAAATGATACCGCTCCGGGAATTTTACGCCTATGCCGGAAAATATAGACTTTTAGATCGTAGACTTTTTGGTTGTATTGAATAGAATTTTTTTGTATTGTTTTAGTAGGATTTGTAACCATGACTGTAGTTCGACACATAGAGGTTGATAAACAGGCGCTGCTCTGTTTTGACTCGATTTCATATACAAGAGCTGTATTTTCTGTAATTATGGGCCATTTTATGTATTTTATGGTAATCATATTAAACAACCTCGTCCCCATGTATTTCAAGCTTTATTTATGTTTGTTATTAATGATTGACGCCAAAGAATTATCATCTTGTGCTATCTGTAGGCATTAATTAACTGATAATACTTAGGGAATGAGGTTGACTTTTAAGAATATAGTTAAGAACACGGGAGATGGAAACATTTGACACTTAGATTAACTCCCTAAGATATGGAATTCGATCACCGAAATGACTTTGTCCTGCTTTGTCCAATATATTCTTCACTTGCGCGTATCAAGAGAAAAACAATGTGAACATGATTTTCAGATTAGAACAAAAAAATGAGAATAATCAAAAACAGAAGTAATTGAAAATCCACCATGTTGATAAAGGAGAGTAAATTTCGATTTAGTTGGTATCCTAGGAACAAGAGATACAGGTACAGTAGAAATGAATTCGAATGGTTTTTGACTACAAAAATAGTTGGGAATGGGACAACGTTCACGCGCTCCGGTCTTTCTATTGGTTTAATTCAATCTTTACGTCATTTCTAACCAATAGAATGGCTTCATTTCTTTTCTTCAACTCTTGCCTGCGAACCTGGCCTGAGTAGGGAATGGAAAAAGAGGCCCATCTCTTAAGCCATCAGCGCAAAAAAGCCTGAAAGTGGGTTTTGAGGTCTCCCCATACTCGGGAATGAAACCATAGAAAGCTCTTACAGTGTTAAATAACCACCGAGTTCAATAGGCTCAAGTTGGGAGTATTTGTGATAAATGACACCCCCACCCAATCTTGAATGGGTGGTTTCTGAGCAGGCTCGTGACAGAGTGTCTCGTTGTGCCGGTGATTTATGAACGCAAATGCAAAGGCTGTTACCTAAATCGTACGCATTTTCTTTGTTCTTTTTAGCCTGAGGAGACGGGCAAGCAGCTTGGATTTTCTCCCTGAAGCGATCAACAACAGTAAAGTCATCCAACAAGCACAACAACAATACGCCCAACAGAATGGTGGAACACAGGCTAATCATAACAACAAAGCCTCTAGCCCGTTCGCTCGAACTACTTCAATGTCGCAGCGATCGCCATTTCGAAAGAAGGTATCTTATCAAGCGGAACAGGCGGATAATTCGATCTCCGGCGTCCGAGAGCTGCGACCGAAAGGCTTGAAGCGAAGTAAAAGTGGCCTCGATGGTAAGGCTATATAATGGATTTTAGAAGTATCAACACAAGGATATTTTTCATGGATTGTATCTCCTATTTAATTTCATCAGGTTGTTGAAATCAGTTTAGTATAAGTTAATTTGAGAAAAACCCGAGCATGTTTAAGTTTTAAATGCTTTTCTTTCCGAGATCTGTAGTGCAAATACATAATCTATCGACTAGTCCATTGACTTTATAACTATTCTTTTTACAGCGTTATTCGATGCCATTGAACGACAGGAATTTTCGGAAGTTCGACGCCTCATTACCGTCCACGATGTCAGTTTGAATGAGTGGGTGCTAAAATTGCAATTATTATCCAGCATCCTTTTTAACCGAAAATTTATGGAATGGTTTCAGGAGAATGACCTAATTAAAAATTTTATAAGGGTCGAATTCCAGTTTTTTTGGGTGGTTTTATCAGGAAAAACAACGCAATCTTAGCTCTAAAAATATGAACCTTTATCCTGTGAATTCAGTAATATTGTCCATATTCAACTTTTTCAACCGTTTTTTTTTTTAGATTAAATGGGGATTCTTTTACACCACTTGATGTAGCCTTGATGCTCAACGAAACAGACATCTCAAACCTTCTCCTTCATTATGGCGCTAAAGAAAATCCAGCTTGTAAGCCAACTCTCTTATTTTTAATAAGAATTGTTTCGGCATTAGAGAGTATATTTTTAGAGCTCCGTTCACACTACCACCTTAAGTGACACGAGGCGTTTCCCTACTCTTATCACAGTATAACAATATATATTACATTATTTATTTAAAACCAATAAAATAAAAATATGAGGAGTCAAAATTTTACCGAACCATTCCTTTAAAAGACATCATATCATACTGCTTGCAGATTTCCCGTGGAAGTGTGTCCGCTTATGAAGTCGACAAGTCCGAAATGTTGTTTTCCAATTTACCTTAGACTTTAGAGCGTTCGAATTTTAAAACATTCGAATCGTGATGTTGACGAACAGAATTGAAAACAAGATGGTGGAGTAGTCCGTTCTAAATTTGGGCACGCTTCCTATATACGGGTAGCCCGATCTAGTCAAATAGTTGGATATCAGTGATTTAAACCCTTCGCACAAAGATTTCAATAAGAAGAAAAATTGTTCTCTACTTCCCAGACCATCCCAAAATTAGGATGAAAATTTAATTTCCATTTGCACCTTTCTCCTCTCACCTTCGTCCCTGGCAAATGAATTCACACATAGACTAGTTACATTTATGCAAGTTTATTAAAGACAATAATAAAATGCAGAGGGAAGGATCCCTTGTGAAATACCAGACGTCTTGGATTTTATGAAGTAAAAAAAAGTTTTGAATTTATGTTCAACTGATTATCCTACGCTTTACATTAGTGTGTGAGAAAAACCAACTGGCACAACGTTCTTTTAACGTTTATCTAACATTCACAACGTCCATATAACGTCAGATAAACGTTGAAACGACGTTGTGTGCCAGCTGAAAAAGAAAGGAAATCCGATTCTGTGGGCTTTCTTTCCTTACTTTCGCCATAGGAAATCTTAGTGTCAAACTTAAATGAACTTTACACCTGTATTTTATTGTAAAATGCGATTTTTTTCACCCACCATCGTTACCCCCCGCTTTTAGGCTCTTATGTGTACCATTAATAATAAAGTTCCGAATTTTATTTCAATAAATGACACTTTATCAGTTGATAACGAGAATAGCTTTACTTGACTCAAAATAATGTGTAGGGGAATCAAAATAACTTGGTTGCCAATTTTTTTTCGGACACTTTGGTGTGATTTTCAGACAAATATGACGGTCTCAGGCAAAAATCATAGGGTGAAAAATTAATGAAAATTTTAGCTTGAGAAAACGGAGACCTGTTGTATATTTTTGGAAAGTTCTCAAAAAATTAAGATTAGAGATATATTGCAAATATAGGTGATTTCTGTACCTAACTCGAGATATTAGCTGTTTTGTCCAGTTTTTCCAAAAATGTATAACAAGTGCTTTGACTTAAAAAAAACGAGCGATTTTACAAATTTCCCCCTACTATTTTTGAGGTGATAAAACCTTTTCCAAGCATTTAACTTGTAAGCGGATTTTAAAGAACTATTTCCGAGTCTTTCAAAAACGAGAGTACATATGAAACCAGACAAAAAGTTCGGCCTGGACCCATGTCCTTTGCTAGTAGAGTCAATGACAAGAAAAAACACAGGAGTATGAAACCGGATTAATAGTTCGGCCAAGCCCTACTGTCTTAGCTAGAAGGGGCAATACTTCACAAAAACAAGGGAAAGCACTATGAAGTCATTTGAAACAATAGTTTCACAATTTCGTTTTACACGAATAAAAAGGTCGGGAAAATGGAAAATAGCGCCCAAGAATCATATTCTCAACTTGTAAAGTTTCCTTTTTTGCAGATAAATTTCGAAATTGTAATTATTTCTTACTGGTAGTAGCGCTGAGTAGCGTGAAACCTCGTTTTCAAAATAACAATCAAAATTGTTTCCAATTGAGTATATATAATACAATAAAGAAATAAAAAAAATAGGATAGGGATATCTGCCTACGCTTTATTCCCTCTCAAAAAAAAGTGTTTTCCTCACTTTCTTGTCCCCCTTTTTTTCTTCTTAATTCTATTGTAATTTATATCTCAAAAAAACACAATAAATATGAGTGAACCGCTTATCTATGATACAGTAAGTACAACATGGCTTCTTGAATACAAGGAACAATTTTTTTTTGAAAGTCCAAAAAATGGTGTAAATGATTTCAATCTCGTACCCAGAGCTACTTACAACACTTTTTGATTTTACAGTTATGGACATGAAACAATAGCTCTTGGAAATACCGCGGGGTGCGCCACAAAAAAGTTTCTCTTTTTCAAGTGAATTTTCTCGAGATCTAAAAATTTTAAAAGACTAAAAGGTCGATTTTCGAGCACTTTTTGGAGGTAACTTTTTTATTCGATTGAGGAAAACTTTTGATCTAATTAACCAAATTTAATAAAAAAACCCTCAAAATTTAAGTTTATCCTTCTTCTTTTCAATGTAAAGAATATTTGTTCTTGAAAAATCTATAGAAATCAGGAAAATCAAGTTTAAAGAGAGAGATTTTTGGTGGCGCACACGGTACTGCCGCAAGTTTTCTTTGAATTTTTGAATTTCCTAAAAAATAACCGGCGTTCTGACCACTAGAATTTGGCTACGATGTTTGGGAAGCAAGAGATATCGACGGTGATTGGACGTGTCCCTGCATTTGGGTCTTTATAGAGTTTTGGTTTTTCTGAAACTAATACTAGTAACATCTTTTGTTTTTCTTCTTTTTTAGTTCACGAACCAAAAGAACGGACAAGCCATTTGGAGAGTTTGATGGAAACTGCTGAAGAAAACGTCAATAATTACAAAACGACACTTCTCAACTACACTGGTGATACTAAAGTAACTAATGCAATTTCATACCATCTAACAAAACTTGAAACCAGTCATCAACCTTTATAAATCCCGGACTAAGCTCTGGTTTAGACCATAGATATCTTATATATAGGAGCTTTTACTACCCTATTTGAAGCAAAATAATTCACTATCTTCAATGAAGTGACCTTTCAATTTAGCTTGCGCGACCCACGTCTGTCATCTTTCATTTATGAGTTTCTTGAAAGTGGGACCCGCAAAGAAGCCATTGCAGTGTTAAATATTAACATCGTGCGGCGCTTCATCATCACAAGTATTTCAAGTAAAAGTATATCTACCGCTCTAGATGCATTTACAACGCTATTGATCGATGCTACCATTAGGATGCTACTTTCAAAAAAGAACTCCGATCAAAGATTTTGGTTGGCTGAGAAAACCACCTCCAGGGTCTATTCATGATTAGACAGGAGAACCGTCGTGTGTTTTTTTATAATTTGATGTACACAAGACGGGTTCGAGCTGTGAGTCCAATACTCGAAAGTTGGGCTTACTCTAAGAAAGTGTGACCAGTAAAAGAATAACAAAATTTGATTGGCTATGTTTTCAACTGTTATTAGGATCTGAGAAATTCAAATTCTCAGCCCATACCATGCTATACATTTCGCCATCAGTTTATCAATGAAGAAATCATAGCATGGATTCCCAGGCTAATTCATGATATGCACAATTGCAATGGCAATGTCTTCTGGCATTACATCACGGACCCAATAGCTGGTTGGTTGTAAGTGACGTCAAATCAGTCAACACGTCACTTTCAACCAATCAGCTGTTATGGCCGTGGAAGACATTGCAATGTTGCATATCATTAATATATAAAACTTGAGTGAAACCTATCCTTTTCATATTACTTTTGTGCAAGGTTTATAGGTATTTTGAAATTACCGTCCAACTTTTTATCTTTTTTTTCATCAGGAAAACGAACGTCAACTTCGTGAATGGGAGTGGAGATTATATTTTTTACGTATCATGCAGAACGGATTCACAAACGCCGGTAAGAAGAAGATCTTCTTCTTTAAGACTTGGACAGATTTCCGACTTAAAAGACTATAATCAGGCTTGCTGTTACAAATTTTGTGGTAGAGGAACCAACCAAGCTTAAAGGAAATGATCACGGCATCTATCCACCCATCGCTAGACCTCGAAAAAGAATATGCAGCGTGAAAACAAAGAAAGTACTAGTTTCTACATGTCAATGTGTGGAGCAAATCTCAAACCTTTAATTTTTTATTGTTTGGGAAAGGTTTAAGAGGCCACTCTAGCCCTTTGGGCTTGAAACTCAATGTTAAACTCAAATTAATCGTATTTTATTTCATTTTAGAACCTCCATCACAGCCGCCTATCATCTCAACTGCACCACTATCGAGCGACTCAATTGTGGTCACCTTAAACGCACCTACATCCAGGGAAAATGACACTAAAGAAGTTATCACAAAATATCGAGGTACTTACTTTTTCACATCTTTCTTTAAAACAGAAAGAAGAAAAGTTATGGTATCAACCCCTACCTTCTCGCCATGCCGTAGTGCAGTGGTAGAGCATCCGGCTACGGCTCGCAAGGTTGTGGGTTCAACCCCAAACCGGGTTATACCAAAGATTCTCAAAATGGTATTTGATGCCTCTTTGCTTGATGCTCAACAATTAAGAAAAGAGTTAAGGGCAAATAGAGCAATCCAGGGAGAAATAGCCGTGTCCACCCCTACCTTCGGGTCGCCTCCAACCGCGGTTACAGACTTAGTTACTTAGCGATGCGTTAATCTTTTGAGGATAGACTGGTAATAAATTAACAAGGAAAATTACTTTCGACGACGGTATGGAAAACGCAAGTGTAGTCTGAGCGCCAGAGCCAGGAGCGCTTTTGTGAATGTAAGAAACCATACCATTGAAGTGAAAAAACAACGTGGATTTAGTTCAACTATTCGAACACACCCTATAACTTTCACTCCACCTCAAAGACTTTATCATGTGGAAGATAGTTCTTCAAAATCCGTTCGTTTAGTACACAGATTTTTGTCAGTTGATCCCAGAAATACATAGTCTAATTCGCAGACCTCTTAGAAACCGCCGGTCGTATCTATATAAGGTCGATAAAAAGCACAAATCCGTTAGCCGATAGCATCAGCTTAGTAAATACGATGGAAAGACTATCTGAAAATTCTATACTGGACTTTTTAATTTGAAATATTTATCTATGTTTAATTTTGTATCAATTCTTCAGTGGAATGGAGCAAAGATGAGAATTTCAATACAATGGAAGGCCACGAATTGTTAGAAGATAAACGCCATCTATGTTGCACTATACCTAGCTTACCTAAGGTAAGGCGTTCCCCTTGGTAACAAAACGTTCGGCCGCCCTCTTTAATACGCTGTTTTATCTGCTTTCTGTTTGAAATCCGAAGACACAAACCTCAATCATCCAAGTCCGCCCTAATAATATCCCAGCTGGCACACAACGTTGTTTCAACGTTTATCTAACGTTCACAACGTCCATATAACGTTAGATGAACGTTGAAACAACGTTGTGTGCCAGCTGGTACATCCTATTCATAAACTAAAATGATTACGTCAGGCAAATTAGGGAAATGTGTCACTCTTTTCTTGCCTCTTGATGCCTTTAAAAATCAAGTGAAAACCTGTTTCATAATAAAATTGTGTTTGAAGGTTTAATTATGTGTTTATCTGTTTTTGTCTCCGGCGTGTGTGTTCTTGCGTGTGGGTCAAGAATCGAAGAGGAGGGGATTTCCAATTTCCAACATGATGAGATGAAAAAACAATTTAATACACAATTTTTGTTATAAGAACTTGTACATTTTAGCATAGGGTCAGTTTAATTTTTTTCTCGAAAATTTTATGGTCGTTTCTTTACAAGAGGCTTCAAAATTTTCTCAATGATTTCCGAAATCAGAGGCCAAAATTGTTCGTAATTAGAGTATAGCTTTGAGCCTTCATCTCAGCCTCTTGTTGTTATCAAATTGTTCTTATAAAAAGTGTCATATACCCCTTCATCGATAACTTAAAAAAAAACACTACATTTACGAAAAGTTTTTCCCAAACAACCATTCAGTAGCCTTTGATTTTCGTCGCCATTGAAACTCCCGTGGGAAGACATTATGTATGTGTGTTTTTCCTGAACTGAGACGGTTAGCTTTCATATTTTCTAAATCCCGATTGACTGAGGACGACTTTGAGGGAATGAATGTCCAGAAACTCTTGATTTTTACAAAGTAAAGGTTTTGTTTTAAATAAGAGTGATATCGTTTGCTTACTCATCAATTTTAATTTACAAGCTTTTTTGATATTGAATTGACACGGATGTGGAGCAAAATTGGTCAGAAATAGGAAAAGAAAAACATTTTTTTGCTTACATCAGCACAATATAACAATAGGAAGACACTGTCCTGATATGAAATATGTGTCCGATATGAAACGGAAACACTTATGTAAAAAATAAAACCTTTAAGGATTAATCACACGATGGGTTATTTTTTCTTATTTGGCACTCCCTCAAAGAGAGCAATTAATCGTTAATTGCATCCTGTAGAGAGCAATAAATCGTTAATGACACTCTTCACTCGGAAAATTAATAACAAAAAAATCACTCGTGCAATTATTCTCGAATTGCACTCGTTATCATGTGATTAGTACTAGTAATCGTATGGTTTGGAGTGCAATTAACGATTAATCACGAGTAACAAAGGAGAAAATAGTAATTTGCACGAGTCCGAAGGACGAGTGCAAATTACGGTATTTTCTCCTTTGTTACGAGTGATTAATCGTTAATTGCACGACAAAACATACGATTCCGAGGTAATCGTCAATAAACATTCGAAAACCTCCTTTTTTTCTTTTGTTTAAAAAGAAAACATTGCAGTGTAATTTTTCTTTGTTTTCAATTAAAAGAAGCTATTGTAACGTAAAATTTCTTTGTTCTTTTTTATATTGAAGAAAAAATGTCTTTGTTTTTTATTATATAGTAAAAAAAAGTCTCTGACACAAGACTTGGTAGAGAAAAGAATAAGGGGACAAAAGTGTCCCCCCGCCGAAGAGTGCAAAAAGTGGTAATAGTGCAATTAACGATTAATCGCACTCCTCTAAACCAATCAGATTCGAGTAATTTTGCACGGCTGACGATTACACATACTAATTCGCCATCGTCACTATTCTACTGTGAAAAATTTGGAATGTATTTAGTATCAGATTAAAAATTTAAGTCTTCCAATCACGAAAGCTTCTTACCGCTGGAGTTTTCTCACCTAAAGGAAATACCTTTAGCTAGGTTTTAAAGTATAACGTCTTGTTTCATTAAAATATTGCATTATATCAATCAATTTTTTGCTAATTTTGCTAAGCTTGAATAAATATACCACACTTTCCAATGTGATCATAGTCATTATAAAAAACCCCGGTCTGGCAATGCATTGTTTTAGCTTTTTGTTCAATTTTCTTTTGTTACAAACAGTTTGCAAAATAAATCGATATTGATACGTAAGCTCCATCTTTTAACAATAAAAAGAGAAAAAAGCCTTCCAGACCAGTGTTTTTTATAATGACTATGATGCGATGGCAAGCAATACTTTTCAAGTCAAAATTCTTAATTCTCAAAAAAAAAACCTGAAAGTTTAAAGCCGGTTTGAGAACGTAGAACCTGATTTGAGGACATAAAGCTACCCTGATCCTGTTTTTGAAGGGGCCATTTTCACTCATCATGGCATTCTTTTGTTTTCGGATTTAATTTTTTATTTGTTTTATTGTCCTCCCTTTAATCGTTCTTATCTGAAATAAGGGAATGCTTTCTTTACTCTTTTTCTGATTTAGTCTTTTCTAACTTTTAGTGTAGCAAGGCTTTTTTTTCTTTGCGGGAACGAGTTTTCTTTATTTATACGATTGTGGCTTTTTGGATTTGCAGGTTTTCTTAAAAAGCTTTGAAAAATCTTTTTTCTATTTGTTGAAAAAGTTGGCTCAATAAAAGCTGGGGTATTGTATATTTCGAACTAGCCTAGCATTTTGATGGGATTGAGCTACGCGGATTTTTACTCCAAAAGTCTAGAAAGTGATTCGAGAAGGGTTCATCAACAAGAATAAGTCCTGCGAAATATTTGTAAATTTGGACTCATCTGCGAAATTATTGTTTGCTTTCTTAAAAAGTGTATTTGTTTAGACCATAGTCCGTATAAAAAACCCTGGTACGGAAGCCTTTTGTTTCTTGACATTGTTTCTTAATTGAACTTGCGTTGAGAAATTAGTTTGTTTTGCTCACTTTTTGATCATGTGATTAAATCTTAAACCAATCCCAAGAGGAATATTTGGTAACGTGATCAAAAACTGAGCAAATCGATTTTTATCTTTTGATATTAAAAAAGACCAGGGTTTTTTATACGGACTATGTTTGGGGCGTTTGGTTTGTTTACAAATGAGCCGCCCAGTAAATACCTGTAAAACAGGCCTTTTCTTGTATCCGTAAACTAAGCTTTATTTTCCCTCTACAGAATACAACACTATACGTTCGTGCACAATCAGGAAATCACAAAGGCTTTTCAATGTATGGCTACCCAGAACCAAGATCCGTCTCTCCTTCGTGTAAGTTTCCTATACAAATCACTCTCATTTCTGTTTGAATAATCGAGACAATACTGTTATGCGAAATTGAAAGTTTTCTATGTAAATCCTTCTTTTTTCTGTTCGAATGATCAAGGCTTCCCAGATCACTTTTTCAATTTAAGAATCCGTCTCACCTTTGAATTAGAGACAGAATAAGACTTTAGAAACCACTAAGACCAGTGTAACATTCTTCGCTCGAACAATTGATGCTTTTGAAGTTTCATTTACTTAATACAAATGCTTTTTTCCATCTGATTGGCTAATCAAGTCTTTCCAACTTTGCACGAGCTGACTTTTAATCGATGCTATATTTTTTACTTCAGCATGGCACGAGCTAGATAATAGTTTACCACGTTACCATGGAGTCAGCGACAAACTACACCATCTTGTTGATGACGTATTATCCGTTTCCCGAAAACAATCCGATAAATCCAGCGACGGTAAGAGCCTTTTTATCAGATCTATAAAATTAGTAGCACTAAATCTTTGTTTTGCTTGCTATTTTTCTAATGATGCTTCGAACCTGATAATTTTAGGTAACTGTCGGACGGGAATTGTGTACACAATACGCATCCCCTATATCAAAACATATCAGAGGGGATACGCGGACAGCCTAAAATTACCATTGGACAGATAATTTAGAGCACTTTAATTTCTGAAGAGAATAATCAAAAAAAAAAGAGCAAATGAAACCTGCCAAGATTGAATTGGTATTTAAGAAAATCGGCCGTTATTAACTCTAAGTGAAACCAAGTGTATACCTTTATATAATTTAAAGTCCCATTTACATTACAGATGGTTCTGATGAGGACACACCACCATGTGAAGCGCCACCTGTCAGATCACCAAAGACGAAAAATCCTTCGCGTAAATTGGTCAAGTCAATGAGCAAATACACTAATTTGATTTTCAATTCTGCACCAAAGCTATTGAAGAAAATTAAAGGGTAAGCTTGTTATGATTGTTATGTAATCAAAGTTTTTAGTCACTAAAATTTGAGAAATATGAGCTATACTATAGTTCGTTGTGTTAATTCCAAGCTCTAGTTGAAATGACCAACTTTGTTTTGATCACTTTGTCGATTCTTTGGTCAAATTTAAATGAAGAAAGATTAATCTTTTTTATTTGCTTGGTCAGCAAAATCAATAATTTGGTGGGTGGACTTTTCTTATAATTTGAATAGTAGGCAAAAAAGGGCTTAACATTGGGCCATTTACGATGAAATAGAACTTTTTACCGAATTTTCCCATTTGGCAGCTGTTCAAAATTTTCATTGAATTCGAATTAAATCATGACCTTGTTATAATCTCAGTTGTGTAGCCAGCTTCCAAAACATTTTCGATTACTTAACTAAAGTGCTGCAGCCTTTCCTTCTGGAGACGGAAATCTGTCCAATGTGAATTGTTTTTTTGTCCAGATAAGTCTTGAAATCGGAGATTTCGCAAAATTCAGGCTATAACCAGACATTCCGGCTAGTTCAACACTGTAACTAACAATCACAGAATGATCCAAGCTATTTTTAAGGCGTGGTACTTATTTGGCAGCCCTTTAGTATATTATTGACCAAATCATTTATTTTTTGAGGCGTGGCATTTATTTGCCAGCCCTTTTGTATAATATCGACCAATATCATTTATTTTTTTAGGCGTGGTATTTATTTAGCAGCCCTTTTGTATAACACGGACCAATCAAAAGTGTTGGTGACAATGGATGAGAATCTGCCCGTTGTGGAGTGCGATGATAATCATGCTAAATTGTTCAACCAAGAATTCTATTGGTTCTCCAAGGTACTTTATAACTAATTAAATTTTGTTGCTTAATATAACTTAAAACTAAAGTTTTTCTCAAATAGTAGGGGCCAACCCTCAGGATCCATGACATCTTTCGTGGGACTCAACTGCGTGTGGTAGGCTCGAAAGATCTTTACGACCTACCTGAGAGGGGGCGTCGAATCAGGCCCGGCAAAGATTTTTTAAGAGGGCAAGGGGCTTCTTTTGTAAGTTCTTTTATAAAAACCAGTAAACTTTGTCTGAGTCTGAAATTGTTATTAAATTTCTATTGTTCCAAACAATAGAGCTATCTCATAAAATCTTTCTTATAAATAAAAAAGCATGTATTACCTGTTAATGTGAACTTGTTTTGATTATTTCTTAGACCTCATGCACATGGGAGGACATTCAACACATGCTTTACACCTCCACAAAATCACATTCATCACAATCGGTTCATATACGAAGGAAACTTTTAGAATCTGCTCTCGTTCTAATGGTAAGTCGTTTACTGCATTCGAAAATCTCCTTCTATTAAGGCTAATATACAAATTTTTGTGAGTTTTTCTTTTCTTTTTGGCTGAAAACTGCAAATACCCTATAAAATCGGCAGCTCGGGGCAGTTGCAAACAAAAGCAAATAAAGCTACTAGCTAAGGGAAGGACTTTGCGAGTTTCGTGATTTTATTCTCTTTTCGCAAAAGTACTCGCCAAGTAAGAGAGCAAATTCATTATTTCTATGATTTCAGTGTTCTGATTTTCTAACTTCTCGTTACCTCTTAACTTTTAGAATGCGACAGGAGTGAACGATTTGGGTCCGATTCATGATAAACCTTTTCGTGATGAGCATGGAAGTGTTTTGCTGTTAGCTGTCAACTGCGTCAAGGTAATTAATTCAGTTTTCCGCTGAGCGAGCCGTTGGACCCTCACTTCTATAGTGGGGCGGGGGGGCTATAATTTCGGGAGGAAAATGTCAAAGAATATTTTTTTTGGCTTACACTATGGTGCAGTATATCTTCCTTCACGTACCTTGTTTGGCTGACTTCTTTTCACCCGTTGCCAGGGATTTTTGTTTTGCTATTTCTTTGACCGGCGGATGAGAATAAATCTGTCGAATTGTGTTTTATAAGCCTATGATTTCTTATTAGCAAATTTATTTCCATGAAAATCTCCTTAGAGATTGTCATGGATTTTTCTGAACACTTTTAGAAACTCTAAAATCAAAAATAAAAGACGGAAAAGTGCTTTGCCCTGGACTCACCGGGGGGGGGGGTCAAAGGGGGTTAAAGCCCCCCCCCCTAGACCCCCAGTTTCATTTTCATGAATGTATATCTTCGCTAAGCAGTATTCCCTTTCATGCATATTAGAAACTTAATCTAAATTTACAAAAACGATCCCAGCTCAAAGTGCTTAAGAAGATTCCCTGATATCTAGACATGCTTATCCTTGTACCCAATTTATATCCTAAATATTGACAGTGGACCCTTTTTTTGTTCCAACAGAAAATTTCGAGTTCAAAGACGATGACCATGAAATGGATTCCTGTACAAAAATTCTTGAAAAAGTCAACACATTCATCGAATAGTGATTCTGTCATGGTTCCTGAACGACTCATCCCTTGTGTACAAGTATGTAATTTTAAACTCTGAATAATATCGTAAAATCCCAACCTCTTTAGATACACGAGGGAAAACTTGATTTATGACAGTAGCAGTTGGTGTCAAGTAATTCTTTTTTTCATAAAATATTCCAAAATCGGGTCAAATCTGTATTATTCTCATTTTTTAGGAACAAGTTTGTGCTCACGAAGGATCTCGGACAAAACTTCCAAAGTGAGTGAACACAAAACTTATTGACACTAAACTTTTCACTATCATCAGCGACTTTTTATATAATAGAATAAAATCACGTTAATACACTCTTCTCGAGATGCATAAAATTACATATTCACAATGATAATTGTGTTGTTTACACCTCATGAGACATTTTGAATTTCAAGTACTTTTGTTTTAGAGTTAACGTTTGCCTTTTGAGAATTTAAATTGGTTTAATAAATGTATAATTTCATAGCAATGAAATCTGTTTGAAAATGAGGACAACAATAAATTTATGCATCTCGAGAAGAGTGTATTAGCGGGCGGGCTCGATACATTTGCGTAAACCAAATTTTAACGGGCATCATTAAACGTATCTCCTACCATCATCTTCCTCAAATTTTTGAGCAAAAGAAAGAAATACTTTCTCCTCACCCATAACGCCATGCAAGAATTTAGAGAAATTCCTTTGTTTATTCTGCTTTGTCAGCAAACGAAGCGCGCCTCCTTTCAATGCGCTGTTCCATAAAAAAACATACAGGGGGGTGGACGAACCTTTTCAAGTAAAAAAAATTATTGAAAATGTGTGGATAACCCCTAGAAAATGGCAAAATTTGCAAAAATACCCTTGGGAAAATTCTTTTCATACCTTAAAGCGAGGTTGGGCGAGTTAAAATCAGTCTTTTACCCCCTGGAAATGTTTACATAACTTTTTACCCCCTTGGAAAAATGAAAAAGGACCCCCTGGAAATTTTTCTCGGTTGGAAATGTTCGTCCACCCCCTGTATGGATATAAAATGGAATGGCCCAATAACATAAAAGAAGAATACCTTTGAAAACAAGCATATATATTTTAAAGTCTTCTTTTCTTTTTCTTTTAGGGGTTTATATCTTGGGTATCTTAAACTACGGACGTCCATGGACACACTGTCTATCATTGTCCCAAACGCACACACCAACGTTTTACCACACGTCAAAATACAAGATGTTCCTAATGTGACCAAGGATCAATGGCAATGGTTGAAAAGCTTTAACGATATCAACGGATTGGTCTCACATACGAAAGAATCGACTCAATCGGAATCGATGTTTGAACGGAGATTAAAAATCGCGATTAGGAAATTGTTCAATGCTCTTAATATCTCAACTGATGTAAGTAACTCCTAGACTAAACAAGTTACGTAAAGCTACGTAATGTTTCGCTATTAATGGTCGACAACATTTGATTTGCAAAAGAAGTTGCCTCTGTATAGTCTTTCCAATTTTTCAGGTTGCATTGTCACATCGCGTTTATGACCAAGAGGTTATCGAGCTCGATTCTGACGTCATGTTTATTCTCATTTTCCCAAACGAAGTTTGTACACCACCAAACCAATCAGACAATTTTTCTAGTTCAAGCGCCTACTCGGCATTACCGGTTCAATCGTTTGAAATGAACAATATGATGACTTATCAACCTAAACTTATGTCTTCGTACTGTCGGTTGTCAAGTATACTAGAATTAGAAAATTTAAGCGTACAACAAGCAATTCGAGAATCAATTTGTCATGATGAGACGAGGACTTTGAAAAATAAGCAGTCTCGATTATCCAATTATCAACAAAACGTTGACGACCTGTGGAAAGTGAGTCGATGGATTTTTGATACTTTACAATCATGTCAAGAGAAGAACTTAAATGTCGGCGTTCCGTTAAATACACTTTTCGGCGTGACGTCATGGTGTGACGTCATTAATAACCGATTATCGTTAACGAGTCAAGCGTCGGTGAACAGTATACCGTGTGCTTTATCAGATCGTGAGCGGGACTCTGAATCGATTAGTAGCACGGAAACATCAAACGAACTTCCGTCCCCGACGTCACCTTCAGCAACGGCGACGGTGACGACGCCAGTGTCGTTAAAAATATACGGGACCGAAGAAATTGGTTTCCAAGCAACCAAATATACGACAGTTACTGTTGATGATAACACGACGGCCCTTGATATTGTTCTTTTAGCGGCCCGACAATTTTTATCAGAACCTGAAAGTTTGAATTCTGAACCAATTAAAGAACTGTTGTCTGAGAAGAATTTGAAAAATCTTGCATTGGTTGTTGTTGCTGGATCACGTGAACGCGTCCTGCGGGATGAACTGCATCTGTTAAAACTTCAAAATCCCTGGGAAAAAGGTACTATATATTTAAGGCTGAAAAAGGAGGCTATTCGTGCCACAAAGTGGGGCCTCTCTACAACAGTTTAGATCTTTTTCTATTTTTTGTTTATATTTTTTTATTTTTAATATTTTTTTATTTTTCGTTCACGCCTTTTTGGTCGCTAATCGATTTGACGTTTGAACACTCAATTAGATTTTGTAAAATCGATTAACATGGATTATTTTACCCTAAATCTAATAAACAGTACTTAAAAAATCTTCAAAAATGAACAGTTCTTCACACTTTCTAATTGCGATGAATTTTTGTAATAGTGTTACTCAAATCAAAGGTGTCTCTATAATTTAACATTAATTTTTTAACTTATTTATTTTATGATATATTTTTGTTTTCGTCTCTATATTTTTTTAAATTCTTTTTTTTTCTTATTGAAAAAGAAATTGTAGTTTTATGATGTAATTTGTTCGAAAAAATGGTTTATTTAAAAGAAATATTATTGTACCGTTAAAGGTGAAAAATTAGTAGATAAAATACCATAAACTTTTCAATTCTTCAAATCCCGGTCTAAAGAAGTTATTTTCTGTCCTAAATTTTAACACCCCTGTCTCACAGCCCTAGTGCAACTTCTTTCCACCGTTCCAGGCGGGGATGAAAATTTCTATCGAAATTGTTTTCAAAAGCTCTCAAAAGCTTAAATGGGGGATCGCGTTTTGGTCCCCGTTTTGGAGTGCAGTTTTTTTCCATTGAGTTTAAATGCAGATTAAAACAAAGTAAATTCTCTAGTGGGGTTGAAATTACAGGGTCGTGTCTGTGACACAGGGGTGTTTAATGAAATTGGACTTACTGCCTGTAAGTCCAAAAACTGTGACGTAACATTTTAAAGTCCATCCCACCTCACCTAGCCTGTCTCCATATATGGAGAAATTATATTATATATAATTTATATAAATGTGGTCTCGACCACTAAAGCTTGGTTAATCAGGCCGCTAAAACCGGATTTCGACCGCTGACGTAATAAAAATTTGTGGTGCCGAAATGTTTCTCTGATCCAGGGGCTAACGTCAGGCTCACGAGTTGTATACAAACGTGGCAGAGTGATTTCTATGTCATCAAAAACTTTCATACCACTAATTGATACAAACTTCCTTCTTCGTTGGAACTCTTTCATTGAAGAAAAAGTGAGCTAATTTAATTAGACGATGCGGAAGTTCGATTTAATTATCATGGCAAGAATAAATACGTCGAGGTTACTAACGTACTAAGATATGATCTCTACAATGATGAACAAAATATTTGAGACAAAGTGGATTTCCCTGCGAAATTTTAAACAACAAAAAATACGGTATCGAAGTCTTCTGAGAATAGTCGAGACAAGGAGTAGAAACTGATCAATTTCTGAAAAAGGGCTGATACAAAAATGTCATGTATCTATATTGTCTGTACACAGAGCCATACGGCTGATTTCAAAATTCATCGCCGTATTACGAAGCGATAAAAGGGAAATACACTCTGGTACAGAGTAGTATCTATGCGGAATTAAATATTTTGAAGATTTTTCCCTTGAATAATTTTAATATTCTTCAAAAACATGATATTGTATATTTTAGTCTAAAAATTCGAAAATAAAATCTTTAAAAAAGTTCAAAAGTTTATATAAATATTAGTTCAAAAAATACTTGAAATTTTAGTAAAGAAATTTTTAGAGTAGAAAATCCTACAGCTGCCTAAATAAGAAATGTTAAATTTCAAGTGGAACTTCTTTTTGTGTAACCTCTGTCAATATAGGGCGGTTCTAAACTCAAAAGCATAGCAACCACAAGTTTAGCCTCGTTTTGTAGAAACGTGTTTAAATGAAAATATAAAATTCCCAAAATGGTTGAATTGGTCCAAACAACACCCTACGGCAGTGTTATTAAATGTATAGGCTTATAACAATAAGTCAAGACAGTTTAGACTTGCTTATAAGAACGAATGAATTTCAAACCCAACTCGACCCTTCTTGAAATTCTTAATTCTTCTCGTCTTAAAGATTAAAATTTCTTAAAACAAAATTTTCAAAATCTTAGGCTCTGATTGTTCTTAAATTTGTTCTAATTTTTCAACCAAACTTCAGAGTCCTTGTTCTCTTAAAAATTGTTTTAATAAAATAAGGGGTTATAACAATAAAAGGTTGAGACAGTTCAGACCAAAATGTAGGTTTTTTCTACAGTGAAGAAGCCATGCTTAAAAAGTTGTACCAACATCAACAACAGTGTGGTATGAATAAAGGACCAGACAAACAGTTTCTTTACTTTCCAATCGTGGTAGAAAATATCTTTCCATTTTTACACATTAAGTAATCCTAGTAACTCCAACTATTCAAGGTCTGAACATAAAAAATATATTCCTTTGCAGTCATGAAATAAGATAACAAGACCAACCAGGTCTATACTACACTAGTTCATCCCCCCCTTTATTTTCAAGTTTCTTAATTACTTCTTCTCAGAATGTCCTTGTAAATTGTCTTTCCATAATTAGAATGCTCGATACTACTGCAGAGCAAATTACTTCATTAAAATAAGAACATCGCAAAACTTTGAAGCCTTCGGATGTTCTTAACCTTTTCAGTTTTAAGCCTAAAAATGTTCTTAACATGTACTTATTTATTTTGACCATTTTGTGGGTATTTTTGATCATTTTCCTGAAATGTGGCGTTTTTGACTCCACAAAGCCTTAAAATGTTCTTAACTTGTTCTTAACATTTTGGCTATCGAAGCCTTATGTTCTTTGATAGTTCGCTCTTACAAAAAAAACGTGTAATTTCATTGATGCAATCACTAGTTACATATTTCGAAAAAATCTTCTTAGATTGTAATAAAGTCTTTGAAAATACTTTCTCAGCTTATTCTGAAAGTTATGAAATACACAATATAGAAATGTTTCTGTTACCGTTAGACCTTATCGGAGTTTTTGATTTTTCTAAAAAAGCGATGCATCGTGGGATTGTTTCGAGTATATTACAATAGAATTGCCTCGAGGAATTCCTAAGAGATTTCTATTGTAATACACTCGAAACAATCCCACAATGCATCGCTTTTTTAGAAAAATCAAAAACTCCGATAAGGTCTATTATATTGAGACACTTAATCAAAAAATTTAGTTGAGTCGAATTAAAGAGATATTCGATCCCCTGGAAAAGAACAGAAATCAGTTGGACTAATGCTACACTATTTTTATAAGAACCAGTAAATTTTTTCTGAGGCTCGGCTGTTCTTATCTTGTTCTTCTTATAAGGTGTAATTGAGGTATTTTAGGCTTTATACAAAATTTTAATACTTTAACCCCTAAATCGCTTAAAATTTAGCAATTCAGGCTCAGCATTGTTCTTAAATTGTTCTCATTTTTCAGCGATTTTGAGCCTTATTGTTCTTATAAAATTGTTCTCGTATAAGAAAAGTATACTTTATTGTATCATTTACTTACAACCCAGCACAACTTTTAATCATGTTTACAACGTCTCGCTTAAAAGTTTCATCGCTGATACCTGAGTACCCAGGAAAATGATTCAAATCTACCAAAGCGTAATTCCCTTCTAAATCCTTCAAAATATCGAAACCATACATACGAAATCGTGTTACTTTGGAAAGTCGTTCCACGATAGCCTGGATAACAGTCTTATTTAACATGTTCGGGTTTTCTTCGCCCGATAACCACGCGCGGGCGTTCGGATCAGTACCATGAAGTTCTGGAATAAACGCGCGTCCTGTTTTTGAAACGTTTCGTGTATCGAAAACTAGGCTGGGCTGGTTAGGATCACAGTCTATATTCTGTATGGAGGGTCTTTCGCACATACTAACACGATCCCCAATCACAAACACTTTGTATATAACGCCACCATGGTTACAAAACTCCTGCAAAAGACACGGCACCGGTAGATCAAATAATTTCTCATCACTAAAAATGATCTTCATATCATGTGCACCATCTAGACAAGAAGCCAAAGGTTTGGCCAAGATAGGAAACTTGATTCCAGATCTCTCGATAAGTTCGCGACAAACATCTAAGGCTGTGTTTCCAGGTATCTCAACAGTTGTTGGTACGTAAACAGAAACACCATCGACAGTCATTGAGCATTGATTCAGTATCTCGACTTGATATTGTCTTTTCATTAACTTAATAACAACTTCAAAATCATCCACAACCACCATTTCAGGATGTCGTTTCGAATATTCAACAGTCTTTTGTATTAGATTTTCTGTTTCTTCCAAACTTAAACCGTCTTTATGTATATCCACAACTTTATGGAAAAACACATCAAAAGGTCCTTGGCTTTCTAAATCGCCGTGTATATCCACTTCAGTGATTTTGATATTTTCTTTCAAACATAAATCTGCTATACGTTCAGGTAGCTTAATTTTCTTCTTCTTTTCTTTGGGTATAAGCAAACCAAGGTGAATTGGTTTCTTGTCTGTGTCTTCCATATTTGAATGAGCAATGCTAAAAAAAGGAAAAAATAACGTTAATTTTAGCAGGCAAAACATTTCAGAGCCCGGAAACCTGAAATCAATCCAGCAAAAGAGCTTATGGTTAGGGTTTGATTGCCAAGGAAGACCTGAGATAATTCTCTTTGCTCTTGATTTCGTTGGTTTATAAATCTCGACAGAATAAATTATTTTACACTTAATGACTTTTTGGAATACTCATTATCGAGTATGAACTGATGAAAATTACCCCTATAATCTATACATATCGAGTATGAACTGATGAAAAATATACAAGATGTTAAATCTACCCCTGAGCAAGCTTTCAAATTTCAAGTATCCTTCGACTGAATAAATAATTTAAGTAAAATATTCAAATAGCCAGGCTTGATTTTACTCTTCACTCACTCAATAAGATCACGAAAAAAGAGCTCTTTTCACGACCATTAATGGCCAAAGTTCTGATTTAGCATTTCTGATAAATTTAGAAACATTTAGGAATATTAAACACAAAAGAGCTGAGACCAAAGGGACAAGATGGAGTTTTTACAAGCTCTTATTATTTGATTTGGTTGGTCGTTAACCTGTAATAAAACAATTTTGTTCCTTTTTCTAAAGAACGAATCATTTTTATTACTTCAAATGACCAATCATTAAAGTATCTTATAAAAACTCCATCTCATCTAAGACCAAAAAGGTTAATATTACCACTTCAATAAAACCACTAGGGTTCTCAAACAATTTTCTAAAATAACATCATTTATACTGACACATTTATGTTACTGGTTTCGAAAAACAAACGCGTGAAATAAAACTCGAGATAAAACTGATCTTATCACATCAAAAAGAGAAACGCTTACAAGAGAAACTAGCGGTAAGACTATCACATCATATAATGGTATCCCCCTTGCAAATGTTTCAGATTTTGAATGTTATAGAATGTTTTGAATAGCAGAAACCACTAAAAATAAAATATCAACGAACTCTAAATTTTAGACTGGAATAGACATCCTCAAATGATTTAGCAAAATGCTGTCAAACTCTTCCACAGCTCAGGCCACCATTATATATGGCATACAAGTCTAACACCAGATTCGGTTACAGACCCAGTGGTACCCCACTTCAAAATTTGACTAAAATACTGTCCCCGGTGAGAAAAATACCCTACAATTTCAGCCCAATCAGAGAATTGACTTTGCTTTGATCCCCACTTGAAAATCAGCGGAACCTGCTGGGTTTTGTGATCCGGTAACAATAGAATTTCTATCTCCATTTGGATTTCGGTAAAAAATTTCTTCCCCACTGTGTTTCACCGGGGCCTTGAAACCTACCACTTTAGGGCAGGGGACGACGGTTAGATTCTTTTCTTAACAGAAATTGTTGCACACATGCAATAAAAGTATTTTTAAAGAGGATTCCTGCATTATAACACGCATGCGTAATTTCTCGCTCATAAAACCATATGTAGTTAATCTTTGTAAAAAACAAAGAAAAATCAAAACATTACAGTGGACAAATTATCTGGGTCGGGGCTGTGGATTACGGAATTTTTCATTCATTTTTAAATTTGTAGTTCTTTTTAAAATTTATAGTTTTTTTTTTAATTTGTAGTTCTTTTTAAAATTTATAGTTTTTTTTTTAATTTGTAGTTCCTTTTGTCTTTTTTTAGTAAATGTAACATTCTTTAGATTAACTTCCTCCGTTGATCTTAGAGCTCGGTGATGAAGATTTATATACTTTTCACACAAACCAAATAGATATAAGTGGAATTTACAGTTTTTGCAAATCAGACATAAACCTGTATTAGACAGGATTTTCAAAAGATTAAAATAATTTAACTTAAACAGGTTAACCCATCAAAAAAATGTTTTAAACCATATATATGTTTGGATTTAAAAAAACGAATGCTTAAAGGTTTTTTTAAATAAGAGTGATTTTGCTTACTCATCAATTTTAATTTACAAGCTTTTTGATATTGAATTGACACAGATGTGCAGCAAGATTGGTCAGAAATAGGAAAAGAAAAACATTTTATTGCTTATATCAGCACAATATAACAATACTGTAGGCAGACACTGTCCTGATATGAAATATGTGTCTGATATGAAACGGGTACACTTATTTAAAAATAAAACCTTTAACTAAGAAAAGCAGGAAATGTACATGCTATCAAAAGCCAATAAAACAGATTTTTAAAGTCAATTTTCAACTTAAAACTACACTAAATCAACATAAAGAGAGAGAGAGCTAACAAAAGTATCAAAGTGTAAATTCTATTATAAAGGAATCATTATAACGTAACAAAGAAATTGACACAACAATAACAAAGATCTGTCATCATATGTACACTTCATAAAGTAGAACTTCTCAAAACATGACATGATGGGTCATGAAATATTAATCAGCGGAAGTCAGCAAAAAAAAACCTGCTACTTGAATCAATATTTTGACAAATAATCTAAAACAAAACGCACTTCATAGCGGTGATTTATTTTCAAAATTTCAAAGATTATATCCTTTAGAAAAAGAAATCTAAAACAAAAATGCAGAATGTCTTTGACCTGGAAAGGCCAAAATATAGCTTTCTATATAGTGGATATTTTGCAAACAAAGTTAAAAAGTATAAGAAGAGAAGTAGGAGGAAACCCTTTTAAAAAACAGTGGGCTCTTCCAGAAAAAAATCCGTTCCTGAGGATGGAGGATTATATTATTCCAATAATCTGTCCTTTAACGTATTCCATTTTTTACACCTACAATCATGATCGAAATATATTGACATTTTAGTGTATTTTAAAGATTTTCAGAATTTAAAGTTCGGGCAAGAATTGCTATTTTAGCACTTCCACTTTCTTGCATTGATTATTTCGATTTTAGAGGGCTTCGGTGGCTTCTAGGCTATATTCAAAGCCTTATTCGAGCAAATTTGAGCTTTTAAATCCTGAGATCCTAAGGTCCTAAACTCAGAGTTAAAACTCTACTTTCCAACTGTAGTTTAAGGCGCTTAAAAATCATTTGTGGTGTTTAAAATTTCGCCGGGAAATCCCCTTTGTCTCAAATATTTTGTCCATGATTGTAGCCACGTGTATGTTTTGTCACTTGAGAAAGCATCATGGAACCCCTGGAAACTAAAATTTAAACATTGTTCTAGAGGTTGTGGAAGAAACCTAATGCTTCCCCTTTTTGGCACATTGCTTTATCATCCTGACAATATCTTTTGAAAATTGTTGTTCTCTGACACCTGTATATCCAGGAAAATGATTCAAGTCTACAACAGCATAATCTCCTTGAAGGTCTTTCAATATATCAACTCCATACAATTTCAAATCCGCATAATTAGATATCTTATTATGAATAGCCCGAAGCACAACATTATCAAGCAAAAGAGGGTCTTCCTCATAAGAATGCCATGTTCGTGTCCTAGGATCTCGTTCGTGTAGTTCTGGGTTAAAATTATTCCCTATTTTTGATATTTGTCTTGTATCAAAAGTTAAACTGTTTTGTTTGTTGTTAACACACTCTATATTCTTTACAGAAGGTCTTTCAAAGACACTTATCTGGTCTCCAATGACAAACATCTTATACAAAACACCACTATGGTTACAAAACTCTTGCAATAAGCAAGGGTATGTAATATCACGTAACTGTTCCATGGAAAAAATAATAATAAACTTGTGTGCATCTACCGCTTTGCAGGCTGGTAACGGCTTCACCAATATAGGAAATTTCATATCACAAGATAAAATCTGCTTCTGCATATGTTCGATAGTAGAAAGATTGTTGTCCAAATCACATAATTCTAAAGATTTAGGTGCATACACTGAAATACCATTGACGTTCAAAGCACATTCCTTCAAAATCTCTAATTGATATTTACGGTTCATTAGCCTTTGGACAAGCTTGAAGTCATCAATAACGTACGTATTAGGAAAGCGTTGAGCATAATTCGACAATACTCCGATCATCTGTTCAACTTTTTCAAAACTTGAATTTTTCTTGTAAAGATCTGAAACTTTGTGTAAGATAACATCAAATGGCCCTTGATCTTCCATGTTATTGTCAAGATTAATTTTTGTAATTTTGATTGATTCTTGATCACATAGATCTTGGATACACTCTGGTATAATTTTCTTCCTTTTACAAGGCATTAGAACACCCAAATGTATTGGTTTAACTTCAAAGTCCATGTTTTACAAAGTCATTCTCTGAAAATAATAAAGTTTAAACACCGCTGTAAGAAGACTGTTGAAAAATATTCTGTTCTACATTTTATAACTGACAATATATTAGCCTGGCACCATTTTTAATTGCTTATTTCATCTTTTGCAATAGCAATAAAATACCAAATGTAGTGTCTTTAAACGTTTTCTAGAAAAAATCAATGCATGCTTAATGAGCAAAAACGGTAAAACATATCCACTCTTATCAAAAACCTTTACTTTAAACACAATCAGCATAAAAATATTTGTTATCATTTTCCCTCAAAATTTGTCGATAAAAACGCCTACTTCTTATCAGAGGAAATATAAGCTCAGAAAACACATTTAAAAAAGCCTTTGAACAAATATATGGACTGTGGCTTTTATACACTTCCATAAAATCTTCAAGAATTGCACAGCTTTAAAAGTATATATAAAAATTTTTTCATCAATGAAAAAGTTTCAACATGAGAGAATCAGTGGATTTGAATTGCTTAAACCTTGAAAGGAAAAGTGTGAAAGAAATTCTCTCTTGTAAACTGACACCCATAGCATAAATTAGCTTTTGCAGTATCAAATTTTAAAATTTAACAAAATCATAATGAAATACAAAATATAATAGCCGCATTATTTTTCACCATTCAACATGAAATACAAAATATAGATCTTTTAGGTGTAATTACCTTTGACTTGAATCATATCAAATTGTAACATAATCTTTAAAAAATGAAGAAGGGGTAGTCTGATGAACAAGCAAGTATGTATTTTGGGCTAAACTTGGTGAGTTAGGTGACTAAAGATCTAAGAGAAAAACTCTATTATATACACATTATATCTCATCTTTTTATACAAAACAACTTTTTCATTACATCAGAGAATACCCTTGGATGATGTGAGAAGTACTTTATATATTTACATCAAGCACACTAATTCTTAATTACTCAACATGACAACACAATCAATAAAAGCTCTATTCATGAATTTTTCCCAAACAAATGGAAGCCATCACAAGCAAAAATGCATTTGGTCATATATTTCCAGGTTTTCTTGATATGCGTCAAATTCTGGTGTTTTTGGGTGTTTGATAGGTAAAATGACGTAATTTTGACTTACACATATCAAGAATACAGGCTGATGTTAAAAAATGCGTTTCTTACTTTTTATTATTACTGAAAATATCAATTCTTTATGATAAAATGATGAATCAGCAAAATTTCTTGACCTGTTATGGCAAAAGATGTCATTGGTGTTTGAAAAATATTTTCAAAAATATAAAAAGTTCTAAAATAATTTATAAAAAGATCCTGCATCAATGCCAAAACAAATGACTGTCAACACCACAGCAAATTTAGGCCTTCTTGGGAAAAATAAGGCACGTCTAAAATTACCGTAATTTTTTATCACCGTTCCCACTTATCAAATCATATCACTACATACATCGAAAGAAGCATATTGGTGTGTAGTAGATCACTGGAATGGCTGTGTAATAATTAATTTTGACCCCAGGAATGGCTGTGTAATAACTGATTTCTTGACCCAAAAAAAGATATTAGGCAAAAACCAAAAAATGCTGACGTCAGAAAAACATGTTTTTTAAATAACTCCAGTTTGGCTCATGATATAAACATGAAATTTGAACCGAAGTTACACATCATTAAAAGGATCATTTTTGCACAAAAGGTTTTTTTCAAATCTTGCTGACGTCAGTAGAAATCAGCAAAATTCGAAATTTTGCAATGAAGTGCTGACATCAGCAAAATTCCAAAATATCTTTTTTTCAAAATAATCCTTTTAATGATGTTCAAGTTTGGTATAAATTTCATGTTTATAGCAAAAAGTGAAATTTCAAAACAAAATCAAACAAAATTCAAACAATGTCATTATTGAAAAACAATGATAACATCAAATTTATAAAAGCAATTAACATCAAATTTTGACTGAAAACGTACATTACAGCTTTAAAATACTTATTAAAATTCTTTTATCTATATAATATTCCAATGCCATATTTGGGGTCGTCCTCGCTTAAGCTTAGGGTGGGCCAATATCTATCTCTTTGGATGGGACTCTTTTATGATTTCATTGGTTGTTAATTTAAGAAAAAGAGAGAAAAAGAATTCATTACGTTTTCTAAAGAAAATTTCATCTCTATTACTTCAAATGACCAATGAGTGAAGCATATGAAAAAAATTTCAGCTCAGACGAAATAAAAGAATGTAGTGTTTCCGGAAACCGGCGGGGTGAAAAAAAGCAGACTATGGGTTCATCTATATGGTTCATCATAAATAAACCAAGTTGACCGTTCAAGCTATCAAACGTCGTTTGGTTAGATATTCCCGCTTATAAATCAAGTTTTGTTCACTAGTAGCTGATACATTAGTATTCAGGGCTTTACTTCATACTGTTTGTACATAAAAGTTATCTTTAAAGTTAAATTTCAATGATCTTAAGTTATCAAAAATAGCAAAACAAAATTTTCTTTCCAGCCGGCTGCATGAGAGCTTTTTTCCTTCACCCGCATTCCTGAAACACTGCATTTTTTTATTTTCGCCTCATCCCTATAGAGATGGATTGTAGCATTTTTTGACTTGTGGTGAAAACTACATTCTTTTGCTGATTAGTCTTCAAAAAGTTGGGCTGGCTTCCAGAGCTTTACAATAAAAAACTCTTCAACAAATCATAATTCAAACCGTTTTCATTTGATTAAACAACCTTGTAATTTTTTGACAGGTAAAGAAAAGAATCAACCAAACATGTGTGCAATCAACGAAGCACATCAAACTTATAAATCAGACTCACAGAACTCATTGGACATCAATCGAACCCTATCGAACATTAATTAAACTTCATAAAACGAAAAAACTGTACTGTTACCTTGAGTTGGTCTAATATTGACATCACTTGTCTAATTTTGAGAAACTTCTTAAAAGATAGGGGATAACATGAAAGTTGGAATCACTGATTGAAAAAGGATTTTTCCTCTCTGACCAGTACCGTGAGTGGTCCTAAAGCCGACAGCCCTGCCTAATTCCGACCCCTCAAATAACTGTTATGAAAAAAATTCTATGTTTACAAGCATTCCCTCTCCAAGTTGAACGATAAACTATTGCAAGAGCTCTAAAAACAAAACATCTAACAAGATGGCTATATAAATGTCAAGATGCCAATTAATGTAATTTAAAAAGTGTGAATTGTAAAAAAATAATTACTTTTTATGATGCTGTTACTGCTGTTGTACATATTGCAATAAAAAAATTATGTTTTATATAAAAAGCAATTATTGTTATTTCTATTTGGTTCAATTGGTTCAATGTATCAAATTTCTCAGTTTAGTTGACACTTTGGTATCTTTGTTGCGTTACAGCGAAAGGCTTGTTTTTATTTTAGTTTATATCTTTGAAAGACCCCATCGGATTTAAGCAGGGCTGTCGGATTTAGGACCACTCACGGTATATAAGCAAAGAAAAAAAGTTTCAACCTTTCTCTTATTTTCCGCTCTAAAAAAAGGGTTTCAGAATATACCTTTCCCTTAATTGAAACTCCTTATTAATGGCCCGGATTGTTTGGGAGGTAAACAAACGTAATTTTGCCTGCAAGGAGTTCGGGAAAGTGGGTTTTCAGCTACTAACTTTTGATAGTGATATTTTTTTGGCAAAAAAAAATTCAGGGTATAATATCATGAAATAGAAAGAACATACTAAAATTAGAGGGGATTTTTTCTTTCTATTTCTATTTGGTTGAGTTGCAGGAGGCTTTGAAGCCCATTTTTGCAACTATAGACGCTTTCGATTAGCGCCCCGTCAGCACCTTCAACTGACTACCCAATTCCCCTCACATGGCATGGGTTGACCCGGGCTGAGGGAAAGTAATGTATGATGGAGAATTTTTTTTTAATTCAAAAGACCGTGACGTTCTACGACCCTCGACATGGCCCGAGAATTCTCGGGCCAAAACTTTTATTGGAATGCGCATAAAGCCCGAGGATGGCCCGAGCATGGCCCGAGTTTTCGGGCCGCGGGCGGGCCTCACGCGGGCCACACGCGGGCTAACTTTTGAAATCATGATTTAAACCCGCGTGTAATTTCAGGACTGCATTTTTTCAATATTTTCTCTAGAAAAACTTGATTTCACTTAAATATTTGCTATTAAACTGGTCCTGGTTTTAAACTTTGAAGCGTGGTCCACGAGGAGTTCGTTAAGTTTATTTAGCAAGATGAACTGGATGAAACGCGACGAAATAAATTAAAATTAACATTTTCACACATTTTCAACGTCATTTTCACGTTTTAATTTCATTATGACTGGACAAGCTGGATTAATCAATGGAATCTTCTGACACAGGCACAAAGGTATAGGTTGAACAGTTTACGTCTTAAGTCGTAGCCCGAACGTGGCCCGAATGATTCGGGTCAAGTTCGGGCCAAAAGAATTGATAGGGTCTCTCGGCCCGAACATGGCCCGAAGGTCCAGGGTCGTGACGTTCTTTTAAACAACTATCCTGTCAGTTGACAACACCTGGTTTAAAGTCTTGAGTATACTTTTTTGTGAAAAAAACACCACCCTGTAGTATTGCCAGTATTGAAGGTTGCTAATTTCTAAGAAATTTTATTGGACTTTTTTACAGAAATTTCATGTCGTCCAGGAGGAATAATGGATTAAAATTGGATTTTATCTGCGCATCATGTTTTTAGAATTTTTATTTTTCAATTTTAGGCACCTAATTATTTTTATTTCAGTTGAAAAATGAGGAAAACAGAAATGGTAAAAAAGAATGATCTAGAGTGGAGAAATGCTCAAATGAACATCAAACACATCATCATAAAAGTTGTTTTTTATTACCTTAATTTGTGGTGACGACATCAACAGAAAAAGAAGGAAGTAATTATTGGAACATACACTTTCGTTTTCATTCAAAACAAAGCCTTGTCAATCCAACATGAAAACAACACGTTTTCTATTTGAACCATCGAGGCAAATATTTCCTAGAAATCGAGCAAAACCAAAACGAAGGATCCCGATTAGCCAATCAGATTTCCACACGGCTTTTCTCATGCGTGCGCATAATGGCAGATTTTTCCATAAACATCCACGTTCGCAGTGTCGTTCTATTACAAATTCAAGCAGTCAAGTTGCACTTGCAGTTGAACACAACTTGGTCTAAAAATTCAACACATACAAAATGAAGTGTTTACTTCTGTTAGGTCTTTTCGTTTTCGCACATTGCGAAGTTAAAGAAGAAAAAGATGTCTTAGTTGCTACAACTGATAACTGGGATGAAGTTGTCAATGACGGAACCACTGTTTTGGTTGAATTTTGTAAGTAGCTACAGATATTTTCCGTTGAAAACGCCCTCTTATTTTTTGTTAGATATCTTGATCACAACTGCGTCCCTGTAAGCAAACTAGTTAGATGACTTTATAAAATTGTTTTTTATGGAGCCTTTAATAGGACTATTATATGGTCAGAAAGATAGTTGATAGCAAAATAAAGATTACAAATAAAAGAGGTGTGTCTGTATAGCCCACATCTCACTTTTTGGCCTAAACAAAAAGCAGTAGGTATTCCTCTTGATAAACCTTGTCTTGAGCGTATTCTCTCCATTCAGTTTTATGCAGCCTATTTTGTGTTATCAGAAAATCAATGTCATGATTATATTTTCACTTTTTATTGACTTTTTTTAGATGCGCCATGGTGTGGACACTGCAAATCTTTGGAACCAGAATATGCTAAAGCTGCCACTAAATTGAAAGAAGAAGGATCAGAAGTCAAATTGGCCAAAGTTGATGCCACTATTGAAACCAAATTGGCTGAAAAATTTGGAGTCCAAGGTTTCCCAACTTTGAAATTCTTCAAAAAAGGAGCTGCTCTTGAATATGGAGGTGGAAGAACTGAAAATGAAATTGTCAACTGGCTTAAGAAAAAGACTGGCCCACCAGCCACTGAATTGGCTGATGCTGAAGCTGTCAAAAAATTCACTGATGCTCGTGATGTTGCTGTTGTCGGTTTCTTCAATGACCGTGAGAGTGAACTTGCCAAAGCTTTCATCAAGGCTGCTGACGCTATTGACAGCATTGAATTTGGTATTGCTGCCCCATCCTCATCTGGAGACTTGGCTGTCACTGGGGACAAAATTGTTTTGACCAAAAAGTTTGATGACAAACGTGCAGATTACACTGGAGAAGCAAAATCTGAAGACATTGCTGCTTTTGCTAAATCTGAATCTATTGCCCTTGTTACCGAATTCACTGATGAAGCTGCACCAAAGATCTTCGGTGGAGATATCAAATCACACATCTTATTGTTCATAAGCAAGAAGGCAGAAAACTTCGCTTCCACTATTGAAACGTAAGACTTGGATTAGTTTTCTTTGATATGTTTCTGGGTGAAATTTTGTCTCCATAACATTAGAAATTCAAGGTGAATTTGTAAAAATCAACTCAACTAGCACAATGTCATTATGGTTTTAATATTTAATATTTGCTTTATTTTCAGATTCACTGAAACTGCCAAAGCTTTTAAAGGAAAGGTTTTGTTCATCTACATTGATACTGATGTCGAAGACAATGGACGTATCTTGGAATTCTTTGGACTTAAAGCTGCTGATGCACCAACTATGAGACTTATCAAATTGGAAGGAGACATGACCAAATTCGTTCCAGAATCAAATGAACTTTCAGTTGAAAAAATCACATCTTTCGTTCAAGCCTATTTGGATGGAACCTTGAAACCATTCTTGATGAGCGCTGACATCCCAGAAGATTGGGACAAAAACCCAGTCAAGGTTCTCGTCGGAAAGAACTTCAAGGAAGTCGCCATGTCAGCAGAAAAGAATGTCTTAGTTGAATTTTGTAAGTATTTTCCATCCCTTCACTATTTGCAAACATTAAAATGATTAAGTGAAAGTCCTGAATTGAGAAGAGAATTATTGAAGATACTATATATTATTTTATGGACTTCCATTTCGAATTTATGTTTTTTATTTTTAGACGCACCATGGTGTGGCCACTGCAAACAATTGGTTCCAATCTGGGACAAACTTGGAGAAAAATTTAAAGACTCTGCTGATATTGTCATTGCTAAGATGGACTCGACTGCCAACGAAGTTGAAGAAGTCAAAGTTCAATCTTTCCCAACTATCAAATATTTTCCCAAAGAAGGAGGAGTAAGTGTTAATTATTATATGGAAGATTTTTAATGTTCGTAGTGGGATCTACAGTACACGTTTTTTTTTTTTAAGAAACTAGTTTTAACAAGCAGCCTCAATGTTTCTTAAGAAATCAGCCTTTTGAGCCTTAAATGTTTCTTACATGTTTCTAAACTTTTTAATATAATCAGCCTCATGGAAGGCTGGGTTGGAAGGTTCTTAAAAGAAACCGAATTAAAAAATGTTATTTTCTCATTCTCAGCCTCAGCATGTTTCTTAGATGTTTCTTAGTTTTTAGGCATTCTGAGCCTCATGTTTCTTAAAAGTGTGTTTCTTAAAAAAAAAAGACGTGTAAGTTCTTACGTCTGAAGTTGATTTTCATCCCAGCAAAGTAAAGAGAGACTAATTGTGATAAATTTCGAGGGAAAAACATCGCTTCGAAATATACCTCTGCCTGTTTTTAATATTAATTGCTGCAAGAAGTTTTCTATATAGTCTTATTATACGTGTACATTCGAGATTTCTCCACGTCGCTTTAAAAACGAAAATTGATTACATAAAAAAATGAGAGATAATAACACTAAAATGAGTTCTGGGTTGCCATGGTGACGTATGCTTTCTCCCCTCTGATAATTAGACAGCTGATCAAATATTGGTATATAATTCTTTTGTGTTCGTTACTTTTATGGGATTCATATTTGATCTCTAATTAAATGAACTACTCGAGACATTTATTTACAGCTGTCGTTTACCCGAAATTTTCTTGTACACATGTTTTAAAATGTAACTTATAAAATATTCTCTTCTCTAAAACAGGTTGTCGACTACAATGGTGGACGTACTTTGGATGACTTTGTCAAATTCTTAGAATCTGGTGGCAAAGAGGGAGCCGGTTCCCCTGAGCCAGAAGAAGGAGAAGAGATGCCAGAAGAAGGTGAAGAGCTTCCTGAAGAACTCCCAGAAGAAGGAGAAATTCCAAAGGACGAATTGTAAACAGAAAACTCTCAAAAATAAAAAAAACTTAGTATTATGATGAATCGTACATAGGAAATTTTTTTAAAGATTTTTAAAACATTTACTTACAATTTACTACGAGAAAGGAAAAATATTTATTTTTTTCGTCATTCCTATCCTTAATCTTCTATGTCCTATTGGTATGTTCTTCGAGTATAGTTTTTTTTCAACTCCCTTTTCTTCTAAATTTTTCTGTCCTGTTCCTTGGCTAGATACTCATTCATAAGAATTTTTAATTTTTTTTAAAGTTTCAGTTTTTTTTTATTTATTGACCGAATTTTCGTAGGTAATTTTAGTGTTTGGGTACTTCGATCAAGGTTTTCTTCTTCAAACGTTCTTTTCGAAACCAGAGGGATGTATTTTTTGTATATTTTCTAGCATGTTATTTTGTAAAAGATAAAATGAAATAACATTGGATACCTAATGTCTACATATTATTTTCAATTTTTGGACTTACCCCGATGGAGGTCCTATAAATTAATCGGTGTTCTCCAGATTTGGTCATTCAATTGTTCCGATATTTTGCACAAAGAATCAAAATGGTAAACTCTCGAATGTGACGGAGCCCAATTTTCGGAAAATTTTCTTTTTTTAGATTTAGGTAAATTTTAGCCAAAGAATTTTTCTGATTTATTGCATGAAAGTGGGTACCATAAGTAAAAGATGGCTCAAGCAGATTTTCCCAAATAAAAATTTTCGGCTTTAAAAACGCATTTTTATCTATAAGAATCACTATTTATAGGTATACATCATTGTTCTTACCCAAATTACTAAACTACTTGATGAGATAAATGTTTTTTTCTCGAGATAGGCTCTTTCATTCTTTATGATTTTTTGCACGAAGGTACATAACTACAAACCCTCGAATGGGATGGAGCCCGATTTTGGAAAAAGAAATTTGGAGGCAAATTCCAGCCAAAATACGGCTTAGAGTTTTTTTTGGATTGAAAACTGGATCATTAATTTTTCCTGATTTTTTTTTGCATGAAAGTAGCTTACCATCATCGAGATTTTCAATAAAAAAGTTTTTTCACTCCAAAAATTGAATATTTTTCCTTAAGAATCGCAGTTTATAAGCATACGTTAATGTATTTAGCCAAATTACTCTTAGGTTTCAAATAAACGGCCCCCCCCCGCTTGTTAATTTTTCGAAAATTTTCCAACCCCCCCGGACCTTATTAGGACCCCCCGTTTATTAATCTCTAAGGACATTTTCAGCTGTCAAAGAGAAGGCCCCTTATTTTGCTCTAAATAGCCTGATTTTAGCCTATTTTTACCTTATTTTGGGTTTCAGAAGTACAATTTCCAACCCCCCCGGCAATTAGGTCGCCCCCGTTTATTAAAATCTAGAAAATTTTCCAACCTCCCCCCCCCCCCGTTTATTTGGAACCTAAGAGTACTCTATTTTTTTGATGAGATAGATCATCTTCCTTCCAATCCCCTCCCTAAGATTTCTGTGAAGCCCGAAAGGCTAGATGTCGTGCTTTAATAAGCAAAAGTGAATATCGTAAAAAATATTACTGCTACTCTCGGGTACCTAATAGCCGGGGGGGGGGGGTTGGAAAAAATCACAAAATTTAATAAGCAGGGGGGGTTGGAATAAAAATGTCCTGGGTGGAATATGTTTGAAAAGGAGGCTAATACAGCAGAATTAAGACAAAAAAGGGAACTTTCAAAAACATTTTCCCAAAAATTAATAAGCGGGGGGGGGTTGGAATAAGAATGTCATGGGTGGAAAATTAATTTGCGGGGGGGGCGGCTATTCGGTACCCAAGAGTATGCTATTGTTTTCGAAAACCTGAAAAGCTTCTTTTTGGTCAAGCGCTGGAATTCTACGTTGAAGCCACTTATTTCCCATCCAAAACGCGCCGTAATCATGATGACGAATTGTATCTAACAGTTCCTTTGTTTTGGAATGCTACAATTTTTTAAATCTAGTGATAGATTTTAGTTTCAATCCGGCGTTGGTGTAAAAGCTACGCGCGCGTGTTCTGGATGGGAAATAAGTGGTTTCATTTCCCATCCAGGAGTCTCGCCTCTAACCCTTCGGGCTTGAAACTAAATGGTCACGCCCTCGCCCATTTTCATTTCATTTCAACTTAGTATAAAAAATCCAACCCATTTATAATTTCGAAATGAAATACTGGATATTTGATATTCCCTGTAACTTAACTCTTTCTCTAATTTGAAGAAAATTCTTTCTTTTGGTCATCTCTTGTCGTTTTTAGGATAAAAAATGTTCCCAGAAATTGTTAAATGATATGATTTTGCACTTTCTTTTGGTCATTTATTGCCGTTTATTATAGGATAAAAAATGTTCCCAGAAATTGTTAATTGATATGATTTTGCACTTTCTTTTGGTAATTTCTTTGCCGTTGATAGGATAAAAAATGTTCCCAGAAATTGTTAAATGATATGATTTTGCACTTTCTTTTGGTCATTTATTGCCGTTTTTAGGATAAAAAATGTTCCCAGAAATTGTTAAATGATATGATTTTGCACTTTCTTTTGGTCATTTATTGCCGTTTATAGGATAAAAAATGTTCCCAGAAATTGTTAAATGATATGATTTTGCACTTTCTTTTGGTCATTTATTGCCGTTTATAGGATAAAAAATGTTCCCAGAAATTGTTAAATGATATGATCTGGCACTTTCTTTTGGTCATTTATTGCCGTTTTTAGGATAAAAGGATAAAAAATGTTCCCAGAAATTGTCGAATAATAATATATAATAAATCTCTTTTATCACCTATAAGATAAGGTACATGGTTAGGGAAAAATAAAAAGCTAAAAGTATATACAGCGTTAATAAAAAAGGAAACAAAGTTCAGAACAAGGTCAGACACAAATTATCATGACGAGAAAGGGACGGGATAGGGAAAATGGCAGGGGAGGGGTGTCATGAAGATGTGGCTGTCCTTGAGCGTTGAACGTGTTCCTCTAGGATACGTTTTAGAGCAAGCCGATATTCCATCACATGCCAGTTCTTTATAAGGAGCTAATAGGTCAACCTCGCTTGAGTTTTCATAAATATATTTCCTATCAATGTTGTGTTTTTTATCCAAGATTACTTGAACGAGGTCAAGGCTGCTCATATGAATAGTGTTTGCTGCCCTCGCGAGAAAGCTATAGTCAATATTGTCAGTGCAGCTGAGTGTGTTATACATATATGAAGAGGTGTTGGAGTTCACCAATGTTTGTCGTAGAAGTTTAACTTTTCTGTCCTCTATGAGGACAGAGACATCCGGGATATTGTAAATTTTGTACAGATGATTATATATCATATACAAAAGCTTACATTTCTGAGAAGAAATTATAGATTTCTGAGAAGAAATTATAGAAATAAGAAATTAAAATCTTATTAAAACAACAAAGACTTAATGGGGCACTTAATGTGCCTTAATAAATTATCAAAACAAGGAAGTCTAAATCTCAAATAAAAGGAGTGCCGAACTTATGATCAAAAATAATTTTTGACCAGTTGAGTTGCATGTTATCAATTTTCTTGAAGAGTGATCGTGATTGCTGTTTTTTGGTGAAAATACTGATGTTATTTTATACGACATAATAGGGAGGTTAAGTATCAATGATAAATCAACGCGACGAACGGACGGGTTTTGACCCGCAACCTGCAGTAAACATGTGGACCTACATTTTCTAGAATCCAGGCTAAAACAGCTCAAGAACGAAAAACTGTGAAAATCTTCGTTGTTGAACAAAGAAGATATAACATCTACTTTGCTACCCTTACCATCTTGCAGAGAAAAGGTCCGTTCGTCGCGTAGATTTATCTTTGATACTTAACCTCACTAATATGATTGTTATTTTTATGTTCATAAAATACATGGTAAGCAATTGCACTTAAGTTTAATTTTTGTATTTTTGAATTTTTTGGCACCTATAGTATAGTAATTTATTATCAACAGACAGCTGGCTAAGCGTGAATGAAGCAAATGAATTTACTTTATATAGGAAAACCAGGCCCGGTGGAAGCGGGGAAACTGGAGAGACTTCAGCATCCTATCTTTTGAGTAAATGAGATTTTTTTCTCAAGCAATTCCTATCTTATCTCATTTTGAGCCTTCAGACTCCCGACTTTTACGGTTGTTCCACCGGGTCTGACAGCCATAAGGGTACTTAAGGTAGGTGACAATCGTAGGTGATTCTAGACTTTACAATTTTTTTTGGGAAAGAATCCCAGAAAATCTGACCATTTTCACTTTAAATTACAGAAGCAACCAAATTCACCTCGAAGTCATGGGAAAGATGAACACTGGGCGAAAAAAGAGATTTCCCATTCTGGAAATATCTTGAAAATGTGATATTTCCATATACTTTTGTAAATATGAAAATACACGTTTTTTTTTATAAGAACGTCAAAAATTTTCGAAGCCTTCGGATGTTCTTAGTTTTTTGGATTTGAAGCCTAAAAATGTTCTTAAAATGTTCTTATTTTCAGCATTTTTTGAGCATTTTGATGTAATTTCTTAAGAAATTGCATGTTTTTAAGTCTCCAAAGCCTTAGAATGTTCTTAGAATGTTCTTAAAATTTTGGGCCTCGAAGCCTTATGTTCTTATATAGTTTGTTCTTATAAAAAAAAAAACGTGTATGACTTTTTTTTATTTCCAAAGTTGTGGAAATATCACATTTTCAAGCTATTTCCAATTTTTGGAAACATCATATTTCCAAAAGTTAGAAATATTTTGAAAATATGATCTTTCAGATTTGGAAATATCATGAAAATATGGTGTATGGTTAATGAGAGGATTTCGGAAAGTGCTGGGCCGAAAATTTAAATTAAGCCAATCTCAAGATATCCACCAAAAACTGATTTTGACGTTATGAAATACATCGAAAAAACACAGTCTATTAATGCAATCAACACCAAATTTTGACTGGAGACGTAGATTAACGATTCTAAAATATTTTTTGAGAAATTTTCAAAATTTTTATGTGACGTCATTTACTGTCGGTGAAAACTAAAATACGTCAAATAATGATGACGTCATCAAAAAAAATTTTTTAATGCATTATTTCAAAATCAACAATCAACGTCTCCAGTCGAAATTTGGTGTTAATTGTAGTAATAGAATCGAAGTTATCGCTGTTTTAAAAAACGACGTCATTTAACTTGTCTTTTTGACGTGTTTTTTCGACGTATTTCCTAACGTCAGAATAAGTTTGGACTTTCCTTAACTCACCTGAGTTCGCCCAGTGGAAGTCATCAGAACTCCAGATGCTGCAGCAGCTAAGAAAAGACCCAGGGAAAAGCAGATTTCATTTTTTTCAAAGGCCGAGAAATTTTTCTTTTAGTTAATAAAAAATAAACAATTTCTTAGATCGAATACATAGAAAAAGATAGAAAAATATCTCAAAAATAACTATCGTCTCGAAAATCATATCGGCAAGGTCGCAATGGGCAAGCGATATCGCCGGCCTTTTCAATACACGTCAGATCTGAATCTAACGGTATTCCAACAAACACTAGACGTATTATAGAGTAGTAAGGTTGTAACATGATATGTTTTTAAGAGATATTGCCCATTCTACTTTCTAGCTAAGCAAGTGGAGCTAAGCCGAACTATTTGTTAGGTTTCAATGGTTTCATATGTACTTCAGTGTTTTCACTTGTTTTTACATTTTTTAAATTTCAAAATTGGAGCTGCGAGATCAAAAGTTTCTAAAAGGCGGACACTTCTAATTAGCGGACACTAACCCCTTTCCCCGATGGTGTCCGCTAATTAGAGGTTCCACTGTATTTTAAAAGAGATTGGTTTTCAGAAACTTCATTAAAACGTTGTTAAATCAAAATTGTCATTTTGAAAATTTCTAAAATTTCAGTTCGGACTTTGCAATATCAAAAATCTTGAAATATTTCATAAAAATCATAAATTTTACATCCATCGGGTCGTAAATTTAAGGGAAACACAAAATTCGTAGTCCCCCCCCCTATTACCACTGGGCTTAATAATTTGATTTTAACTACACATACGTTTTGAGGGCCCGAAACCTCAATTTTGACAACCAGGGGTATACTGTAAAAATTTTATCAAACAAATTTATGCCCAAAACCCTCTAAATCACATTTCCAAGCTATGGTCAAAATTTTGTATTCATATCTTAAAGGTATCTCGAGAAATCACTAAAATCGCAAACCTCCGTTTTGGGGGCCATTAGAAAAAAGCTACCGATAGAAAGCGATTGAAAAATATTGTTGAAATTGAAAAGTTTGAAAAAGAAGAACTTCCGGGAAATAAAGTAGAGATATTAAAGTTTTTCATGCAGCTAAAATATTTGTAAAACCTCTTTTCCTCTAGATTTGAGAGAAGTTTTAAATTTGATCGACGTTTTGGGGGCCAATAAGGTTAAAAATCACAAAAGCTGTTCCTTGGAGACAAGTAGTTAAAAGATAATTTGAGGTTGAAAACATAGAATTCTTTTGAGGTCTCGTTATTGCCAATTCTCTTGAGTGTTGAAATAAATTTATTTAATTAGTTTAGCCTCCCTGGACATCATGAGATTATCTTAATTACGCATTACAATTTTCTGCTTTGATTCAATTATCCTATTTTATTTCTCTTGTACTGTATATAGTCTCAAGCTTTAGCTTCAGCTTGAGATAGTTATTTTAGATCATATTGCAGTACTCCTAAGAGTTCCACGACTTTTGCGAGTTCCTCGAGTTCGGCTTCTGACATGTACAGGAACATCGTTTTGAATGCATTCTTTGGAGGTGATCCCATTTGTGGGAGTTGGTTGGTTACTGACCGGAAATGGTGGGCAAAGCGAGATACCCTGCAAAATTTATAAGGGAGTGCAGACGTTTATGACATATTCATTATCTTTTGATAAAACAAAGACAATAATTACAGTGTCGTAAAACCGCTCTCATCCATAAATTATGCAGGGATCTCGCTACGCCTATGGGAAATACTGGTGAAGTGGATCAATAATTTCCAGTGTTAGTTTTAATGTATTTAATTGCGGGTTCGGTAAATGGTTTTCTCCGGTTTTTTACCTTTAAACGAGAAACTCCAACGAGTAGTCTGGGGGTGCTTTTTCACTACGCTTGATAGATAAGTGGCTCTCATCAATGGTCCTTTTCATAAATGAAGATTCGTGCTTAACATCAGATTTTGATCGCTTCATATCAGCATTCCAGATTTAACGTCGAAAATTGGTCATTAAACCTTTTGTTCTCCAAGAGAGGGCTAGACCTCTCTGGGGGGGGGGTTTTCAGGGGTCTTAAATACCGTCATACCGACAAAGTTTTGGGTCAAATACCGTAATACCGTCGGTGAAGGAAGCCTAATACCGATACCGATATTATATTTATGTTTTTTTTTCGAAAATAATGATAATTGAATTTTCAGCTATCAAATCTATTGTGTAGTAACAAATTAGGAACTGTACAAACAAGTCTTGTACTTTATGAGGCCCCCCAGTCAACCCTCAATTCAGGTATTCACGCACAAATTTTTGCCAATTCACGTATTCCAATTTTGCTTTTACATCTTTGGTTAATCGATTGTGACCTTATTGGGCTAAATTTAACCTTTTTATGGTCTCTTTTAAACAGATTGACCTATTCTTATACCAAACATTTTCGCCAATATATTAACGTTTTTTCCTAGTTTTGTGACCTTATTCTCGATATCGTCGACTTTTTAAGGCCTCTTTACAGCTATTTGAGCTTTCATAAAGCAATATTTTAGGTCTACCGCGCCAAAGTTACTTGGTTGTTACGGGAGGCAAATGCAAAATTAAGCCTTTTCCCCAATAAGTTCTTCATCGCAGACCCGTAAAATGTCTTTTATATTGAGAACTAATTTAAAATCGAGGTTTGGGCCGATCATGGTCTGAGAAGCCGTAAACTTCAACACAGGCTTCATAGAGGTGGTGTTGTGGTGCTACTAGAGGACGCGAATTCTAAAGTTTAACCCCCCCCCCTATCAGAGGAAAGGAAATAAATGAAAAATAAGAACGCGAGCGAAGCGAGCGCGAAAATTTTTCGACAATTTTCGCTCTCCTTTGTTATTGAAAAACGGCCTTAATACACTATTGTTAGCCAAGTATGCCTTGTTTGGTCACACAATTTTTGATTTTATTTAACACTGACCATTTGTTGGCAAAAATATGGTACGGCAAAGCGACGTACCCGGTGCGGCGTTCCAAGAGTTTCGCCCAAGAAAAAATTTAAAATTTAGAATGCCTAGATTGCCTGAAAACGCATCACATGCATCATGATGTGAATTATTTTTTAATCGTTCGATGCTGCACAAGATGTTTTTAGAACCTACTTATACTAATTATTGAAGGAGTAAATACCGCCTTTACTGTCTCTAAGTTACTGCAGTATCAGTGTATTTTATTGTAGTAGCAATATAAGTGAATACGGAGAGACGACCATATCATTTATCAAAGTTTTGCTTATTTTGAATAACCTCACCATAAGAATAAGTGAATAGGACAGCTGAGATTGTGCGAGCGAAGCGAGCAAGAAAATTTTACTGGTTAAAATAGCGGAATAGACTTATCTTTTTTGAATGCATGAAACTCATGAAGAAACTAAAAGGTAAATAGTTTTATACCGAAATACCGTTTTTTATTGATAAAAATATCGAAATACCGACAGAAAAACAGGCAATTTACCGATACCGGTAGAAAATGAAATACCGTAATCCCGTCGTTTTTCTCTCGTAATACCGATTTACCGGGGATAAAAAGGCCCAATACCGTCATACCGTAGAAGTGAAACCCCCCCCCCCTCTCTTGGCTTAATGACCAATTAAGCGAAAAAGGCAGCATAAATAAATTGGTTGCCATAAAAGTAGCAGAATGTGCAGTGGGATTCCTTTGTAAAAAATTCATATGGGAAAAGTGTTTTCTTTCCCGATAGAGTTGAAGAGCCAACTTTCATCTGTATTGATTTGACAAAAGACGAGGAATCTTGTCACAGAAAATGTTCATTAGAAGGCTGTAATTCTAAATCCCTTGATATGCGAGTTAATGATTTTTAATAAAATTTTCTTCAAATTCGAAGGGTTGTAAACGCTTCGACAACTGTTTGAGTCGGTAATGCTTTCCTATCAATTTTCTTTGTTTCAGCTAATCGATTTTCGCCAGACAGTCTCAGTGAAAAACCACCCTAGGATCTTTAAAACAGTCGGTAAATACTTTGACTCTGCCTTTACCAAAGATTTATTATACACTGGATAAACGACTCATAAAACGATAGAGAGCGATCATTGTATTTTCATTGTTTCAAAAAAAATTGATGTGCTAGCTTTGTCCGCAAAGGAAAACTGTCATGGTGGCTCGAAGATGTCTGATTTTTTTAAATGTTTATCTCACAGGAAAGTTTTAAGTCTCTTTTGGGAATTGAATGAGTGGTTTTCGATAAGAAATGCAATAAAAATGCTTCGAAAAAACATTTAATGAGGGAAGGAGAGTGAACAATAATATCATTACTGCGGACATAGCTAGTACACGAGAAATCGGCAAAAATCTGTTACTTGTATATCCAGTGTATAATAAATCCTTCTCTTTACTGTAGCCTGGGATCCCACTTAGTTTTTTTAAAGACTTGATCGTTTATGGTGCAATTAAGTGGCACAGTACTATATAAGTAATATGCTTTTGCTTAGGATTCAGTTAGATTTTAGTTATTTTTGTAAGGTAAAAAGAGGATGAAGCAATGTTTCTATTTTACAATATGGTATCCCAGCTAGCACACAACGTTGTTTCAACGTTATCTAACGTTATATGGACGTTGTGAACATTAGATAAACGTCGAAAAAACGTGTGCCAGCTGGGATTGCAAATTTATTTTTCATGTTTTACTTCCTACCCCTAATCAAAATTTTCAGCTCCATAAGTATTATTTTAGGAATTTTAGTATTTTTTCTCAAAATGATAACCTCGTCAAATATACTCCTAGTCACTTTCCCTAGACTCAGCGTTATCAAAAATTATCAAAAAACAATGTTCAGCCGTACACTCAAATCTGACTTTATTGATGTGTTTGAAGGTTTTCTAGGACTCGGTTAAGTTATGTGCCGGTATTTTGGTTGATAATGTTTGAAAATTCACTTACCTTTGACTTTTTACTGTGTGTATTAAAGTGGGGGGCGCACGGTATTGCGGGAATTTTTTCTTCGGAATTTAGAAAATCGGGGAAAATTCCTTTGGTATTTCAGGATTCGAATAATGGACCCTATATAGGACTACTTTTTTTAACATTTTACCAAAATTTGCGAAAAAAGTGACCCTAAATGGGATTGAATTTCCAAAGTTTTCTTTTTCTCAAAATTTTCCAATTTTTTTTCGAATTCCATTTTTCTGTTTTGGTGTTTTTAAGACCCTACATGAGACTCATGAAAGTGAAAACGAATGAAAAAATGTACCTTGAGCACACCCCCATAACCCTTTTTGCCCTTGGTACTGTTACACTGGGATTTAGAGAATTTTAAGCTTCTGCTCATCCTCTAGCAAAAAAATTTGTTATAGGAAGTATAGGTCTGCGAATCAGACTAGATTTTTTATGAAAACTTCCTTTACTGATATTTAAAACTCTCAGAAGAAAATATATAGAAAAAATTATAATAATTAATTACATAATTTGTTTAACGTTTAACACGAGAATATATAGTACGCTTTCTATCATTGATTCTTTGAATTGTAATGTGTGATATAATTCATATCAGTTTGGTAAATTGCATAGAAGTACAGCGCTACAAAATTCCACAACGTTGCCGTTTTTTGCAACGCTTCTACGGGGTGTGCAACATGTGCGCTGCTATTCTAACCCGGGGGGGGGGGTTCCAAAGTCCCGCTAAGGGTCGGAAAAATCAGAAAATCATATTTCAGTCCCACTAAGGGTCGGAAAAATAAGAACATTTCAACTTTCTACCCCCTGAAAGATCAAAATTTGGTCAAAATTGGTCAAATTTGTCCCACTAAGGGTCGTAAAATTCCAGACATTTTCCTTTCTTTTCTCCTTTAAAATTTTGCCTTTTTGAATAAATTAGCGCTTTTTTTAATAAAGTAGCCAACTGTCTGGGATGATTGTGAAAAATTCCTATGTAGGAAATTAAAATCGTAGGGTGAAAAGTTTACTTTTGAATTGGTCTAGAAATGCACATAATTTTGCGACCCCGTTCGTCACCAGGCGACCCCGTTCTTGGTTCAAAAACAAGCGATATTCGACAATGCTGCATAATTCAAAAACGCTAAAGTTGCAGAATATTGCAGTGCTGTCATTTTATGCAATTTACTGAGCTGATATAGTACCGTCACCACAAGTTAAGTTTTGGGGATAACTAAACTGTGCTGCTTACGGTACTTTCTCCCTAGATAGCTCCACTTTTACTCTTAGCCGTTATCTTTAACTGCTGAGCACTGAAAAATGTGGTATCAATAACAATTTTTAAAATTTTGTATGACCCGGCCAGGGATTGAACCAAAGCTGAAGTGAATGAATGAATGAATGAATGAATGAATGAATGAATGAATGAATGAATGAATGAATGAATGAATGAATGATGAATGAATGAATGAATGAATGAATGAATGAATGAATGAATGAATGAATGAATGAATGAATGAATGAATGAATGAATGAATGAATGAATGAATGAATGAATGAATGAATGAATGAATGAATGAATGAATGAATGAATGAATGAATGAATGAATGAATGAATGAATGAATGAATGAATGATGAATGAATGAATGAATGAATGAATGAATGAATGAATGAATGAATGAATGAATGAATGAATGAATGAATGAATGAATGAATGAATGAATGAATGAATGAATGAATGAATGAATGAATGAATGAATGAATGAATGAATGAATGAATGAATGAATGAATGAATGAATGAATGAATGAATGAATGAATGAATGAATGAATGAATGAATGAATGAATGAATGAACACTTTGTACAACATAGAGAAATACACTTACGGTCGCTCGAACCAATCCGTAAAATTAATTCATTTAATTAATCCGTAAATTCTGTCCTTTTTTCATTTTATAGATCTAAGAATCAATTAAAAGGTAATTTCACATAGTGAAATGTCAAACGTCAATTTGTTAGCCACGCCATTAGATGATTTATCAAAACAAGAAGTTGCTAGTGAAGCCAAAGTTGCTAGTGAAGCCACTATTGAAGAAAGAAAATCACTTCTCAGCATCGAGAATGGTTCTAAGCAATCAAAAGGACCAAAATGGCTTCGTCACTGTTGCAAATGGAAGTTTTTCATTTTATGGTTATTGAGTATCATTACAGCTCTAATCTACATTTTTCATCAAAATGTACTACAGCCCAATGTTATATCCTTTAAAACTAATCCATTCACTTTGGGGAAAATAGAAAATCGAGAAATTGAGCTTTGCAATTCTAACCAGATGAAGAGATCATTCCCAGATTTCGATTATGCACTTTATGGTTACAATATCTTGTTTGGATATCCGTTAGCGGTTGGACATGATCCTGGATTAACTCATCCGATTTTTCAAGCTGATTATAGCAATACAAAAAGGACAGCTGATTGTCGCTACCAGGTCCCTGAAGGATACGATTTAGTCCCAGATGTTTCTTGTGTTACCTCGTTCACTAGTCAAACTGTGAAAAATTCTCGACAATTTTCAAAAGAATTGTCTGTTTCAGCTGAAGTTAGTGGTGGAGGATACGGAGTCAGTTTTTCAGCTAGCTCTGAGTACAAAAAGAAAGAAACGTCAATGTCGGCAAGTGAATCTGTGTACGTCTTTTCAGTTGCGTCCTGTAATTATTATTTCTCTCTCTTGAATGAAAATAAGCCACCAAAACTAACTAAAGACTTTATAAACCGTGCTAAAGAATTAAAAACAGAGGATGATGTCTTCAAATTTTTCAATTACTACGGAACTCATTTTATGACGTATACTTTATTTGGCGCCCGATTTGTGTATGAAAATAAGATGTCTCAAGAATCGTTCAAATCTGAAAGCGAAGAAAGCGTCAGTGTATCGGTCAAGGCTAGTTATTCAGGAACGTTTAGCCTTGGTGCTGGTTTTGGTATGAGCAGCTCACAAAAACAAGCTGCAGAAGATTTTCAATCTAAAGTGGAAACAAAAACAATATCAATTGGAGCGCCGCCCCCGGCCGATGGTAACACAATGACTTGGGCATCCACCGTTAAAGAAACGCCAGTGCCTGTCAGACTTAAATTGGATAGCATCGAAAATCTTTTCTCTTCATTGTATATGGCTGGAGAAGATATCGATTTCGAATCAAAAAGGAAACTTATTGCATCTGGTAGATTGAACTATTGTAAAAAAGAGCTGGAAGAAAAAGGTATCATTTTATAATTATTCTTGTAGAGTTATCTATTCTCATCTACTTTAAAGTTTTGAAAACAAATTCCTGGATGTAAACAGTTTAATTTTGCGTGGCTTTCACGAAAACGTGGATTGAAAATAAAGTGCTCACAAAACTAATAGTATCGTCAGAGACCGAGTTTTCAAAGAAAGTATCAAATTCTTTTCCAATCAAACTAATTTTTCATCAAATTTGATTTTTCATGTATGAATTCCGAAAAGGTGGATAAAAACTTTATAATACCGAAATTTCGATGCAACAATTCATGGATTTCCGATACCGAAACAATTTCAGAATTCCGAAATACCGAAGGAATTTTGCCCGATTTCCGAAATTCCAAAGATAAAAGGGTCGATTTCCGCAATTCCGAAATACCGTACGCCCCCACTGTATCAGTGTGCATGTTTACTACTGACAAATTTCCATAAACCTTAAAGTATAATCTAAATGAATTTCTTTCAAAAGAAATCTTCTACATGATTCCCAAATGTATAACTGTAATTACTAAACTATTAATTATGGTAATGTTACCTCATTGGAATGGAAATAATAAACAGATCTTTATGTTATAATTTTCTATCAAAGTCTTATTCAAAATTAAAAGCATTGATGACATTTTTGAGTTGTGTTTTCAACGACGGGAATAAAAACTTTGAACTTAATCCAAGATTGTTGTTATGGTTACTTTTTTCGGTAGATTCGATGGATTGTAGGATTGGAATTCAAGGACTGGGATTCGGATTCAGGATTCGAAAAAAGCTTTGTAAAAAAAATTGAAAAAAGATATCGACTTCAAACCAAAAGATCTTGAAAGATTACATAACATAGAGTAGGTCTTGACAAAAAATGATATCAAAATGGGCGTGGCCTTGACGCTAATTTGGGAAATTCACCTTTTTAAGATTCAAATTTCAAGCTCATTGCACACTTTGACCAAGTCCGCTCGGCATAATGAATTCGTCTGATTTTAAGCTCATAAAATTCAAATTTCCCATTACGGCCTTCGGCCAAAGAAAATTTCCAAATTACACTTGGAGGTTTCTGGGGAATTCGTAAATAGTAAACTGCATACTGATACAGTCTGCTAGACATTAATAAGGTAATATTTGCTCTTCATCTTTGATTCTTTCTACAGTGATTAGATTGACACATGCGCAATAAAATTTGTATTATTGGTCTTCAGAGGTTAATATATTCTTTGAAAACTTGCAGGATTGGGATTCAAGGATTCGGATTCGGATTTCGAAAAAAGCTTTCTAATAAAAAATTGAAAAAAGAAATTGAATTCAAACCAAAAGATCTTGAAAGATTACATAACATAAAGCAGGTCTTGACAAAAATGATATCAAAATGGGCGTGGCTTTGACGCTAATTTTGGAAATTTCCCTTTTTAGGATTCAAATTGCAAGCTTGTTGTACACTTTGACAAATTCTCAGTTCCCTCGTTGTATTTGGATCAATTTCTAAAAATCTGATCTTTTGAGCTGACATGTCAATGATTAATTGTCGATAAAATTTAATGACAAAATTGGCGTGGCCTTGACGCTATTTTGGGAAATTCCCTTTTTTAGGATTCAAAACACTAAAATCCGCTAAAATTTCAAAATTTGGCTTGTTCCCAGTTCCCTCGTTGTATTTGGATCAATTTCTTAACACCTGATCTTATGAGCTGACATGTCAATGATTAATTGTGGACAAAATCTGTTGACAAAATGGGCGTGGCCATGATGCTTATTTGGGAATTTCCCATTTTTTGGATTCAAAACACTAAAATTGCAAAGTTTGGCTTGTTCCCAGTCGGTTCGTTGTATTTGGATCAATTTCTAAACACCTGATCTTAAGAGCTGACATGTCAATGGTGTGGTCTTGATGCTAAGTAGGGAAATTCCCCATTTCTTAGTTTCAAAACACTCACTCTGAACAAATAGAGATATTAGATGAATGCTAACGTTTATCATACAAATTCAAACCATCAAAGAATATTCATTTCAAACGAAGGTTTCCGGTGGGGAGAAAACGTAAAAAGTTACTAAGAGACAGTGCAGTAAAAAAAAGCCAAGTACGTCTTGTAGGAGCTAGACTTTACTCGGGGGGGGGGGTTGCACTTGGCCAAAACAGGTGAGAGGTATGTGTGAGCCGTAAGGGTACCCTTTCTCATATCTCACAAGTCTCCCAAATGGGTATGAATTCAAAAGTTACTGTCTGAAAGGGTCTCACAATCACGGAAATAAAAAAATTCCCCCTCAAAGGGTCACGACTTTGATGAAAATTAACCAAAATTTGGATAAAATAAGTCAAAATTTTGGGAAAATCGATCAAAACTTAGGAAAATGTCTCTCTAAGACTCTCGAAAGTTTCAAATTTTTCTTTCTCTAATGGTCTAATTTCGCAAAGCTAGTATCCATAGCACTATACTTTACACTAAGGTCATGATTAGAAGCCAGATTCTAATTTTTTAAATTTTCCAGACCCACCTATTTACTTTTTACTTAATGATTTTTTACAGTTTTTTAATAAACCTTAACTTGTCTTCCAACAAAAAAAGGTATATTATATTTGACAAAATTTTCAGTCTCCTCCCCTCCAATTATTCAAACCAGCTACTATTCGGAGCCTTCGAGTAATTGTCCAGTTATAATTTACAAAATTAGATATGATTTTTGTAAGTAGATTCCAGGTAAATTCGATGCCCTACACATGTATTATAGTGTATTATAGAACCTGGCCAAAAACCAGGATACTTCATACAAAAAGCTACTGCTGGAGCTTCGAAAGCTAAAAGTGACGTCAAGAAATCGAATGTTTAGAACCCGAATAACCCGGCTCCAAGCATTCGAAAAGGTCGAAAGTAGAATAGATGTTAAATGCGTAGAAAAATTTGGGGTGGCGTCTATTTAGTTATTATTGCCATCCTGCCGAAGCTGGAAGAATTGAAATGCCGCTCAGTTACGGTAGAATTTACTGACTACCTGCCAACTTTAAACCTGCCAACTTTAAATGGTGTACCGGTAACATTCTTAGCTTGACTGTATTTCTATTGTTTTATCATCATTAAAAAAACTTTTCCGGATTTGTTTTGATCTGATTACCCATTTTCAAAGCGGCAGGTCCAAAATGCATAAAACATAATGCATATTGCATAATGCATACAGTATGTGGCCCCCAAAACGGCGATCAAATTTGAAATTTCTCTCAAATCTAGAGGAAAAGAGATTTTACAAAAATTTTTGCTGCATGAAAACCTTTAACATCTCTACTTTATTTCCTGGAAGTTGTTTTTCAAAATTTTCAATTTCAACAATATTTTTCAATCGCTTAAAGATAGGTAGCTTTTTTCTTATGGCCCCCAAAACGGAGGTTTGAAATTTTAGCGATTTCTCGAGATTTCTTTAAGATATGAATACAAAATTTTGACCATAGTTTTGAAATATGATTTAGAGGGTTTTGGGCATAAATTTATTTGATAAAATTTTTACAGTATACGCCTGGTTGTCAAAATGCAGGTTTGGGGCCCCCAAAACGGAGGTGTAGTTAAAATAAAATTATTAAGCCCAGTGGTAATAGGGAGAAAAACTATGAACATATTTGTGTTTCCCCTTAAATTTAAGACCCGATGGATTTAAAATTTATGATTTTTATGAAATATTTCAAGATTTTCGATATTGCAAAGTCCAAACTGAAAATTTAGAGATTTTCAAAATGACAATTTTGATTTAACAACGTCTTAATCAAGTTTTTGAAAACAAATCTCTTTTGAAAATAGTTCCATTCATGTATGGAATAAGTTGTAAAAATGTTAGAAAAAAAGCTTAACTGAAACTGAAAATATTAAGCTTTAAAGATATTTTTCTCCTATGTTTTGCAAAAAAATGACAGAATTTACCGTTTTTGCTGATTCAGCGAAAAATTTTATATATAATGTTAATTTTTTGTTATAAACTATTAACTCAAGGTGATAGGAATAGAATTCCACGATTTTTTCCTTTTCTCATATTTAGAATTTTCGGTTTTGTCAATGCTGATTCTAGGGCTCCAAAATACTGGTTGACCTTCAAGATGCTATATCTTTTACCCAGCCTCTAATGTCACAGATGTATTTGCATTTTCTGAACGACATTAGGAGTTGAAAGTTTCCTATACCCCGTTTTCATAACTTATTTTCAATATCCAAGGAGCTAGAGTGAGTTATGTGCAATTTTTATCTAATTTTGGTGTTAAAATATTTCCTTTGGACGCAAATATGTTATTTTGAATCCGTCTCAAACCAGCAAAAACATGCTCATTTTTAAGTATAACCATCATTCTTTCAAAATAAACAAAAATCGTTTAATTCTCACTGATAAATCTACAAGTCAGAATCTTCATTTAAATAAAAACCTCCGTTTTGGGGGCCGTCTCCGTTTTCGGGGCCATATACTGTAATTTGAAAAATGTCAATTTTAGGGGATATAATAAGGAGAATTTGAAAGATACTACTTTCAACGAAACAAATATACCATTTTCTACCAGAAAATAAAGGATAGAATAGAAAGCTGTAAATTTGAATTTTGGATGATGAAGAAAAGTCATGATCCACTGAAAATGCTTGTCGCCATTTTGATTTTCATAGTTGTAATTTACAGAACGTAGCATAGTGTAGAAAAAACACGAAAATATCTCCTCCGTATATTACTTTTCTAACTCGAAAACGTAAATTTTATAGCAAGATCTTTATTCTTTTCGAACAATTGCTAATAAATTTCAACGGGTTTTCCCTTTTACAAAGCATTAACCATGTGAATGCTTTTTGTTAGATAAGCCAATATCCAGCCAATATAAATTAAAGAGCTTCATGAAGTTCATGCGAAAGCTAAAGAAAATATACTTCGAATCTTTTTACATTCGAATGTTTATGTGTTTACCTCCCGTTTACCTTTTTTTGAGAAAGACGAAGGGGGAACCTTTCTGATCTGTTGCATCTTCTTTTTATTTATGCTGACGGAAAACCCTTTGTTGTTATGATTCGAATGTTTTCTCTTTCGTTCGAATTCGAAAAGTAAATATCATGTCTGGGGAAATCTCCTGATTGGAGGTTTTCGCGGTTTTTAGCCTGTACAAAGGAGAGTTTTAGAAAATATAAAATCGTTCTGTAAATTACACAATACTAATATGCATTATGCAATATGCATTATGTTTTATGCATTTTGTACCTGCCGATTTTCAAAGCTCTATATGTCCCCGGGGGGGGTACTACCCTTGTCGACCGACGGGGGTGCTCCGCTGAGGTTCGAAAAATGGACCCTACGTGGGACTCGAAATTTGCGAAAAAAGTGACCCTGAATGGGACTGAAATTCCAAAATTTTCTCAAATTTTCTATTTTTCCCCCAAATTTTCCAAAAATAGGCACCCTACGAGGGACTGATTTTTCTATTTTGGTGTTTTTGGGACCCTACCTGGGACTCGTAGAGGTTAAAAAAGGTACCCTGACCAGCGGAGCATCCCCGTAACCCATCTTGCCCTAGTACCCCCCCCGGGTATATGTCTTTTTTTATTACCTCAGGGAATCGAATTAAGGGAAATTCCTTTTTTGTTGGGAAATTCCCTATTTATACCACAAGTAGTTATTAACCGCTCTGAGCAAGGCAATTAGAAACTTCTATCATTTCAAATACATGGCGGTTGACTATTACAGTAAAATGGCAGTTTAGTACAGTAGCGTTTAGTATGATATAAACAAACCATTATTTTGGTAATAAAAGAGATGACAAAAAAGAAACAGATAAATAACTTTATCTTATCTCTATAAGAAGATATCTATGAGATAGACTCAAATTGCTAATATTTGTAGACTAAATTTTGCTTCAGATGAGATGCCATTCTAACAGAAGTAACGGCTATCAGGAACATTTATTTTCAAATTCAACAACTTATTTGATCGTTCTTCTGCGGTGGCACTTTAATGAAAGTTATGGCTAGTTTAATTTAGCTGCCCATAGGAGCACTTAGGTTCTATGACATTCATGAGAGACTTCTTTAAGGATTGATTTACGAAAAAAAAAACATTTCAATTTCAATTTGTTTATACATTATTCATACCATTTCTGGTGTTATAAATAATTCCAAGAACTTGAAAAAACAGAGAAAAAGAGTTTTTTTACATTTTGTGATCTTCATAATCTTAGAGGAGAAAAAAGACTTCAATTAAATTCATGAAATCTTGTATTCGGTTTTGGTTTGAGGTCGTTAAATTGATTTCCCAAATTTCTATAATACGTTAAAGTTTGTCATTTTAGTGTTTTGAATCCAAAAAAGGAGAATTTCCCAAATTAGCGTCGAGGCCACGCCCATTTTGTCAATAAATTTTGTCCACAATTAATCATTGACATGTCAGCTCATAAGATCAGATTTTTAGAAATTGATCCAAATACAACGAGGGAACTGAGAATTTGTCAAAGTGTACAACAAGCTTGCAATTTGAATCCTAAAAAGGGAAATTTCCAAAATTAGCGTCAAAGCCACGCCCATTTTGATATCATTTTTGTCAAGACCTGCTTTATGTTATGTAATCTTTCAAGATCTTTTGGTTCGAATTCAATTTCTTTTTTCAATTTTTTATTAGAAAGCTTTTTTCGAAATCCGAATCCGAATCCTTGAATCCCAATCCTGCAAGTTTTCAAAGAATATATTAACCTCTGAAGACCAATAATACAAATTTTATTGCGCATGTGTCAATCTAATCACTGTAGAAAGAATCAAAGATGAAGAGCAAATATTACCTTATTAATGTCTAGCAGACTGTATCAGTATGCAGTTTACTATTTACGAATTCCCCAGAAACCTCCAAGTGTAATTTGGAAATTTTCTTTGGCCGAAGGCCGTAATGGGAAATTTGAATTTTATGAGCTTAAAATCAGACGAATTCATTATGCCGAGCGGACGCAGTCTAGAGTGAGTGGAACGAAGGCTAAGGAAAAGCATCGTAGATGCGTCCTATAAGTGATGCAAATGGAATATAATAAGTAAATGACAATTTTGTAAACGCCACCTGTGACGTAGATTGTTTTCTTTTTTTCCCGAAATATAAACATGAACATCAATAAAATCCTAAGTAAATAAAAATGTAAATAAAATGCCGAGCGGACGCAGTCTAGAGTGAGTGTTCACTTAGGCTTGCGCAACGCCGGCTAAGTCCTTGTTTAAAGCTTTGTCCTTTAGGAGCAATTTTTGGTACTTTTCTGCTGTACTAAAGTTCTTGTTAAGAATTTCTGCCATACCGACGTGTTAGACCAATTACCCATTTTTAGTATGTCTTTTATGTTTGCTCCCTTTTGGTGTGCTTTGGAGGTTGAGGCTGATCTCTTACAATGGGCATGGGAAATGGCAGTGTCTATGCCTGCCATCTTTAGCATTTCTTTGACCCATCTGGCTATCGTGTCTTTCCCAATGGGTTTGTGTGGTTCAACATAACTTAAGAACAACTTCGATGTTTCATGTCTGTCTCTGAATCTGTTTGTGAGTTCGATATAACTTGTTAAAGTATTGTAAGGGCATAGTTTAATATTCCCTTCAAATTTCCTGAACTCAATGGGTTCTGCTTCTGCTTTCTTCCCTTGTTTGAAGTGTTTCGGAGGTTTGTTTAAGTGGAAAATAAGAGTGGAGTCCGACCTTCCCATCAGCTTTATGTCCAAGTTTGTTAGTTCGGAGCCCCTGTTAGGTGCTAGTATTCCTAAAAGTGTTATTGTTTTAGTGTGAGGTCTTTTAATTGTAGTGACTCATTATCTGACCACTCTCTTATATAATTGAGCACAGTGTCGATATCCCATATTTCATTGCATTTAGGGAGCTGGGGTCTTTGTCTTGAGACTCCTTTTAATAGAGAGGTGACCATGGGGTGTTGTCCTGCAGACAAGCCCTCAATTGGTTGATGATAGAACGAGATGGCTGACCTATGTACATTTATGATGCTATACTCTTTCCCTTCTTCAAATAGGGTACCTAAGTAATTGGCCACTTTCTCTATAGGGGCTGAAATGGGATCAGTTTCCTCCCTATCACACCAGCTGCTGAAGCTTTTCCAGGCTGAGAAGGTAAGGTTTTCTAGTTCCCTCTGCCTTGGACTGTTGGATAAGGGAAGAAGCTGCTTGTGATAGTTTGCCTGAACGCTTTTGTTTCCCGAGATTTCCCATACCGCTAGGTGGAGGGTTTGGTTCAGTATTAGAGGGTGGATTTCCCCTGATGGATGTGTTAAAGTGTCTTCCCTCATTACTATCTTTCTTGGGTTTGATATTAGCATTCCCAATAAGACTGGGTACCAAGTTTGAGTCGTCCAAATTGGGGCCACTAGGATCACTGTTGTTTTGGATCTCCTTAGTTTTTCCAGACACCTCCCTATTAGGGAGAATGGGGGAAAAGCATACACTAGGTTTTGGTCCTAAGGTTGGTTCAGTGCATCTACTGCTAGACAGTGTGGGTCTGGTTTCCAACTGTAGGAAGTCTGTAGTTGGTGAGAGGTTCTTGAGGCAAAAAGATCCATCTCTGGGGGTCCCCACACATTCACTATGTGTTTGAACGTTTACCTTGCTAGTTTCCAGTCCCCCCAGGCTTTTGCATTCCTGGACTCGAAGCCGGCCTCCTTGTTTAGGGTCGATGGAATATATTCTGCAGTGAGGCTGATGTTCTTTTGGTTCAAAAATGACCAGATCTCTTTTGCCAGGCTTATTAGGGTAGAGTTTTTCGGCCGACCCATTTTCACAATATGTGCCAGGGCTACTTGGCTGTCTATCAGTAGATGTACTGACCTTAGGTGATTCCCCTTTATAAAGGTTTTCAGTGCTATTAGGGCTGCTTTCATTTCTAGGATATTGATGTGTTCCCTTTTCTCTGACTCTGTCAATTGCCCTCCTGTGGAGCTTTGACCACAATGAGCTCCCCTTCCCCCATTTTCCCTTTGCCGCATCTGAGCTTATAATTGAATCTGGGGGACGAATGTTTATGTCCTTGCCGTTTTCTGAAGAGAAGTTTCCTATCCACCACTTTCACTCTTCTTTTGCAGTGTTGTCTAGTTTCATCATTGAGCCGTAGTGTTGTTTGTTTTTCGCTAGCTGTTTATTCATGCATTTCTGCAAGAGTCTTATCTGAAGAGGAGCTAGAGTGAAGGCTATTGCCATTAGATTCCCTATTAGGCTTGCAAGTTTCCTTATAGGGAAGCTCTTCAGATTTAACATTTGGACACAAAGTTTTTTCAATTTTAGCATTTTCTCCTGAGGGACTTTGAATATCATGCTGGAGCTGTCTATCAGGACCCCCAGGTATTCCATTTGTTGACATGGACTTCACAGACTTCTCTATGTTGATTGTGAATCCTAGGTTCTCCAGTAAGAAGATCGTTGTGTCTCTGGAGAAGATGGCTCCTCCTTTGACCTTGCTACGTTCAGGATGTCGTCTATGTAGATTATCAGTTTTATCTGTATAGTAGGGGCCAAGCCTGGGGTTCCATGACATCTTTTCTACGACCTAACCATTTTTAGTTTATTCCAAAGAACAGTATATAACAAGATATTTTTGAGAGGGAGGACGCGGATTAGGCCCGGGAAAACTTTTTATGACCAAAATAGTGACGCCATAGGCAAAACTGCAAGGGCAAATTAGGGGTAGAGAAAAAGCTTATTTTCAAAAGTCAAAATAAACGGAAATGTTTGGTACCATCTGATAGAGCATGAAATTCTGAGCAAAAAATTGTATTACAACAACTCTCTGACTAAAACACACAAAGGAATACAGCCGCTTTAAGACCAACTAACTGTCAGCTCTACTGCGATCTGACGTCAAATCTTGTCTTGATCGTGCTTGTGACGTCGGTATGTTTTTGAACTTCAAGTGGCTGTATTTCTTCGCGTCCTCCCTCTCAAAAATATCTAGTAATATACTGTTCTTTTGAATATGTGACGGGACCCAAGGCTTGGCCCCTACTAGTAATCTTCCCAATAGAGAAATGGGCACCTTGAAAAGTTTCGTGAATATTTTGGCCATGAAGTCTCCCTTCTGAAGAATGTTCTTTACCTCCCTCAGGGTCTCCATCTTGAATTTTTGGTATGAGATATGAGAGTTGAGTTGAGTTTATCACAGGTCTGAATTTCCCTGGTTCTTTTTTCTCTTTCAAAAACAGAGTGGACAAGATCTGGCCTTGCTTATAAAGAAAACTCTCTTTACAGCCCCTTTTCCCAGTAAAGTTCTTATCTCTGAGCTTTCATGTTTGAGTCGAAATTTATTTGCATTGGTCGTGTCTTTTGAATTGGTTTTCCCATTACTGGGATTGGCAAGCCTGAGATGGTCTCCAGGATGCATGGGTCTTGGGTTATTTTGGCCCAATTCTTTTGAAATAATTTTGTTTTGCCAGCAATCAATGTTGACTGGGTTACTATTATCTCTTCTAGGAGGTTTTCTATCCCTGGGTGTATTTTCCCAGGGTAGTGTGTTTGAAACTCTACTCAAGCATTTACTTGACTGGAGAGGGGGGCTGTCAAGTTTGGTAGATCTTTTCTTGTTGGATGTCTGTTGTTTGAGCCATGTCCTTCAGCAGGGGGATGTTGACGCTCTTCTCTACAGCTCGTCTGGGAAGAGCTTCATGAAAAGGGTTTTCGCTTTGGGTCCTGTAGTCGTCTGGAAAATATGTATTGTTTCAGAGAAGTGTAGCCTGCTGCTTTGGATTGTTTTGTTAGAGTTTTCCACATTTTCTCTCCAAATAGTTTATCATCACTGTTTTCTAGGTCATCAACTAATGTTTCTCGTAACCAGCTGCTTACTTCACTTTCTTTGATACCTAGGGCAGTCAACGCATTCTTACGTCTGAAGAAGTTGGTAGCAGTTATTGCTTGGCCAACCAATAAGATAGCTTGTTGGAATCGTTTAGCTATTTCTTCGAGGTCGATTTTTTCGCAGTCATCGCCAGTGCGTGTTTCTTCAATATTCTGCCAGATTAAGGCAAGTGGAGCAAAAATGTCTCGTATCTTGGATGATATCCGAGAAATAGATTTGTCTACGGCTAGGGTTTTAGTTCCCTGTAGCCTTTCTCTTTCAGTAGGGTGTCAGTTAAAGTGTCCATTTTTAATGTATTCGACACATTAGAGGGAACTGGTAGTTCTTCCAGCACCATTAAAGAGATATCTTTATCTGATATATACTTTGAGATATGACCGTTCAAATATTGGGCTAGTCTTTGTTCTAGCATCCAGTCACTCTACTACCCTCTTTCATTTGAAATAAGAGAGGTTGTTCACGTTCTGGTGACTTTGTAGGGGATTTACTTCTCCTTCTACGTTTGTTCTTGGATTTTTTCTTCCTTTTTTCGACGTCTTCCTTCTTGTTCTGATGATGACGAACTTGTGATGTTTGTATCCGACGAGGAACTCTCTGAAGATGAACTGGAAGGAGATCTTTGTCTCTTTTTGTGTTTACTGTAAGTTCTTCTTCCTTTCTCTTGAACTTTGGGATCGGTTTCTGCTACGATGCCCTTGAGATTTCTCGATTCAGTTGCATCACTATTCACTTACGGTGCAGCGGATTTATCCGCCATCTTGTTCTTTCAGCAGCGAAAGTGAAAGAAGGGGTTTAGCCGCCGTTCCGCAAGCCTAAGTGAACACTCACTCTAGACTGCATCCGCTCGGCATAATGAATTCGTCTGGTTTTAAGCGATATAAAATTGAAATGAGTTTCTTTCAAAATAAATCTTTTACATGATCCCCAAATGTATAACAGTAATTACTAAGCTTTTAATTATGGAAATGTCACTTTAATCGAATCGAAATAATAGACAGACTTTATGTTACGATTCTCTATCACTGACTCTTTTTAAAAAGCATTGATGATATATTTGAGTTGTGCTTTCAACGACGGGAATAAAAATATCAACTTTGAACTTCATCCAAGATCTTGGATGGTCGTCATGGTTACTTTTTCTCTGCGTTGATTGCGCGCTGAAAAGAATCTCGATTGGTCGGCACAGGTCAATACATGATATCGGCCTGTGCTTTTCACGGTAGCTATCCAGCGAATCTACCACTTTTCTTTGCGTTGATTGCGCGCTGAATATAATTGCTATTCGCCGTCACAGATCGAAATATAATTTCGGCATGTGATTTTTCATGGTACAAGGAAAGTAATCTCTCATTCCAAATGTGTCACATACCTTAAGGCTTCGCTTTTTCTTGTTTGGGAAAGGAATTCTTTCTAGCCCCTTCACAGTCTAAAATATAGTTTGCCAATTTGTTAGAGAACAAATTTAGCCATGACAACTGACAAAGTCAATTATTCAAATTTAAAAGAGTTCCTGTAAGGTTGATACAGAGGATACATAATACATAAGGATCAGAGGATAAGTATGCTTACACAAAATTTCCATGAAGGCATTTCTAAACAGAAGAAAATACAACTTTTCCCCCCTTTGACGCAACGCAAGCATGCATTTTGAGAAATTGATTTATTTATATTCTCCTTTGTCAGCATAAGAGAAACGCCTCCTTTCTAAGTATCTCAAAATATAATAACTTTAAACATAAGCATTTTTTATCTAAATAGGTATTGTCGATAGTTGTGACATGAAAAGTCAGGCAGGCAGTCGAATCATCAGTCTGACTGGATTAACGTTGCACCTCCCACGTTATACAGGCACATACCAACATTACAAGGTCAACCGAGATAAATGCGAGAACAAATGTATCAATGACGACCGATGCATCGTGTTTGAATTTGCTCCAAGTCAATGCTATTTGTATTTTTACAAGAAAGGTTCAAACACAACAACATCAAAAAAATATGAGATGAGTAAAGGTCCTGGTGAAGGGACTTTTATTTTTTTTGATGCTTTGAAGCTTCTTCGTCATACCTTAAGAGTCGAAAATGTCACTGTCAAAGAAAGTATAGCAGCTCGAGCTAGCCTGCATGCCAACAAGGAAGATGATTGCGTTAAAAAATGTCAAGAAGATCAAGCATGCGAGATGTTGACGTATAATAGAAAGGGAAAAGCTGAAGATGAAAATAATTGCAAATTGTTTAGTGATGATAAATTTGAATGTCTGTCGGATGAAAAAGATTGTAAGATCATTGAACCTGGTGATAGCTATACAGATTTTGTAACTATTTTCAACCCATGATTATTTTGTATTTCAAGAGTATTGTTAGGCTCACACGTCCCTATAGACTGCAAAAAGTCATCTCATTTTATTCGCATACGTCATTTTATTTAAACGCGCAAAACTAATTAAAAATACCGTGTGCGCCACAAAAAAGTTTCTCTCTTTGAAGCTGATTTTCTCGAAATCTAGGCATTATAAAAAAACAATTCCTCTTTCATAGGAAAGAAGAAAGATAAAATTAAATTTTGATGGGTCATTTATTAAATTCGGTTCATTAAATCAAAATTATGCTCAATTGAATAAAAAAGTTACTTTCAGAGAGTGCCCAAAAACATTAAAAACCGACCTATCAAATTTTTATTTTAAAGTTGGTAATTGCAATAGGCGTTACATGATTAAGAACATTTTTAAGTAATTAAACACATAAATTTTGAAACTGATGGGTGGAAAGGGTTAAAAATCTTCATCAAAATCATTTTAGTTTACTTTTATCAAAATTATCCTCGTATTTTTTGTTTTCGACTGGATAAAGTCTATGTAAGGCTAAATGTACCTCGAAATCCATATTTGATGTATTTTTATGAATTTTACCAGATTTTTTGGCTTTTTTTCGACGAACTTTCTTCCTTTTATTGAAATTCAACCTTCTTTTATATAACAAAAAGTCATTTTTTAGACAGCTAATTATCATTTTTAATGACTGAAACGAAAATACTTATGCATCATGTAATTATGCTTCTGTTTAATTTGATAGGTCGATTTTTAACGTTTTTGAGCACTTTCAGAAAGTAACTTTTAGATTAGCCGAATTCAATAAATGACCAATCAAAATTTAAGTTTATCTTTCTTCTTTCCAATGAAATAGGAATTCTTCTTTTAAAATTTTTAGATTTCGAGGAAATTAGTTTTAAAGAGAGAAACTTTTTTGTGGCGCACTCGATATTTATTCATTTCTTTGTATTATTTATACCTTTGGGATTTTTTTAGTATTTCAATTTACATTCAGATTTTTTTCTTATCAGTTCAATTTTCATATCTATTAAGTGTCTGTTGAGGCATCATGAGAGAGAAAATGTAAACTCAACTCAAGTCAAACTTTCAAGTCGAAACTTCAAATCCCAAAGTTTTCAAATCAACTAACTTTTCAACACAAATTTCATGATCAATTTTCGTTCTACTTTCGTGGACAGAACTCACACCACATATATTTCTGGCAAGTTGGTAAGAATTTATTTAGTTTATTAACTTAGATTTGCCATATTTTTCTCTAAAATACTTTGTCAATATTTTCATTATTTTTCATTATTCTCACTTTATCACACTTTATCGGGGGGAAAGTGACGAAAATTTTGAAGGGTTGAATTTTTCCCCGACGAAATATTTTCCCAACATTTTATCACCTTTGGTCGGGTGTATCCGATTTTTTTATCCCCGACCAAAACTTTTACCCAAAATTTTATACCACAACCAAAATTTAAATCTAATAATTTTTTTACACCTTTAAATACCGAAATTAGTGCTTTAAACGATGAATTACAAGATCCATTTTCGAGCTAACGAAGGAAACCCTTTCTTTTAGACAGTTTAGTCGGGTGAAAGTGACGAGTTTGAAATTTTGGTCGGGGAAAAGTGACAACATGCCTCTAAGTGACGAAATTTTTCCCGGCCAAATAAAAAAACCGACTAAATAAAACTCCGACATTCCCCCCCCCCGATAAGGTAGATTAAATCTGGTCATTCTTTTATTCATTCAGTTTGAATCAAAAGTTACGAATACATGTGTCCATTCATTTTCTGTCCGGCTACAAGTATGGTATCCCTTTGTAAACACGAAGAGGTTTATTTTTTTATGTTTTTTGAGATTTTTTTGTGACTTTTTATTTTGCATTTTCATTTTGACTTTTTACCTCACAAAATTGATTGTTTGTATTTTTTTTTGCGATTTCTTTGATTATTTTGTAATTATTAATGATTAATTAATTTTCCTTGATATTTTGAAAAGTGTATGTGATTTTTGTGTTAAAGAGTTTTGCGAAGATCAGGCATGCAAGATGTTAACCTATAATGGGAAAGGAAAAGCTAAGTACTAGTAATAACATGGTTTGTAGGGTGATTTGGGAATAATAATCCAGAGGTTCATCGAAAATATTTCAAAATATTTGAATTAAAATTCAGCCACTCCTCCTTTTTACTTACTTTTTTCATAAATTTTTTCGATCTTCCTTTTGTCACTTAATAAAAGTTCGAATGACAACTAACATATTAAATACAATAAAAATATTCGAATTGTCGTGTTTCAATGAAATTCTGAACACACCACTAAATGAACCTTTGGATTCGTACAGAGACCCGAGGTTACATAATCTCAGGAAACCATTTATCCCTTCCCCATTTCCCCGTCTTCCCATAATTGAAGTCAATATCAAACTATATTTGCTCATCAGAAGGCGATTTGCCATTACCTCTTTTGTTTGACCCCTTTAACTACTTTCAATCCCTTTATTTAATTACCTTCCTGTTAAGCCTTCTTTATATTCATTTTACGACTATGTTATTTTGAAATGCTAAGGCTAACGCCATTAACCCCGAACTCATTATGTAATCAAGTAATACAATTTATTTTAAGAGTAGGGACCTAGTATATATAGAGGTCAAATTTTCTTTGTAAGTAGACAAGTAGACAAGTGAAGTTATTTTCAACTTTTATCGATTATTTTCACAATGTAAGTGTAACATTTCTTTTGTATCTTTAGGACCTAGTATATATAGAGGTCAAATTTTCTTTGTAAGTAGACAAGTAGACAAGTGAAGTTATTTTCAACTTTTATCGATTATTTTCACAATGTAAGTGTAACATTTCTTTTGTATCTTTAGGAGCTGGCTATGTTAAAGATTATTTTTGTAGGGAACTAACTTTGTCTCAAAGTTTATTCTGCACTCGTATCCCTTTTGTTTTAACACTATTTTTATCAGGGGGTGTTTTCCACCAGGCTGGCACTCTTTTGCTAATAGCTCACGGAAATTTTTTTTTTAACTGTGAAAGTTTCTGACTTTTAATATAATCCTATTAGCAGCATGTATACCAAATTTTACAATTATACACCAACCAGATCAGGTTTTTTGACTTTTTTTGTGCAGGCATATCATAAAATCCAGCTAAAACCCTGTAAAATCCCAAAATATTAAATTTTAGCATAACTTTTGATCCAAATTTTGACAGGATTTAGGTATCAATGATAAATTTAAAAAAATATTTTTAAAATTTTCAAAAACTGATGACGTCATCAAAAATGACGTCATTGTTTTTTGAAAAAATTTACTCATTTTCTGCATGGATTTTAAACGTCAATTTTATTAGTACGTATGTTAAAAACCAGGATATATGTTAAAGATATTTTTTTTTGCTTTTAGAAATTCAAAACAGAATTGAAAAATCTCCATTCGTTCAACTTTGATTGCTATTTTATTGAACAGTAATTTTTCATTGGTCAGCGATAATTGTGAAACTTTGTGATGACGTCATCACCTTTATGATGACATCATCAAACCATTTTTTTTTCTATGAACTCCTTTTGTGGTAGAAAACATTTCTGCCATGTTTCAAGTCCATATCTTTTCTAGATCAAAAGTTATGCAAGGCTGGTGGAAAACACCCCCCCCTTGAGAATACAAAACCCGAAAAAGCCTGATAATAATAGGGTTAATATGTACTCTATCTGATCATGAAATTTAGTAAGTTCAGACGGAGGGCTCGGAAATCCCATTACACCACCCATTAAAACAAGTTTTGTTTTGAATATAAATTCTCTGTGTTAGACTGTTTCGACACTATCAACGTTTTCCTTCATTGAGTTTGAACTCCGTAAAGCTGAATCCATGTTTTCAAACCATTTCGACCAATTTATCTAAACCCCCTTTTCAGATTTTCTCTGTTTTGATGAAAATTAGACTTAGAAAAGGTAAGACAGGTAGGGCCTCGACAAAATCGATTAGTTTTTGTAATAAATTTTGTAATAAGACATTTAAAGTTTGTAACTAATTTCAAATCGTAATTTTTTTGTGTACCTTCAAGATTATGACATCACTGACACTGTGTAGCAGCCTTTAAAAGAAGCTTCCAAAAGGATTTTTTTCTGATTTTTCTGTGTTGTTTTTATTCTGTAATTTTTCTATTTTTTTTTGTGATTTTTGGATGTTTCTGCGTGGTTTTTGATTTTTTGTGATTCTTCTAATACATATTTTGTCATTTTTTGTAATTATTTTTTGGATTTTTTTCTCTAACTCACTGAAAAAATCACCTCTTCATCATAAATATACCCAGCCATAACGACTCTCCAGGTCACTGAGACAGTAGCCTGGGGGAAACTTATAGCTTGTAGCTTTTTGATAGACTGGATGGCGCTGATATGGGGCCCGGTGTAATTTGCCCAACTTGATGTTTTTGGCTTTGGTAGTGTGGAAAATAGTGAGAGGTCTAGGGATAGAGAAACGACGCGTGCGCAATCACGTGACTTATACACGTTTTTTAGATTGCGTTCTGTACATAGTTTTTATATTCATTCTAAAAGTATATTCAGTAGCGGAAAGACGTATAAAGTTATATCTAAAATCTTCAATGTTTCTACGTTTTTACTGATACTCATGATCCAGAACTATTAGGAGTTAAGAAGATTTTACATGGCGCCCAGATGAGGGACAGCAGAGAAGTCAGCATTCGAGTCGTTCAACTGTACAAAATGAAGTAAGAGCAGCACGGTATATACAAATTTACGTATCATCTAAATTTTGTGACGAATTTACAAATCTATTTGATTTTTTTTCACACCGATATCTTTCTTCTTTGCTATCTTTCCTTTATTTTCTTTTTACGGATAGTTTTGGATGTTTTTGGCGGATTTTTTCTGGATTTTTTCGATACGGTTTAGAAATGTTTTGATTCTGTATTAGGGCTATTCCTTTGAAATTTGAGACTTCTTAGCGGTAAGAAGTTTTGGGATTTAGTCTAGGCAAGTTTATCTCCCCTATGATATTTTGAGCAAATAAAGTGCGGTTACTGTCAGCGGTAAAGACAGTTGTTTTTTCTAATTTGAAGTATCTTTTTTATCTACTTCTCGAAGTTCAATACATAAATTTTTGACAAGTTTTTTTCTTGACGGAACAGAAATTTTAGACTAAAATTTTGAAAGTTTTTTGAGAGTTGTGACGTAGTTTTTTTTTCTGAGGACTTTTCTCCAAGAGGACGTTTTGAAAAATTTAAGGATTTCTTCTTTCAAATTTTTCTGAAATTTTATTTCACTCAAACTCACATTTTCTCTCTTACAGCGATTCTGTTTTCCACAAATTTTAAAGTTTTCACATCACGGTTATTTTCTATTGTTATAGCACAGTTGGGTGCATTGTTCTATTAATTTAGAATAATAGGAGGTTTGCGTATATTTGAATAGATACGCCTTGTTATTTAATTTACGAAAGCGGGTCTGTTTCCAGTTTTTCAAAGGTTTAAAACCGGTTTAACAGGATATTTTTCTTTGTTTAAAGGTTTCTCTCTATTGTTCGTGAGAAGGGTAGAACTTGGTTTCTATTGGCAAATTTAATAAATAACTTCTTTTGATTCGTTCAAACCTTTCTTTCTTTTCTGATTGGCAGATTAGTTTTTATCATGGCAACCGCCCTAAATAAGAAAATTGGCAAGAGAGAGGGTTTGAGGTTAGTTTTGACTACAACAGTAAAGTCAGCACAAGATTATCTAACAGGAGAAGACATTCAACGGTCAAGGCTAGTTGGTTTCAAGAGAACAGTTCAAGAAGTTCTAAAACAGCTCGAATCAGCAAACGAGGATGTCATCAAAGGTTTAGAAGCAGATAAGATTGGCGAGGACATAGTTGAGTCTTTCACTTATGTTCAGTCAGCCAATGACTTAGAGGCAAGTATTGACATTAAGATGCAAGAGTTAGTTTTAAAAGACAGCCCTGTTTCAAGCTCAGTCTCATCCATAGCTTCATCCAGCAACAGACAGACATGCAGGTTGCCAAAGATGGAGCTTCCTAGTTTCAAGGGAGACCCTCTTCTTTGGCAAGGATTTTGGGACCAGTACAATGTTGCAATTCATGAAAATGAAAGTTTAACAGATATTGACAGGTTCAATTACTTGAAGAGATTTTTGAGTGGCGAGGCTTTAAGATCAGTCTCAGGCTTAACTTTGAATAGTGAGAATTATCAAGAAGCTATCCAGATATTGAAAGACAGGTATGGAAACGAACAGATTCTAATTTCGGCACATATGGAAGCGTTGTTAAAGATGAACAAGGTTAGGGGTAGAGACGATTTGAAGAATCTTAGAAAGTTGTATAATGATGTTGAGAATTGTCTTAGAAATTTGAAGGCTTTGAAGATGGAGACTGCAGCTTACGGAAGTCTTTTGATCCCGATTTTGAAAGAGAGGCTTCCTGATGATCTTTTGTTGACGATTTCCAGGAAGTTTGGATCACAGGTTTGGGATTTAGACAGCATGATGCAGCATTTTAATGAAGAGCTTAGAGCCTATGAAAACTGTGTAGTATCAAAGACTAGTGGCGAGGGAGTAAAGAAAGAAAAGGAACGTCATTCACCGTACACGACGAGTGGTATGTACGTTCAGGGCCAGTCTCAATCTCAATTACGTTGCTTGTACTGCACTAAGGGACATTCGTCTTCTCAATGCAGGACAATTACAAATCCAAGAGCGCGGAAAGGTATTGTAATTAGGAAAGGTCGGTGTTTCATTTGTCTAGGTTCAGATCATCTCGCTAAGGAATGCAGCTCAAGCTATGCATGTAGAAAATGTAAAGGAAGACACCATGTTAGTTTGTGTTTTGCAAATCCTGGCAAGAAGGATGAACAAAAGGAAAAAGAAAAGGAGGATCCTGAGGTAGAGGAAACCGTTGGCTCCCATATTCAAACAAAGGGAGGTATCTTGTTACAAACAGCCAAGGCTTCAGTTTGTGGTGAGATCACCTCTACCGATACAAGGCTTTTGTTTGATACGGGTAGTCAAAGGACTTATGCCTCAGAGGATGTGGTTCAAAGATTGAAGTTGAAGACGGTTCGAACGGAGAGAGTTATGATCAAGACATTTGGAAGTGAAGAGGCAAAGGTTAAGAAGTTGAAAGTGGTCCGGTTTAAAGTGAAACGTAAGGTTGGAAAGGGATATATAGATTGCGAAGCTCTCTGTGTACCCATTGTTTGCAGTCCCATTGCGAAGCAGGATGTTGATTATGCAGGTCGGAATTTTGAGCATCTCGATGGTTTGACGTTAGCGGATTCGAATGAAGGTCATGCGGAGGTTGAAATCTTGATCGGTTCAGATTTTTATCATGAGTTTTTCACCGGTAAGTATAAGAAGGGTTGCAGTGGTCCAGTGGCCAGTGAGTCTTGTCTTGGTTGGGTGTTGAGTGGTCCATTGGGGAACAAGTTTGGAACGATCCAAAATTGTTCTTTGGTGGAAACTCACCTGTTGCGTTGTTTGACGGAAGATTGTGATAGAGACACTTTGAAAGAAGATTTGAAGAAGTTTTGGGAAGTGGACAAGGTTGGTGAGGTAGGCGAGGACGGTTGTGAAGAGATTGATGTCGTCAGCAAATTTGAAAAGGAGATTTATCACGACGGTAAACGGTATGTAAGTAAGCTTCCTTTCAAGCCAAACCACGACGAGTTACCAGACAATTTCAGTGTCTCCAAACGGAGACTTGAGAATGTGAGAAAGAGACTAAAGGCGAGTGGGATTTTGAACGATTATGACCAGATTATCAAGGATTATGAGAAGGATTCCATCATAGAAAAGGTTCCAGAGGAGGAGATTGCAAAGGACAGAGGCAAGGTTCATTATCTTCCACATAGGGCAGTCGTGAAAGAGAATAGAGAGACAACCAAGATTAGAATTGTGTTCGACGCGTCGTGTGGGGTTAACGGGCCCTCCCTGAATGAGTGTTTGTATCCTGGTCCTAACATGCTTGCAAAGATCTTCGATATTCTGTTGAGATTCAGGTTAAATAGAATTGCGATTACAGCGGATATCAAACAGGCTTTTCTGAATGTTGGTATTCATCCTGAGCATAGAGATTTTCTACGGTTCTTGTGGCATTCTTCGGATAATGAAGTTGAGATTTTTCGGTTTCGAAGAGTTGTTTTTGGGCTTACTAGTTCGCCATTTTTGTTGAATGCAACGATCAAGCAGCATGTGGAGAAAGAAAAAGACGTTTTCTTTGTGAAAAAATTTCTGAACGCTTTGTACGTGGATGATGAGGCTAGTGGTTGTGAAAACGTGGCAGAAGGTAAAGAGTTTTATCGAAAGGCGGTTAAGGTTTTGGCTACGGCGGGATTGGATCTGAGGAAGTGGAAGTCGAATGACAGGGAGCTGCAGAAGTTTTTTGATGAACAGGTAATTGAACCGAAGTGTGACGGAGTCGTCGACGAATCATTTTGCAAATCTCAGCTTGGTCAAAAGACCGTTTCTTCCAACAAAGTTTTGGGGATGGACTGGGATAAGGAAACAGACTCGTTAGTAGTGTGTCTAAGTGAGTTCGTTGTGAAATGTCGAAGTACTGTATTGACGAAAAGGAATATTTTGAGTGTTTCAGCTTCTCTTTACGATCCTTTAGGGTTGATTTCACCCATCACGGCGTGGATGAAAACCATTTTCCAACTACTCTGCAAAGACAGTTTGGAATGGGATTGCGAGGTTTCGGAGGAAATAAGGGAGGCTTGGTTTCGGTTTGTCGATGTTGTTGCAAGTGTGGGTAAAGTAACGGTGGAGAGGTTTGTTTTGGTTCCAGCAGATTTGATTCGAGGATGTGAGTTACATGGGTTTTGTGATAGTTCGTCGGAAGTTTATTGCGCAGTTGTGTATTTGAGAGTGCTGATGGGGACTGATGTGAAGACGTCTTTGTTAGCATCGAAAACGAAGGTTGCTCCGATCAAAGTTGTTACGATTCCACGTCTTGAGCTTTTGAGTTGTCTTCTTTTATCTAGATTGGTGAGAGATATTGAACGTGCATTCTTGAAAAGTGTCGATCTACAGCGAATACATTGTTGGACGGATTCAGAAGTAGCTCGGAGTTGGATAAAGGGAAAGGAGAAAGCTTGGAAAGGCTGGGTTGAAAATCGAGTGGTGAAGATTCGGCAAGTCGTTGATCGAGGAGGTTGGTCGCATGTAGCAGGTGATGAGAACCCAGCGGATATTCCTACGAGGAAACTGAGTGGTTTTGATGGATTGCTTCAAGATCGTTGGTTTAAGGGTCCTTCTTTCTTAAGCTCTTCTGACTTTCAATCGAATCTTTCTACTTCCGATTCTTTTGATGACATCATTACGAATCTGTCTTCTTGTGAACTTTACGATGACATAATGAAAGAGAGTATCGACTTAACGGAAACTGACAATAACGTGACAACGACTTTGACAATGACGAAAATACCTGCTACCAACTTACAAGCCATCATTGAGTACGAACGTTTCGGCTCACTCGAGAAGCTTATAAGTATACTAAGCTACGTCAGACGATTTATTGAGAATTTGAGGAAGAAGAAGAAAGGAAAACCATTATCATTGGACACTCTTTTAACTGAAGAACGAAAAGACACCATGGAACTGATTATTGCAAACGAACAACATCAACTGAAGGGACTAGAGAACTACCAAAAATTGAAATCATCGTTAAACTTGTTTGAAGATCAGAAAGGACTTTTACGACTACGCGGACGATTCGGAAATTCAACATTACAATACCAAGAAAAGCATCCACTCATACTCAGAACAGACAGTGTATTTACGGAACTACTTATAAAGGAGACACACGAGAAAGTATTCCATCACGGCGTGGAATCAACACTGGCCCATTTACGAACTAATTATTGGATTGTCAGAGGAAGGAAGACAGTCAAAAATTTACTATATAAGTGTACCTTATGCAAACGTTATCAAGGAAAGACAATATCACCACCAGCTAGTCCTGACTTGCCAGATTTTCGTTTAAGTTTTAATGCTTTCAATGCCACAGGATTGGACTACGCTGGACCCTTGTATGTACAAAGTGAAGATAAGAAAGAGACTCAGAAGGTCTACATTCTACTCCTAACATGTGCCGGAACTCGTGCTATCCATCTAGAGGTTTGTCCAGACATGAAAAATTCTGCTTTCATTCGTGCTTTTAAAAGATTTTCGTCACGCCGAGGTGTACCTTGTGTGGTTATTCACGACAATTTCAAAACTTTCAAATCGAAAGAAGTTAAACTTTTTTTCAGCCAACAGGACATTGAACAACAATTTATTTTACCTTCTTCCCCCCTGGTGGGGTGGAATGTACGAGCGTCTTGTGCGCAGCGTGAAAGTATCTTTAAAGAAAACATTAGGTAAATCCTTAGTAACACTAGAAGAATTGCAGACGATCTTATGTCAGATTGAGGCGTTTATTAACAGCAGACCACTATGTTACGTAAACGAAGATGACATCGATGAGACTATCACACCAAACCATTTAATTTTTGGGAAGAATATCTTTCACAAGCAACACGGTAATGCTGAAGTTTTGTTTTTAGACAATAATGACGACTGTACAAAGAGAATGAGACACATAAAAATCATTCTGTCACATTTCCAAAATAGATTTGAAAAAGTTTACCTTCAAGAATTGAGGCAAAATAACATTTATAGAAAGAATACGGATAATGATGTAAAGTTGCGCGTTGGAGAGGTTATTTTAATTAAAGGAGAAAAGATGGTACCGAGAGCAGAGTGGAGAACCGGAATAGTTGAGGAATTGGTGAAAGGTCGGGACGGCAAAATCAGAGGAGCAAAGATTAAAACAACATCAAAAAAGGACATTCAACATCCGTTCACCGACCCTGTGCAAAAACTGATAAAATTGGAGATAGAGGGAGATAAAGCAGAACAGACATTGAAGGAGAAACCGAAAGTAGATAAGCACGTTGAAAGCACAAGGAGTAGACCGACCAGAAGAGCGGCAATTGAAGGAGTTTTACGTAGACTCAAAAATACAAAATAAAATGTTTCATTTTTCTCGCGGGGGAGTGTGGAAAATAGTGAGAGGTCTAGGGATAGAGAAACGACGCGTGCGCAATCACGTGACTTATACACGTTTTTTAGATTGCGTTCTGTACATAGTTTTTATATTCATTCTAAAAGTATATTCAGTAGCGGAAAGACGTATAAAGTTATATCTAAAATCTTCAATGTTTCTACGTTTTTACTGATACTCATGATCCAGAACTATTAAGAGTTAAGAAGATTTTACAGGCTACATGGCTTTTTTTCGCAATGCAATTGGTTCTTTTCGCATGACGACGGGCCTACATTGTCCAGAGTTGCCCGTCGTTAGGAAAATTCATTGTGACGTCACTTTTTCAAAGGAAAATGAACAATGCGTTGACATCATTTATCTCATTTTTTATTTCTGACGTCAGAAATTATAGAAATTTTTTATCTTTTTTCGCTTGTTTTTTCTGCTTTATTTCGCTATTTTTCCTGGATAAAGCGCTAAAAATCAATCAAAGTTGAAGGAAACGGTTAACAAATACAATAATGACCGGTTTTTTTCGGGCTGTACTGAAAATATTGCCCTCGGTCAACGCAACAACCTCGCAAGCTCGGTCGTTACTTGACCTCGGGCAATATTTCTCAGTACAGCCCTCACTAACCGGTCATTATTGTATTAGTAAAGACCACTTCAGTGCTTTGGTCAAACTGACGATGATTTTGAAAAGGGAAATTTGTTTTATAGAAAAGTTTCGTCAGTTTGAACATGATTTAAAAAACTGCCGTTGCAATGACTTCTCATAAGAAAGTGACGTCAGAATAAATCAAAGAAAATATCGGGTAAAAAAGAAACGAAAAAATCATGAAAAATGAGTGGAAAACGCATTTTTTGGCCAGAAACACACAAAGAATGTTCACCAGTTAATAAACACAATAATATAACTGTTTTCTCGGTCAATACGTAAAATATTGACCTTATCCTGCGCACAGACCTCGCAAGCTCGGTCTGTACTTCGGCTGCGGTCAATATTTTACCGTATTGACCTCCAAACCAGTTATTATTGTATTAGTATCGACAACTCTTTCTTTATACAACCAAGTATAAATGAACAAAAAAGTAAAATCAACACAGTTTGTTACCAAGTATATTCAGGTTAAATGTCTGAAAGAATTCGTAAAAATGCTTTTTAGCGAAAAGTCAGATTTTCCACAAACTTAAAATCCAGATATATTGACAACTATACATCTAGGTTTAGCAAACAAACCTCTTTCTAAAAGAACTGCGCAGGTCTTCACATTAGTACCAAACCCAACAAATAGATTTTTTAACTGGAACAAGAAGTTGAATCTAATACCTTGATAGAAACATTGAATTTTTGATTTTCAAATTAACTGTTTTATTTTTTTATAAGATTGTACCTGTTAAAATTTCTATTCGATATAAAATTTGGAAATATATGGCATATTTTATGTTCAGTTGAACTTTTTGAGCCCATTTTGACCAACAGCTGTTAAAGGAATAAAAGAAATGTGAAATTTTCGTTTAAGAAAAATCAAGTGACTTCACATTGCTTCTCTTCATTTCGCAAGTTTGAAAAAAGCAACAAACAAAGTTTTTGATCATAAAGCAAAGTTTTCTTTAATCTTTAAGCAATGAACAATCATATTTAAAATTGGAAATATTTAGAGGTTTCATGGAGGATATTTTTATTGCATTGGCTTCCCTGCTTGGTTATATGGGGAGGGTTTTCACTTTTACGGTATGACGATATTGGGCCTTTTTACCAACGGTAAATCGGTATTACGAGAAAAAACGACGGGATTACGTTATTTCATTTATCGGTAAATTTCCTGTTTTTTGTCGGTATTTCGATATATTTATCAATAAAAAACGATATTTCGGTATAAAACTATTTACCTCTTAGTTTCTTCATGAGTTTCATGCAGAAAACTTTCAAAAAAGATATGTCTATTCCGCTATTTTAACCCGGGGAGGGGCAGCTGGGCAAAAGGACCGACGGGTATGTGCGGGTCCTAAGGGTACCTTTTCCAATATGTTTAAAATGCACTGTAAGGGTCGGAAAAACTAGAGATGCATTGTAAGGGTAGAAATTTCAGAAAATTCTTGAAAAATCTAGATATTTTGACCAAAAATGCTAGAATTTTGACCATTTTTTGCCCGAAAGGGATCGAAAATTTGGGGGAAAATGCACTCTAAGGGTATGATTTTCACTGATTTTTGCTGCACTGTAAGGGTGCAATTTTAAAAGCCAATTTTTGGCCCGCACATACCGTCAGTCCGCAAACCCAGTGCCCCCCCCCGGGTATTTTAACCAGTAAAATTTTCTTACTCGCTTCCCTCGCACAATGTTGGATGTCCTATTCACTTATTGTCATGGTGAGGTTATTCTAAATAAGCAAAACTTTACGATATTTAAAAATATTTTCGTTATTTTTCTGCTGCCGCATTTTTTTAATGACAACTTTTGTGATTCAAATACTGCATCCAACAAATGAGTCTAGATAAAATTTTCTCCGTCAGCACTAAATGATATGGTCGTTTCTCCGTATTTACTTATATTGCTACTACAATACAATACACTGATACTGCAGTAACTTAGAGACAATAAAGGCGGTATTTACTCCTTCAATAATTAGTAAAAGTAGGTACACGTTTTTTTTTTATTAGAACACCTAAAATTTGGCTGAGCCTGGATGTGCTTATTTTTTAGCAACTTTCAGCCTAAAATGTTCTTAAATGCGTTTTTAATTTTTCAGACTACTCTAAATCGACTATATCATGCAAAATAAAGAGCACTTAAAATTGGAAAATTTTGGAGAATATTTGACTCTCGATTTTAGAAAATCCATCCCTAAGTTCGGTTAAAACTGCTTGAAAAGAGGAAAAAATGGCAGTTTCTTGTCATTTTTTTCCAAACTGAGGCTGGGCATGTTCTTACGATGTTCTTAATTTTTCGACGAATTTCAGCCTAAATGTTCTTATAAACTGGGTTCTAATAAAAAAAAAACGTGTAGTTCTAAAAACATCTTGTACAGCATCGAACGATTAAAAAACAATTCACATCATGATGCACATATGATGCGTTTTCAGGCAATCTAGCCATTCTAAAATTTGAATTTTTTTATGGGCGAAACTCTTGGAACGCCGCACCGGGTACGGCAGGTACGTCGCTCGCCGTATCATATTTTTGCCAATAAATGGTTAGTGTTAAACAAAATCAAAAATTGTGTGACCAAGGATTTATTATACACTGGATATACAAGTAACAGATTTTTGCCGATTTCTCGTGTACTAGCTATGTCCGCAGTAATGATGTTATTGTTCACTCTCCTTCCCTCATTAAATGATTTTTCGAAGCATTTTTATTGCATTTCTTATCGAAAATCACTCATCCAATTCCCAAAAGAGACTTAAAACTTTCCTGTGAGAGTCAGATTCGTCCACTTAATTGCTAATTATAAGTCGTTATGAAGTTTCAAGCTGTGAGAAAGATGCAAAAGACGTGCTGTGTATAAGAAATTTAATGTTGACACCGGAAATTTTCAAACTTCAACCTCAAAAAAGCCACTTTGCCACCACGTGCCTCCAAAGGATTTTCATACCACAGTAGAGCCAGGACACTCAAGTGTTATGTATGTTAATTTCAGCTCTTCTGGGGACAGTCTTGGAAAGATATTTCCAATTGAAAATTTCGTGTCACTATAAGCATTTTGTCTGAATTTCTTGTCTAATGATGTTTTTCTCACATTACATTTCACAAATGTATCCAGCTCGGAATGCTAGCCTTACTTTCAAACTTTTTTTCTGAAAATGTACAAAAAGAAAGAGCTAGAGAACTTTTTAAAAATAAGACTGATAAACATTTTTAAAAATCAGACATCTTCGAGCCGCCATGACAGTTGTCCTTTGCGGACAAAGCTAGAACATCAATTGTTTTCTGAAACAAAGGAAATACAATGATCGCTCTCCATCGTTTTATGAGTCGTTTATCCAGTGTATAATAAATCTTTGGTGTGACCAAACAAGGCTAACAATAGCGTATTAAGGCCGTTTTTCAATAACAAAGGAGAGCGAAAATTTTCCTCTAGTTGCAACACGGCACCACCTCTATGAAACCTGTGTCTACGGTTTTGCAGACCATGATTGGCCCAAACCTCGATTTCAAATTAATTCTCAATATAAAAGACATCTTAAGGGTCGGCGAGGAAGAAATTATTGGAGGAAAGGCTTAATCTTGCATTTGCCTCCCGTAACAAGCAAGTAGCTTTGGCGCGGCAGACCTAAAATCTTGCTTTATGAAAGCTCAAATAGCTGTGAAAGAGGCCTTAAAAAGTCGACGATATCGAGAATAAGGTAACAAAACTAGCAAAAAACTTTATATATTGGCGAAAATGTTTGGTATAAGAATATGTCAATCTGTTTAAAAGAGACCATAAAAAGGTTAAATTTAGCCCAATAAGCTCACAATCGTTTAACCAAAGATGTAAAAGCAAAATTGGTGCGTGGACGTGAAAATGGTTTTTTTTCGCGCGTGAATACGTGAATTGGCAAAAATTTGTGCGTGAATACCTGAATTGAGGGTTGACTGGGGACCTCATAAAGTACAAGACTTGTTTGTACAGTTTCTAATTTGTTACTACACAATATATTTGATAACTGAAAATCATTATTTTCAAAAAAAAACATAAATATAGTATCGGTATCGGTATTAGACTTCCTTCACCGACGGTATTACGGTATTTGACCCAAAATTTTGTCGGTATGACGGTCTTTAAGACCCCTGAACCCCCCCCCCTCTATATGAAGTGTAGAGTTTTTCCTAAACAAAATCGGGGCATATTCTTACAATACTTCCTTTTGTGCATTACTTTTACGGTTGGAATCGATTCTCCAGCCTCGACAATCGACAATTACATTTCAATATTTCTCTACTTTCGGCTTGGTAGCGATAAACCATTCATTCTTTTGAATTTACAGCAATCAAAAAAAGGGAAATTATACGCCCATATCATCATATGTATATCGTTCTTCATTTTCGGTACAATACCGTACTTTTTCAATAATCTCATTACAGATGCCCGATCCGATATATTCACCTTGGAATGTATTTAAATGGTCTTTCGAATTCAGCAGTTTATTTATTTTTGAACAAGAAAGTTGTTGGTCGAATACGAAGATAGAGTAATAAGGTCCAAGGTGGAAATATCTTGAATTATCTTGATAAACGATCAAACACTAAACCCTCTCAACACCCATACATTGTATGAGGGGCTAATACAGAAATGGGGAGCTGGATAGTGTTATGTCACTTGGCATTAAAAAAAAGATATTGAGAGGGACTGCTTTAGTTTGCAATCTTTGTAGCAGGTGTTAGACGGTAATAGACAAAGACAAAATTAAATTCTCTTTCCAAGAAGTTTTCTAGAAGATTGGTCAATTAGAACCTCTAAATGCATTTAGGAAATTGTATCTCAATATTGAAGGTTCTTGTGGAGGAGGAAATTAGTAAACATCAAAACTTCGTATAAGAAGATTGCCTCTCGATTATTCGTGACAGGAAAATTGCACTCAAGACAGTTTCCCTTTGCCGGACATTTATCCCATGAACGATGGGAGGACATCTGAGCCTATTTTCATACCCACAACTTTTGTAGATAAAAAATAATCGAGGGTTGTAGAATCTATAATCCCTTAAAGCTTAATGGACATAGGATACAATGATAAAATTAGCCTGAGTTTGCAATAGTGGTAATCCTTAAACGTTGATTTGACATTATTAGGAGAAATCGCGGGAAATCCTAAGGCTTAGTGAAAAAAGTATAAAATGGATGAGAAAACATGTTACAAAACATCCCGAAACTTAATTTCAACAAGTAAACAGGACAACAAAACAAGGCCGACACAAGATGAAGTTGGTTATCGCCATCGCTTTGCTAGCAGGTAAGCACTCTCATCTCACTTTAAAGTTTGACATCTTTCTATTCAGGCTTTTTACATGTCAGACCCATTTCAAATTGGGATGAGAACAAAGTCTATTCTTCAATGACACTGAAATCGTAGGGTATTTTCCGATCCGGGACGAAATTTAAATAATAGTTTTAGACAAGCAATAGACAAAACAAAATTAATTTCTCTTTCCAAGAAGTTTTCTAGAAGATTGGTCAATTAGAACCTCTAAATGCATTTAGGAAATTGTTTTTCAATATTGATAGTAAGGTTCTTGTGGAGGAGGAAATTAGTAAACATCAAAACTTTGTATAAGAAGATTGCCTCTCGATCATTCGTGACAGGAAAATTGCACTCAAGACAGTTTCCCTTTGCCGGACATTTATCCCATGAACGATGGGAGGACATTTGAGCCTATTTTCATATCCACAACTTTTGTAGATAAAAAATAATCGAGGGTTGTAGATTCTTAGGGTTTATTGAAGATAGGATACAATGATAAAATTAGCCTGAGTTTGCAATAGTGGTAATCATAGATTTATAAAGCCCGAAGGGTTAGATGTCGGGCTTTAAGCCATCGCAGGCAAAAAAAATTGAATATCGGAAAAAAATATTGTTGCTATTGTTTTCGAAAACCTGCGAAGCTTCTAATTGGTCAAGTGCTGAAATTCTATTGTAATGTCACGTGACTTAGGTAGGATTTCCTACCTAACCACGGCACACTTTTCGGCAGAAACTTGACATCTATCCCTTCGGGCTTTATAAATCTATGGTGGTAATTCTTAAACGTTGATTTGACATTATAGGAGAAATCCCAGGAAATCCTAAGGCTTAGTGAAAAAGTATAAAATGGATGAGAAAACATGTTACAAAACATCCCACAACTTGATCTTAACAAGTAAACCAGGACAACAAAACAAGGACACAAGATGAAATTGGTTATTGCCATCGCTTTGCTAGCAGGTAAGCACTCTCATCTCACTTTAAAGTTGACATATTTCTACTCAGGCTTTTCACATGTCAAACCTATTTAACCCTATTAGCCCCAAGCTTTTTTGACTTTTGTATCCCCAGGGGGGGTAGAATCTACCACCCTCGATTATTTTTGATCTAGAAGAGCTATGGCCATGAAATTTGGTACAGATGTTTTCCATCATGATACAATTTTCCAGGAAGAAAAAAAAAATTGATGACGTCATTCAAAAACTGATAACGTCATCACAAAACTTCCACCTGTCGGAAAAAAGCCCAAACATATGGTTTACAAAAATGTATATTACAGTCGAACCAATAAAGATATTTCGATTCTGAAGATTCTGAAAGGTAAAAGACTGTTCTTTAACATAATTGCCGGTTTTGCAATTTCCATGAAGATTTTTTCTTAAAATCTATGCTGAAGATGAGTAAAATTTTCAAAATTTGATGACGTCATAAATGATGACATCATCATTTTCAAAAATTTTCTTTAGATTTTTTAAATTTGTATTATCAATGCCTATCACGTGTCAAAATTTGAAAATGAATGAATAAATAGTTTAGAAGTTATCAGCACTTTAAAATTTTGAGTTTTAAGGATTTTAGCTGGGTTTTATGTCATGTTTCACAATAAAGTCATAAAACCTGATCTGGACAACCTATGACCCTAAAATTTTGTACAAGTACTCTTAATAAGATTTTATTAAAAGTCAGAAAGTTTCAAGTCGTTTAGAAAATTTTTCTCCGAGATATAAACAAAAGAACTCCAGCGTGGTAGATTCTACCCCCCCTGGGGCTAATAGGGTTTAAGTCTATTTATTAGTCGCACTGAAATCGTAGGGTATTTTCCGATCGAGAACGAAATTTCAACCAAATTTTTTAGTGAGGCGGGGGTCCGAACAGATCTTTGACACAGGGGTGTACATGTTTTACTTCTTGGTTTTCTCAATGCTATAAACTTTTTTTCCATTCTCTTTAGTATGTAGTGCTCTTCCACCTTATCAAGGTATCAAAACATTAACCCCAAGAACTGCAAAGCTCCTCATGACTCAGACTGTGAGTACAGAGGAAAAAAACTGATCTTATCTAAACCCTCGAGGGGATAATAAGTTTGCGAGATGACAAATCACAAAGTTAAAAATATGAAAATTCTCAAACTTTAATCTCAAAATCTTAATTCAAGATGGGCAATTATGACAGAAATTTTGACGACCAGCGACCACATAAATTTTGGTTATCGAGTTTTTTCTCCTTCTCCAACGTAGAGTGTCTCTCCTAATTATTAGAATATATTTAATATTGAAGAGTAAGCTCACCTCTGCCTCATCTAATTAAAGCCGCGTGCCAAATACGTAAAACAACCATTTCGACGCTCTTGGAGCTTGATTATGGTGTCAATTTCTATCATTTTGTATTATCAGTATGACAATAATTAGCGGCACAAAAGTTTTTGAAAATGGTTTGAGAAGCTTTGTATCTCATCATCAGATTGTTGTCGAAATTAGTCATTTTGACAGCATAAAGACAATAGAATAATTGATTATATTCATATCTCTAAAACTGCGCCTTCCCAATTTTTTTCCTACTGACAAGTTCTATCTATTCACACTAAAGGCATCTCATTCAGCATAATGAAAATATTTGGTTTAACAAAGCTTACAAACATCATACTTAATGACCCTGTCAATATTTTTGTCAAATAGTGTCACTCTGTCAAGAAAATGACTGGTTACTTCAAAGGCCACTTTTTAGTATCCTGAGGACTTGATTTAAACCTTCTCTACGGTGGAGAGAGCAGATAAACTCGATAATCCAAATTTATCTGGTCACCGTTCGTGGACGCTGGTCGTGGTCGCCATTTCTGGTCGATGTTTAGAAACTCCCGAATTTTGAGGATGGAGAGGGACCCTTTATTGCTAAAACATACCCGACACCGACTTTACCTAAAGTAGCTCCCGGGTATTTAGCCCTTCTGGTATTCAAAAGCAATCTAGTGCAGCTTGTTAATTATGTTTAAATCATATATGGGTGATATTTATCTCTCAATTTTATTTTCAGGTTCATCATCACTTTGCCACAACAAAGACTCTGGAATTTTCTTCTTGAGAGAGCATAGTTACATCATTCTCGTTCAATTTCAATGCTCTAACGGAAAAGCTACTTGCACTCGACTGTCACACAAAACAACAACATCAACAACACCTTCTACAACAACAACAACTACTACTACAAAAGATCCTCATGACCCATATAAAGGGATCGAACCTCGCAAACCCCACAAAACACACCAGCACCACACCACACAATCGACAAAAGCTCCTCGCAACTCATTCAGAGGAATCAAACCTCACAAGGTTCACAAGCCACATACCACAAAAGCTCCACTCAAACCACATGCTTCTAATCTAGATTGTAAGAAAACTTTCAAGATCTAAAATCTTCTTTATAGTGGGGGGCGTACGGGAAAGCGGTTTTGCGCGGTTTGTCGGTTTCGGCCCTTTTTTTTGTCGGTTTATCGGTGAAGAGCTCGAAATATGTCGGTTTATCGGTGAAGGGAAAACATCACGGTGTCGGTGATTGAACTGTTTTTGTTCGGTTTATCGGTGAAAAAATCAAAAAATAGCGGTTTTTCGGTGATTATCACATACGTCGGTTTCTGAGAATTGATTATCCTTGTGCATGAATAATCAAAAATCAAGAAGTAAAATTTTCTTTGCTCGCCTCGCTCGCAGAAAACACTAGGAGTGACCAAGTTAAATAACATATATTCAGCAATAGCCCATTAGTAAAAGCTCTGATGGCAAAAAATTGTTTACATACAGTAGCGTGGTGGCAGGCAGGCAACTCCCCCCTCCCAGTGGAGGCTTTTTAAAGGGGCGCCAAAATAAGGAAGTTTTCTTTCGTATTTGCTCTTTAGTATGTAACTTTATCGCCCTTTTCCCTTTAAGGCGCCCTTTTATTACTAAACTTTTGCTCAAATTTAAGCTCTATTTTGGAAAAAATTTTCCTTCGCTCGCGTCAAACAGAGTCAACTTTTTGCATTGAATTTTTTAGAATAGGCATAACCAATAATAGTTCCTCAAGGATCGTATGTGGAATTTTTCATAAGATTTGTCATATATTATATGCCTGATTTTAAAGTTTTTATTTTGTTCCTTTTCTAGTCGAAAATTTTGTGCTCGCTTCGCTCGCATTTCAGTATCATTATACTCTAATTGACTTTACGCAATTCATCTCGATAAGCAATGTCGCAAATTTTTCTTGCTCGCTTCGCCCGCATTTCCTAAATGTTTCTAAAATGACTAAAAGTTCAAGTTAAACAAATTTAGGTATACTAATGCGACCAAAAAGGGGGCGCCAGAATATGCCTAGGGGGCGCCTTCAGCCAAAATTCTACTTTTGCCTCCCCACCCTTGACCTACCCACTACCCTACTGTGTATATATGACCAGCAGAAAATAAAATAGTCCAGTCCAGTAATACTTTTAGGGCCTCAAAAGATGCTTTTTCCAAACACGATTTTAGAGATTATAATTTTTGAGTTTAAATTCGTGGACAAGTAACTTACACAAATCTCGGCACAAATAAGTCCATCAATTTTTTTCTCGCTCACTTCGTTCGCATGGAGGGTTGAGAAAATACAAAAGTTTTCTCCATCGAAGCAACCAACATAATAAATACAGAAACCCGTATTGAATAGTATTGATTCACTAAGCCAGCTTATTTTCGGAAAAAGTGTCTAAAAAGGGCGTTTTTAGCCTAAACCAAAGCTAGAAAATTGAAAAAATTTCCGTCGGCGCAAACCATGGTTGCGCCTCCTGCTTCCTCCTAAACAACAATTTGAATTCCTGCCAGCATGCATTGGGGATTATGGGTTAGTTTTGCTACAAAAATTTCGGGGATACATGCAGTCTACTTTATTAAGAGTAGCTACCGACCTTTTTTGAAGCAAGAGTAAAAAGTCGGTGTCGGTGAAGAGGATAAATTTCGTCGGTTTATCGGTGAAAGAGCTATTTTTGCGCGGTTTATCGGTTTTTGGAAGTCCCGTACGCCCCCCCCTTTATACACGCTCTCCTTTTAAGGGTCTATATATACAGCAGAATAAGCTGTTAAAGTTGAGTCATAATAAAGAAGCCGTTTCTAAATGTATTAAAAACTGTAAATGAGCGATATGACCCAAATCTCTAACGCGTTATGAGGGGTTCCTTGCTCGAATCCCCAACTCCCTCCATTGCTCCATTCAGTTGGCTGGAAGATAGCCAAACCGGCTAGTCGTGGGTCCCGTAAAATCAATCAAACATCCAACGTTACAGAGCCATCCACGTAAAAAAATAAACTATTCCATCAAAATACTTGACTTTAAACCCTATTTGGCTGGATATATTGCTTGAATGAACGTATTATTTGTTTTATTAAATATTTCCCGTTTTCCAAAAGGGAAATATTTGTTAAAATGGGCTTTCTCCATAATAATAATAACAATTTTCAGTGTCAAAACGCCTTCCGTACGCCCTGACTGACACCCGTTTTAGCGCCTAAAGAAAGTATACTTTATAAGAGTCAAATCAATATCTCTTGATTATAAGCATCTACTTTATAAGAATCAAATCAATAACTCTTGATTGAAGGCAATATGCCTTTCGTTAATTAGTCCTTACAAAGTAAACAAAGGATGGCGAAAAAGATAAGCATATTTATTTTTATTATAAGCATCTACTTTATAAGAATCAAATCAATAACTCTTGATTGAAGGCAATATGCCTTTCAGTAATTAGTTCTTACAAAGTAAACAAATGATGGCGAAAAAGATGAGCATATTTATTTTTATTATAAGCATCTACTTTATAAGAATCAAATCAATAACTCTTGATTGAAGGCAATATATCTTTCGGTAATTAGTTATTAGAAAGTAAACAAAGGATGGCGAAAAAGATAAGCATATTTATTTTTATTATAAGCATCTGCTTTAGAAGAATCAAATCAATAACTCTTGATTGAAGGCAATATATCTTTCGGTAAGTAGTCCTTACAAAGTAAACAAAGGATGGATAAAAAGATGAGCATATTTATTTTTATCATAAGCATCTACTTTATAAGAATCAAATCAATAACTCTTGATTGAAGGCAATATATCTTTTGTTAATTAGTTCTTACAAAGTAAACAAAGTATGGCGAAAAAGATGAGTCTACTTTATAAGAATCACATAAATTTCAGAATTTTTGGCGTTTTCACTGTGATAACATGTGAGCTAACAACTTCTCTTTTTGAGATGTGAGCGACCGTCTATCCCATGTCATCTCAAAAGTAAAGTTGAAACCAAGCTTTCTTCCTCCAACTTGAATTTTATCAATAAAACGAATTTAAAATCTACACATGCGTAATTTTGCTTACTTAGGGATATTTCGATAGTAAGCTCTGCGGGGCATTCTTAGCGACAACTACTTGCTAGTATATGTCAATAATGACCTTCATTTTTAAGGAAATATTTAGTCGCAATTTTGCGATTCTTGTTATAACTTTTAGACCCTTCATCACTTTGCAACCACAAAGACTCTGGAATTTTCGCCTTGAAAGAACACAGTAACATTTTTGTTCAATGTTCTAACGGAAAAGCTACTTGCCAAAAATGCCCCAATAGATTGGTGTTTAGCAATTCCTTGAAAACTTGTGTTCGACCTTCAGACAAAAAATCAACAACAACAACTACTACAAAAACTACAAAAAAGCCCCATGTTCGTTACAACCCATATAAAGGAATCAAACCTCGCAAACTCCACAAAATACATAATCCTCACACCACAAAAGCCCAACACACTACAAATGCTCTACAAAAACCCCACAAGGTTCACAAACCACAGGTTCTAGGAAAATTGCCCCCGAGAAAATTGCCCCCCGGAAAACTGCCCCCGGAAAATTGCCCCCTGGAAAATTGCCCCCTAGGAAAACTGCCCCCTAGGAAAATTGCCCCCCAGAAAATTGCCCCCCAGAAAATTGCCCCCTAGGAAAATTTCCCCCCGGAAAATTGCCCCCCCCCCCGCCATCTTTTTTTCCACTTTTTTATAAAATCCAATGAAACTTCAAATGGCCATTGTAGCTGTAAAATTAAGTAGTTTTGAATTACTCTTAGGGTACCTAGTAAACGGGGGTCAGCGGGGGTGGATTGGAAAAAAGGCTAAAACAGCATAATCCGTACAAAAAAGAAGTTTCAGATTCCGAAAAATTGATAAGCGGAGGAGGGGTTGGATCAACAATGTCCTGGGTAGAAAATTTTCGAAAAATATATTATTTTGGTGGGAACTTTTTTTGGGGAATACTGTAATTAATTTTTTAACTGTGGTTGGAATTAATTTTAGCGAATGACAGCGCAAATCTGTTCTATTTCATCTTATTTTGAGCAACTTTGTTGAATTTCAGGGGTTATTTAGCCAAGAAAACTGAAATTTTAATTTTGGTGGGAACTTATTTTGGCGAGTTAGTAAAAATTAGTTCCCTAAAACATGCAAAGCAGATCAATGGTCAGCGTGAGGAATATAGTAAGAATGAAGTTATCCATTCCATATGACCAAGAAATTTTGTAAAACAATAAAGAAAATACTTGAATAGCGAAAGAAATACAGTATAAAACACATTGAAATTGACTATCGCTAAACAGAGAAAACGCTTTCTCTGTATTCCATGGTTAAACCACATTATTCCTTATAAAAAGCGTCAACTTAATGAAAATTACGGCTGCAACCTGCAACCGTTGGACCAAAATATAGCCCCAAAATATTCTAGATCTCTTAATCCGTTAAGACGCGATCACGTAAAATCTCGTAATCCAAAATCTCCCAAATGTTGAAAATTGAGTTAGATTTAGTTTCGAAAAATGGAAAAATAGGGGGCAATTTTCCGGGGGGCAATTTTCCTAGGGGGCAATTTTCTGGGGGGCAATTTTCTGGGGGGTAATTTTCCTAGGGGGCAATTTTCCGGGGGGCCGTTTTCCGGGGGGCAATTTTCCGGGGGGGAGTTTTCCGGGGGGCAGTTTTCTCGGGGGCAATTTTCCTGACACCCAAACCACATACCACTAAAGTTCCAAATGTACCTCACTTAGACTGTAAGTATCAAATCTTAACAAAGATAAATATCTTACTGACTACGAATTTTACAGCTTAAATTTGAATTCTGAAGTATTACGAAATGTCTACACAAAGTGGCCTGGTGCCTTTAGTACCCTGAGTATCAGAGGTTAAGTTTTCAAAGAAGGTTACTTTTGTCTTCGTTGATTGCGCGAGGAATAGAATCTCGATTCGTCGGAACAGCGTCAATATATGATTTTGACCTGTGCTTTTCACGGTAGGCCTTTAGGCCTTAAGAGTAGGACTTCACGCTTGAAACTAGGAAAGACATGACGTAGCCTACCAAATGACGACTTATCCACACTGGGCCCAGATGGCAAAAGTTTGGAAATAGGGAGAGGGAGAGCAACAAAAAACTATTTCTTACAATTTTTGTATTATAAAGGCTTTCATAGAGCTCTAGGGTCACATTACATGAGATAGAAAATAGTAGACTTCAACTTTTGACTTTCTTTTGAGATTTATCATGAAAATTGAGATTTTTAGCTTGGAAAATGCAGGCAAAATTTGAACTTTTAAACCGCTAAGTGTCACATCAAAACTCCAGCATTTTTAGAAAGGTTAGTGTCTGTAGTTTTCAAAACATATATGGTTTGATATGTGACACTTAGCGGTTTTCGAGATATTTGGACATTTGTGGTTACCTTAAGCATTTTCGTGATGAGAATTTCGATTGAAAATTTGAGTTTTTTCTCGCTCTTGGACATTTATACATACTTTTAAGCAATTTCTCTTTAGAAGATAATGTCTCTAAGGTAATCACACAAAATGAACTGATTTAGAAGCTGAATTTAGTTCAGAATCTTCAAAAATATGCATTTTTCACTTTTTTTGATTTTTCATCAAAATCTGGTTTTCAGTCAACTTTGGAGCCACATAACTTGAGTTACAAATCAGATACAGACCTGAAACTTTGGCATCTGATCAGAAATTTATTCAAGATTCCATAAATTATATTAATAAAGCAAAATTTTAACTTTCGTTTTTTCCCTATTTCCACCTCTGGGCCCACTGTGTTATCCCCTTATAAAAACATTAATTATACATATTTTTGTCATAGGTCCAACCTCATTATGTGCCCATAAAGTTGATGGTTCTTTATTCTGCCTCAATGATCATCAACCAAACATCTTCGTTCAATGCAGTCACGGAAAACCAATCTGCAAAAAGTGTCCAGAACATCAGTTCTTCAATGATAAATTCAATGTATGTGTTCGATGAACCATCCCCCATACCACAACAAAGAAACCACGTGTCAGCGTTGGTGTACATCACAAACATTGAGAAAAAATTTCTCTAGATAAATAACCAACCTTTAAAAATTTTCCGGCCAAGTATCTACTGGATCTACTTTTACGTTTTTTTTTATTTTTAAACAATTTTTAACCTATTTTTAACAAATTGCCCGACAAATTGCCGATATAGAACGATAAACTCGGTATATTTTCACCCACCATCTGGATATCACTGTGTCTCACTGACATTCTGCCGATTGGTAGTATGAAGGTTTCGATCACAGACTTGCACCGCGATGGACTGTGTTCAAATCAAAAGTACTACCAGGCAGGGTGTTAGGGAAATATGGTGATGGACTCATATTTAATTAACTCATATAATTTTCAACCATTTTCCTAACACTAAGAGCCATATTGAATACACTCCTCTCGAAATGCATAAATTTATTGTTGTCCTCGTTTTCAAACAGATTTCATTGCTATGAAAATAAAACGAAAATACACGATTTATGAAAGTATGATCATGCAAACTTCGTAACTTTTTAATCCTGTAGGGCAAGCTTCTTCTGTTTTTCTTTTATACCTCCATAATTGATCTCTAACATGTAAACATTGGTAAACATTGGTAATTAAACGTCCCTTCGTTGTGAAAAGTCCAGCAACTTAAAATTGAAAAATACGGAAGAGCGAAAAACTGTACCAGTTTCGGATTTCAACTCCGAATTCTTCACAACAAATTATTCAATTGGGTTTGTTTTGCTTGATTAACGTGTCGTTTACCATTTCGAACATTCCCTGAAAACAATGAAAGAAAACGAAGTAATCAACTTAGAGAAAACGTAAATAAACGAAGCTGTTGCAAGTTAAGTCCGTGTTGCAGGTTACCTTATTACATGAATATTACTAGTCATTTTATTAACACGAATCGAAAAATTTCGTGTTAATAAAAACCCCCTTAATTAAAACCACCCGTTTTGTCCTTAAAAAAGCAAATAAAATTCGTATTAATTTTTTGCGTGTTAATTTCAAGGCCGTTGAATACTTGCCTAGTAATATTTGTGTTGTAGGCCGTTTACGGTACAGCAGATGTTGAAAAAATGAAAAGATAAAAAATTGCAGAGACTAAACATGATCTGTTGGTTAAGGATAAGAAAGGCATTTCCTACTGCTTTTCCATATCAAAAATGATAAAGAAAAAGACCTACCCAGTCTTTAGTACAAAAATAACAGGATAACATTTTTAACATTTCATAATTGACTGAAAGCTTGACTTCGATATATTGTTTTGTATTTCCGTATTTTTAACAGACAGGTAGTGTGCAATTCACATCAATTTACATATGGACGCCGCACGAAAAAAATGCTGACTTTCCCGTGTCGGCGATTAACAACAGATCAAAGGGGAATACTAATGTTGTTTGCAAGGGCGATTTGTAAAAAGGAAGTCGTCATAGGGATGAGGTTGCAACGCCAGGTGACGGTTAGATATTTCATAATGATAGCTATATCTAGGAGCATTGTGTGTGTTCAGCAACACATAACCGGCGTCTCTCCAGTTGGTGTTATATTATTTTTCCAATTAAACCGAAATTTCTTTGAAAGCATCGAATTATTTAGTTTATCCGTTTTATCAAATAACAGCGTTTGTGACGACGGGAACCGTCTAGATATAGATTTTTATCATTTTATGATAATGGCTATATCTAGGAGCATTGTGTGTGTTCAGCAACACATAACCGACGTTTCTCCAGTCGGTGCTATATTTTTTTCCAATTAAACCGAAATTTCGTTGAATTATTTAAATTATCCGTTCCACCAAATAACAGCGTTTGTGACTACGGGAACCGTCTAGTCGGTGTTCAAAACAAACCAAAATTTTGATGAAACCATCATTATTTAGTTTATCCGCCTCATTAAGTGTGCTTTGTATTCTATTTATTACTAGTACAGTATACTGGGCTTTTAATCCTGAATTATTCGTGAGAATGCAATCCGATGTTAAAAAAATACACAAGACGTCAAGTATTACTACGTGACATCATAAACATTTTTTCAATCCCGGCGTTCACAGCGATGATTCCATTATGTCTACAAAGATGTTTCGCAATAAGGTCCTGGATTTCTTTATCATTATCGTTTCATGGGTGCTTGTGATCATAACATTAATTGCGGCACTTTCCATTATTTTTACGGTTGGAATCGATTCTCTAGCCTGGACAATTACAATCCAAAATCTCTCTACTTTGGCTTTACAAACCTTTCATTCTTTTGAATGTACATTTATATTTATATCAAGTTCAAACAAGCAAGACAACAAATGTTTAGGAATCAAAACAAAGGGAAATTATACACCCTTGTTATAATATGTATCTCGTTCTTCATTTTTGGTACAATACCGTACTTTTTCAATGATTTCATTTACAGATGCCCGATATATTTACCTTGGAGTGTATTTAGTTTGTCTTCAGCAGTTTATATTTTTTGAACGTGAAAGATTTTGGTCGAATACGAAGATGGAGTATCAAGGTCCAATCTGAAAATACTTAATTAACGATCAAACACTAAACCCTCTCAACACCCATACATTGTATCAGTGGCTACTACAGAAAAGGGGAGCTGGACAGTGGTATGTCACTTGACATTAAAAAAAAGATATTGAGAGGGACTTTAATTTGCAATTTTTGTAGCAGATGTTAGACGGTAATTGACAAAGACAAAATTAAATTCTCTTTCCAAGAAGTTTTCTAGAAGATTGGTCAATTAGAACCTCTAAATGCATTTAGGAAATTGTTTTTCAATATTGATAGTAAGGTTCTTGTGGAGGAGGAAATTAGTAAACATCAAAACTTCGTATAAGAAGATTGTCTCTCAATTAATCGATGGGAGGACATCTGACATCGGACATTTTCATACTCACATTTTTTGTAGATAAAAAATAATCGAGGGTTGTAGAATCTATAATCCCTTATAGAGCTTAATGGAGATAGGATACAATAATAAAATTAACCTGAGTTTGCAATGCTGGTAATCCTTAAAGGTTGATTTGACATTATTAGGAGAAATCCCTGTAAATCCTAAGGCTTAGTGAAAAAGTATAAAATGGATGAGAAAACATAATACAAAACATCCCAAACCTTGATTTCAACAAGTAAACAGGACAACAAAACAAGGACACAAGATGAAGTTGGTTATTGCCATCGCTTTGCTAGCAGGTAAGCACTCTCATCTCATTTTAAAGTTTGACATTTCTATTCAGGCTTTTCACATGTCATACCTTTTTTTAAATGGGGATGAGAACAAAGTCTATTTATCAGTGTCTATTTTGACACAGGGGTGTACATGTTTTACTTCTTGGTTTTCTGAATGCTATGATATTTACTTTCATTCTCTTTAGTATGTAGTGCTAGGTGGAAACCTTATGGTCCGTATCATCTTATCAGAGATTTGGGAAAAGAGGATAAGAAACGCCGCTGCCGCTCGCTGTTTTCCTATTCTTTCCCTTTGAATTCGGCACCCTTTGAAGAAGCAAGGCTGTAGAATAGTTGAGCAAGAAGGAAGGCCGAAACAAAATGGCGTTACGTACAGGTTAACCTATGTTCAAGAGAAAAGTCCTTGAATAAAGCTTTCCAGTGAGTTCTTTGTGAAAAAGAGACTGGGGAGTGAATCTTTGATCTTCTAGGGGTTTCCCCTGAGAAAATCGAGGAAAATCATTCTATATTCTGGGAGTAAAGATGGCGGACATGAGGCATGCTTGAAATTTTGAAAAATTGGGACCAATTTCTTTCTGGCTTGTATTGCTCTGAATGAATTTTTTGTGTTGCAGACATAATTTTTATGGGTAGTAGGAAGGTTGATTGTGACCACCTATGCCTTAGTTTTCCTGGGCACTCTCTAAAACTTCTCGGCATTTTGATTTAAGATGGGCAAAATCGATTGATAATTTTGTTGTTTTTTTCAACTTTTAGATGAAAAAAATAGTGTAATCTTAGAAAAACTTCCTCCATGGTAATGGACTTGAGATTCAGTAAGTATACTTGATTTCCTCTGTGGTACTTTTAGCTTTATCTAGGGAAAACATTGACTTTTGGGTTGGAAATTTAAAGTTTTGGCTAACAAAAATATTGTAAAGTTCAAATAACTTCGACATGTGATATTTATAAAGTCTGACTATTGATGGGCCATGATTTTGACTGGTCAGTGGATTGACTCACAAGGCTTGGATAATTTTGCAGCCAAAACATAATTTCATCGGTGGACTTTACAGTCTGTGTTAGGGTAATACATACAGATTATTGCTTATACAAAAACAAAAAAGCCCTAGTTTTACAGCAGATTTTCATTTTATATATTTTCAGGATGACTCAACATTTTTGCATTTTGACTGTCACGTTTAAGGCATGGCAAAGTCTGCTAAAAATGAAATTAAACCTGCAGAAACTACATTACGTGCATTATTTAGCTTGACCAAAACAGAATAGAATAATAAAAATATGCAGAGGATATTAATATTTTGTAAATGTTTTCTGGACAACCGTGGATATGAACAGTTGAACCTGGTTGAGCACCGCCTACATATCCTTTGAAATTGGACATATACTTGGAAAATGTTCTCTGGAAAAAGTGGATTTCCATATACGTATTATGTAAATTTGATCAGTCTGGAGAATTTTTATCGAATCTATATTTATTTGGATGTTTGTTTTGTATCCAGGTTGTCCCTGGAAAGATGGTCCAAACAAGTCATCAGAGCCATGAAACAAGTGAGCCAAAATTACCAAATGTAAACAAACTAGGAGACCCCAAAAGTGCTTCTATTTAAATTCTATATACAATTCTACTTGAACACATATTTTCACTTGTTGTTACCTATGTAACAAGTTTTTCTGAGCACAGGCTGATATTATTTTTCCAATATTTTTTTCAAATGTAAATGTATTTAATTTTTTAGCAATGAGTTACACATCTGTTGAATTTAGTCCTCTATGGAGCAATGATATAATTTTCTAGTCCAGCTTTCAAGTTATACAATCTGAATCAATGTACTAATTAAAAATCAGTTGGAAGGTTTTAGTCTTTTTTTATAGTCTTCTCAATTTTATTTCAATGGAAAGTCACAAGTGATATTGATTTTTTTCATGCAATACATCTTTATTTTCCCAGGTGTTATAAATGAAGGTGAATCATAAAAAACCCTTTTGGGTTTAATCTTTTTTAGAAAAATTTCAAACCATTTTTAGCAGCATTTACAAATTAAAAGAGTTGCATACTGTAAATGTATAATGGATATTTTTAATTTTCAATTCTTATGCACTTTTATTATACTGTTTTATTTGCTAGATAGATATTTCATTATATCAAGGGAAATCCCTAGATGGAGCTGTTTTGTATAACTATTGTATTTTTTTTTCAATAATGTTTTTGGATTATTTTGTGCTTTATTGTTTCGAGTTCATATAAAGCTCTTAAGTCTTAAAAGAAAGATTTCATGATATTTGTGATCTTCTAGCATTGATATCATGAATTATCATCGCTTCTTTTTTCTATCTTTCTTTTGAGCTCTATTTTTGTCCTGTTTCCAATTTGTTCTAATACCCAACATCACTACCCGGCTGAAGTGGCCTCCATGATATTGTTTCTTAGAAACTCTAGCCCAAGAAATAACTAAAAATTATCCTAGTTTTACAAGCTTATCATTTTTGGTTTTATAATGTGAATTTCAATTCTTTTAGCTACAGTATGTATAAATTGATTCGATCATTCTATAAGGAAAATATTTTGGTCAAGCTGGGAAATTCTCCCCTTCAAGCACAACGACGAAGGCTTGAAAAACACTGCGTTCAAAGTGAAAAGTGCTTATAAAAAATATCAAAATCCGCGATTTAAAAAAAAAATTATTTCACTTTCGATATCAATCACGGCTGCCATTTTTTGTTTGTACTTCTAGTCTTGTGCGCATAACGAATCAAGCGCTCTGATTGGTCCAGAATAAAAACAATCGATCGGTCGCAGACATTTCAATAGAAACAAAAGATTCTACAGCCTAGCTTCAAATGGATGAATAGCGCATTTCTTATCCTCTTTTCCCAAATCTCTGATCTTATCAATCTTCACAAAGTACAAAACCCAAACAAAATACACAAGCCACATGATGACCCAGATTGTAAGTACAAACAGCTTGATCTTATCTTAGCCCCTAGATGGGATACTAATTTGTGAGTTAGAAATTGAAAATTATCAAACTTTAATCAAAATTTTAATTCAAGATGGGCAATTATGACAGAAATTTTGACGAAGCGATTTTCGAGGTGGTCGATTTTGTAATCTTTCCTAATCAATTGCAAATTGAGATAATTTCGAGGAAAGGGCTTTCTTGCTAGCACATACCCGACACCCATTTTACCAAAAGTAACCCCGGTTATTAAGCCCTTATGGTATTGAAAAGTAAACTAGTCAAACCCAAGAAAATTACTAGAAAAGATTAATGTTTTTGAAACGTCGTAGAAAATATGAACTTTCATTGTTTTTATAAATACTTAGGTCTTTATTTTTTCAGAGCACGATAATACGGAATTTATTTTTGTTAATTATGTTTAAATCATGAACTGCTGATATTTATTATTTTATTTTCAGGTCCGTCATCACTTTGCCACCACAAAGACTCTGGAATTTTCGCCTTGAAAGAACACAGTAACATTTTCGTTCAATGCTCTAACGGAAAAGCTTTTTGCCGGAAATGTCCCCGTGGATTGATATTTAGTGATTTCTCGAAAACTTGCATTCGACAATCACACAAAACAACAATAAGTACTACAACCACCACAACAACTACAAATTGGCCCCCTCTGCATTACAACCCATACAAAACACACATTAGGCCACACACCACAAAATCGACAAAAGCTCCTCACGACTTATTCAGAGGAATCAAACTTCACAAGTTTCACAAGCCACATACCACTAAAGTTCCACATGTACCTCACTCAGACTGTAAGTATCAAATCTTAACAAAGATAAATATCTTACTGACTACGAATTTTACATGTATAAATTTGAATTCTGAAGTATTAAAAAATGTCTACACCATGCCTTCAAGTCTTAAAAGTAGGAGTTTACGCCTGAAAAGAGGAAAGATGTGAAGTAGCCTACCAAATGACGTTTATCCCCTTATAAAAACATTAATTATACATATTTTTGTCATAGGTCCAACCTCATTATGTGCCCATAAAGTTGATGGCTCTTTATTCCGCCTCAATGATCATCAGCCAAACATCTTCGTTCAATGCAGTCACGGAAAACCAGTCTGCAAAAAGTGTCCAGAACATCAGTTCTTCAATGATAAATTTAATGTATGTGTTCGACGAACCATCCCCCATACCACAACAAAGAAATCTCATGTCAGCGTTGTTGGACATCATAAAACATTGAGAAATAATTTCTCTAGATAAATAACCAACCTTAAAAAGTTACTGGCCGAAGTATCTACTGGATCTACTTTTACTTTTTTTTTTAATTTTTAAACAATTTTAACCTATTTTTAACAAATTGCCCGACAAATTGCCGATGTAGAACGATAAACTCGGTATATATTCACCCACCATCTGGATATCACTGTGTCTCACTGATATTCTGCCGATTGGTAGTATGAAGGTTTCGATCACAGACTTGCACCGCGATGGACTGTGTTCAAATCCAAAGTACTACCAGGCAGGGTGTTAGGGAAATATGGTGATAGACTCATATAATTAACTCATATAATTTTCAACCTTTTTCCTAACACTAAGAGCCATATTGAATACACTCTTCTCGAGATGCATAAATTTATTGTTGTCCTCGTTTTCAAACAGATTTCATTGCTATAAAATGACATATTCACAATGATAATTGTGTTGTTTACACCTCATGAGACATTTTGAATTTCAAGTACTTTTGTTTTAGAGTTAATGTTTGCCTTTTGGGAATTCAAATTGGTTTAAATGTATAATTTCATAGCAATGAAATCTGTTTGAAAACGAGGACAACAATAAATTTATGCATCTCGAGAAGAGTGTATTTGACTTTGAAAATTTAATTTTTATTTTACATCTTTTTGTAATTGAAATAAACTTTACTGTAAAAGAGATCATTGCAAACACAATCTTATACGTTGAAAAAGCAATATTCTTTCGTCCCCAGTGTGCATAGCAGTACTTCGTCACATATCCTTACTTCGTCTCCTATTGTTATTTTCTTTTCTACGTCATAATTTATGCTTAAAAATTAAACAGCTGAATATACATGGTTTCTACTAGATTATTGTTAATCATTTAAACATGACGTAACATATGCTATGCTAAGAAGTTGATTGACAGATATCTTTGAATGGGAAAATATGGAAAATTGATTGACAGATATATTTTTCTAGAATACATAAAATAATTACTGTTAGGTGTGAAAATGATGGGCGCAGAGGTAAATAAAAGACATATTTTGACATTATACATTTTTTTAACTGACCAATCAAATCACTACTATACATGTAACATTTTGAAGAGTGAGTGCACGATGAACAATCGTGATTGAATTTCTAAAGAAATATCTCGAAGGAACCATAATACGCATGCACGAATGCTCTACACATGGTCACATGACTTGAAAGTTAGATTTCGCAGATCAGGCAAAAAAATTTATCCTTACTTGGTCACAATGCATTGCGTAAGAGTTCTTTAAAAATTTCACAAACATTTATATTCTCACTACACGGTCACGTGATTTAAAAGTTAGATTTTACAGATTAGTCAAAAAAACTTATCCTTACTTGGTGACATAACTTGAAAGTTCGATTTTGCAGATCAATCAAAAGAATTTATCCTTACTTGGTCAAATGACTTGAAAGTTAGATTTCCCAGATCAGGCAAAAAAATTTATCCTTACTTGGTCACGATGCAATGCATAAGAGTTCTTTAAAAATTTCGAAAAAATTTATATTCCCACTACACGGTCACATGACTTGAAAGTTAGATTTTGCAGATCAGTCAAAATAATTTATCCTTACTTGGTCACATGACTTGACAGTTAGATTTTGCAGATAAGTCAAAAAAATTTATCCTTACTTGGTCACATGATTTGAAAGTTAGATTTTGCAGATTAATTCAAAAATTTATCATTACTTGTGGTCACATGACTTGAAAGTAAGATTTTGCAGATTAGTCAAACAAATTTATTCTTACTTGGTTACATGACTTGAAAGTTAGATTTTGCAGATTAGGCAAAAGAATTTATCCTTACTTGGTCACATGACTTGAAAGTTAGATTTTGCAGATTAGGCAAAAAAATTTATCCTTACTTGGTCACATGACTTGAAAGTTAGATTTTGCAGATAAGTCAACAAAATTTATCCTTACTTGGTCACATGACTTGAAAGTTAAATTTTGCAGATTAGGCAAAAGAATTTATCCTTACTTGGTCACATGACTTGAAAGTAAGATTTTGCAGATTAGTCAAAAAAATTTATCCTTAATTGGTCATGTTTACATCAAACACTACCTGGTCACGTTTTTTCATTCACTAGAAATGTTAATAGCTTGGACCAAAAATACCAAACACTACTTGGTCACGCCTTTTCACTCATAAGAAATATTCATTATTTTGATCATAAACCACACCTTTTTACTCATAAAAAAAGTTCCTAGTTTGGTCCAAAGACATCAAACACTACTTGGTTACGCCTTTTTACTCATAAGAAATATTCCAAATCTGGACCGAAAACACAAAATACTACTTGGTCACGCCTTTTTATTCATTAGAAATCTTTATATTTTGGACCAAAAACATCAAACATTACTTCGTCATGCCTTTTCACTCATAAGAAATGTTCATAATTTTGATCAAACAAACCAAACACTACTCCGTCGCGCGTTTTTCCTCATTAGAAATGTTCATAGTTTGGATCAAAAACACCAAACACTACTTGGTCGCGACTCTTTACTCCTTAAACATTCAGATATTTTTCACAAAAAACCCCACCAAATGTTACTTAATCATATCTTTCATTAAAAGCTCTCGTCACTTCCATTATTTGTCCAAAAATGTCTTCGATATTTAAAGAATTTTACGATATATTGAAAGTTCAGATGAAGAGGAGTTGCTAACTTGCACTTTTAGTACATTTGTGGCCGAAACGCCCGACGAGACAGAATGAGATATACCTTTTTCTATTGAGATTTGTTAAGAATTTTCAATTTTTTTTAAGCTTTAGGGATGTTCTGTCTTTTGAATCTTAACCCTAAAAATATTATTGAAATTTTTACAGCGATCTTTAACCGGTATGACCGATTTTAAGGGATCCCAACCGTGATCAGGATAGGTAGAGTGATTTGTCGAAAACGAAAGTGTCCCAGAACTTGTGACCTGGTTGATGTATGTATCAAAAAACTTCTTTCTTCTACATTTTGACTTGTTATAAGGAGACTTTATCATTACTTTCAGAGATACTAAAGAAACTAGCTGAAAAAAATTCGATTGTTAAAACTTCCACAGATAGTGATCTGTGAAAAATAATTTATTTAAAATTATTTCAAAAATAATATCAAATTCGATTCTATTATTTTATTGCCCCCGCAGGAGCGTAGCGACGAGGAGGCACTCATAGTTTCACGCATAGATATTGGACTGGAATCTCGAAATTTTGTTGCGCTTTGTCGCCCAAGCATCCCCGTAGTTAGTCTCTTCCGTAAATGTTCGGTTTTTTTCCGGGACGGTAGTATACATATTTTCATATTACGTTATATGCTATTACCATTATTACATATTACAATTTTAGTTTTGATTTAGCTTTGAAAAGCTGAAGCGAGTGTTATAAATGCAAATCATAACAGTGTATGATATAACACGAATTACAATATTACTTGTGCAAATCAAAACAAACAAAATGGCAGACTGGTTATGATGATGATGAGCTGATTCATTGACTGGAAAAATTGTTTTGTATGTCAAATTTTGTTTCTTGTCTTTGAAACTGAATACTAACTACTGTAATTTAGTCAGAAGTTCACTTCAGCAATGATTTCAATTGTTGGATCAAGTCCGGTTGGACTGGTCGCTGGTTGGATTCTTGACTAGTTTTTGAAACTGGTCAAGAATCCACCCGGGACTTATTTTACTGACCCGATTTCGTAAAATCTTACAAAAAACCTGGTCAAGAAGCCACCCCTCAGCTGGTCAAGAATCTGACTTTCTGGTCAAGAATTTACCCGCGAACTGGTCAAGGACCTGCCCCCCAACTGGTCAAGAATCCACCCGACCTGGTCAAGAACCGGCCCCCCAACTGGTCGAGAATCCACTCGACCTGGTCAAGAACCGGCCCCCCAACTGGTCAAGAATCCACCCGACCTGGTCAAGAACCGCCCCCCCCCCCCCAAACTGGTCAACTATCCACCCGAACTGGTCAAGGACCTGCCCCCCAACTGGTCAAGAATCCACCCGACCTGGTCAAGAACCGGCCCCCCAACTAGTCAAGAATCCACCCGACCTGGTCAAGAACCGGACCCCCAACTGGTCAAGAATCCACCCGACCTGGTCAAGGACCTGCCCCCCAACTGGTCAAGAATCCACCCGACCTGGTCAAGAACCGGCCCCCCCCCCAACTGGTCAAGAATCCACCCGACCTGGTCAAGAACCGGCCCCCCAACTGGTCAAGAATCCACCCGACCTGGTCAAGAACCGGCCCCCCAACTAGTCAAGAATCCACCCGACCTGGTCAAGAACCGGCCCCCCAACTAGTCAAGAATCCACCCGACCTGGTCAAGAACCGGCCCTCTCTGTCTCTCTGCTCGTTCTACTTTCGTTTTCAAACACCTTTTTACGGCGTCGGTAGTATCTTTTTGAATGAAACACCGATTGCCTCAATTTAGTCGGTTCCGTAAACTTTTCCCTCTTTTTTTCTTCCCTCATTAATTATTCATGATCGTAACTAACATAGTATAATAGAAAGAGAAGCGTGCAACCTCCTCTATTTTCTATCTCTTTGGAGTGATTTACTTGTCGAAACGATTTGATCGGTCTTATCCGACCCGTGCTAAAAAACTTTTTCCAAGGCTTAAAGCGGAGAGGTCCTAAATCAGTTCAAGTTCATTCATTTTCCGAAAGAAATTAAAGTGATTGTCTTAAAAAGGTCCGGCCCTTGTCTACAGGTCAATTCCGGGATCTATAATCACTTTAATAGGATTAAATGAAAAGGGGAAAGTAGGACTAACGTTTCACAATCATGTAATGTTTTTTTGTTTTAAGAAAATTAATGTAATAAGACAACGACTACGCTCTTCGAATCAAAAGTTTTTCGTCAGTTTTTTCTTCCACGAGTGTTATCGTCCTTTTGTTAATTTATATTGTATAATACTAGAACCCTTTGTTATAGGGTAAACACACAAGCGAAATAATAAAGTTTTTGCGGACCTTAATGTACGAAGAAAACTGGTAATCTAATGTGAAAGTCTTTCTTTCATTGCATACAGAATGAACATTTTTGGAGTTAATATACTATACCTTTTATTTTTCATTTAGGTTCCCACTTAGGTTCCCCATCCCACTTTTCCGGTGTTCATTTAGGTTCCCACTTAGGTTCCCCCATCCCCCTTTTCAGGTGTTCATTTAGGTTCCCACTTAGGTTCCCCCATCCCACTTTTCAGGTGTTCATTTAGGTTCCCACTTAGGTTCCCCCATCCCACTTTTCAGGTGTTTATTTAGGTTCCCACTTAGGTTCCCCATCCCACTTTTCAGGTGTTCATTTAGGTTCCCACTTTAGGTTCCCGGGTTCCCCCATCCCACTTATCCGGTATGCCGTTTTTTATATCTTGAGAAGTTGAATAGCATCTTTAAAAAAGAATTACCTGTCTGAAAAAAATTACAAGTTAAGAGTTTTGAGAAAGAACTTTTGGGACAAAGAAATGGGACGAACGGACGTTTAAGTAAGGAAATGGGACGTTTAAGTTTTTTCCTATCTTCGATTCTTTGAATAATAATGTTATTGAAATAAACGCCATCATGTTTTAGACGCTATATAATATTTGGCCCAGCGCTAGCGAGTGGGCCTTTAAAGAGAGTGTCACTATTTTTTTTCCGTGTTTCCTTCTGTGTGTCCGTTTTGGTAGAAACGGCGCTTTATACCAGTAACACACTTTTTGCCGTCTGGAGAGGGAAAAGCTTGCGAAAGTCGGGTACTGGCTAAAAAAGATATATTTTCTGATTTCGCGCTCCTTAAACAACAAACGTTTTCAAAACAAAACAGATACAAGATGGCGGTTGAAGCGAGGAGATTGATTTCATGTGTTGATTCTTACTTTCTTGAACATTTTCTTTGCTTTAGTGGTCAAGAGACTTTCAAACCAAAGAAACTTTGTAGTGATTTCTCTTTGTAAACTTTTTCAACATTCTGTCATATGTTATAGTTTTCATAAAGCTTTCTGAGTGAAAATTCTATACCTTAAATCAATTTCTGACTTTCACTTTTAGTTTCTTGTTTTCAAAAAGACTTGATTCTGGAATTTGCTGATGAACACTAAAATGGAGTTCATGTGTAAATTATAGCAAGATTGGAACTTTTTCAATGATACTACGTGTGAAAATGGTTATTTCTAGATCTGTCTCGTTTAACGAATTGGTGGCTTGATTTTTCAAACTCGACACGGAATTATATTAGGTATTTCAAATACCGATTAAATGGAATATGGCAATGGAGACTAACATGCAGCTCATGTGTAAATTTGAACAAGATTGGAACTTTTTCCATGATGCTACGTGTGAAAATGGTTATATATTTCTAGATCTGTCTCGTTCAACGAATTGGTGGCTTGATTTTTCAAACTCGACACAGAATTATTTCAAATACCAATTAAATGGAATATGGCAATGGAGACTAAACTGCAGCTCATGTGTAAATTTGAACAAGATTGGAACTTTTTCCATGATGCTACGTGTGAAAATGGTTATATATTTCTAGATCTGTCTCGTTCAACGAATTGGTGGCTTGATTTTTCAAACTCGACACAGAATTATTTCAAATACCGATTAAATGGAATATGGCAATGGAGACTAAACTGCAGCTCATGTGTAAATTTGAACAAGATTGGAACTTTTTCCATGATGCTACATGTGAATATGGTTGTTTCTGGATCTGTTGTGTTTTACGAATTGGCGGCTTGATTTTTCAAACTCGACACAGAACTATTATAAATACTAATTTTAAATGGAATATAGACATGGTAAATGCAGCTCATGTGTAAATTTGAACAAGATTAGAACTTTTTTCATGCAATGATGTTGTTTCTTATGGAAGTTGAATTTAATGATATTTTGAATTTGATTGTTTACCTTCGGGTAGAAAGTTTCGAGCTTTCAACATTCAATTTATTTTTGATTGACTACTGTACATTATGTTTCGTTTATTTTTTCACTTCCCTGTTCTAAGAAATGAAGAAAGGGAGAATTATCCTTGTCGACTTATTTTTCATTTTATTTTGCTCGACGCAGTAAAATTTTAAATCCTTTGGACATCCCTTTCCTGAAATCTTGTTAAACATTTTTTGGAATTTTTGGAAATCTCGAAATTCGCGAAAATCGCGTAAATTTCGCTTTTGCTGGGCCTTCACGCCTAACGGGCTTCTTGTTTCATGTTAAATTGCAAAAAAACTAAACTGGTGATCACGGTAGAAAAAAGCATGTAACAGAGGCACGAATTCATCGAAAAAGGCCGATGATTATACTTGCTAAAGTGTCCTATAATAAATTATAATATAAAAAGCCATTGAGAAATAATTGTTTAGAGTCAATCGTTGTAAGGTATGGTTTCGTATAATGAGGTGACCGGTTTGAGGTATGGCTGATACTGTGAGTTTTCTCCATCTCCAGGATCAAACTCATATCCAGTAGTTCTCGGTTGCTGGTTCGGATGGACATTCGATGCAGGTCCAACTTCAGGGTATTGATATTCATAATTGTTGTGTTGTTGTTGACTTTGTTTGGATGCTTTGAATGCAGGATTATTAGCGTGAAATCGGACTGGTGCTTTGTTTTTGTTTACTTCGCCTTTCCTAACAGAAACAGAAGACATAACAAACCATTACTAAGTTAGTATGCCTTGAGATGTGTAACATAAGAATAGGGATGAACGGTCTAAATGTTTAATAGAAAAGAACAAATATTTTTCATTACTTCTACAAAAACAGCACATAGCCTCTATTATAATTTACATTTCAAAATTTTATTCAGGGAAAATGAGAGGCCTTGATGCACAAAACCTTAGACCTTTTATATAAGAACAAACTATATGAACATAACAAAAGGCTTCGAGTGCAAAAATATTAAGAACTAATTAAGAACATTTTAAGGCTTTCTGGACACCAAATTTCTAAGGGAATTGCACAAGAATACTCACAAAATGGTAAAATTAAGAACATTTTAAGAACATTTGTAGGCTTAAAACTAAAAAAAAGAGCATCCGAAGGCTTACAATTTTTGGATATTCTTATAAAAAAACGTGTATATCGTGTCTTTTTATAGTCTTACCTTTTCTTGAGACAACAAACAATGATCAAAACAATGACGATTTTGAGAAGCACGACAACGCCGACCAAACTGCCGATAACGATCGTCGTTGTTGAAGATTCGTGTGTCGTTGTATCGCTACCGCTGATAGAACGCGTCGTCATCGTCGGTTTGGTGGTGGTGTCAAATGTCTTTGAATGGTCAATATTATTGCTATTTGTCGTGCGTTCAGGATTTGTCGTCGTTGTGCGTGTTTCTGATTGTGTGGTTGTCGTAGTAGTTGTTGGCTTTGTGGATGGAGTGTTAGGTGGAATGGTTGGTTGGGTGGTGGGTTGTGTAATGATATCATAGTTGATCCTGACTGAAATTTATGCATTTATAGAATTCTAACTTGAAAATTCTGACTGATGACTTATACAGGGCATTTCATTGTTTTATGTCTTTTTTTTAACTTTAAAATTAAGATAAAATATTTGATTGCAACGGGCCATTCCATTTTATATCCATACAGGAGGATGGACGAACATTTTCAGAGGGTAATCCAAGAAAAATTTCCAGGGGGTAATGATTTTACTTCTTCCATCCTCACTTTAAGATATGAAAATAATTTTTTCAAAGGTATTTAGCAAATCTTGCCACTTTCAAGTAGGTATCCACACATTTCCAATAATTTTTTTTGATTTGAGAAGGTTTGTCCACCCCCTGTATGGTTTTCTAATGGAGCAGCCCAATATATGAAGATCAATCGAGAAATGGCTCTATTTTGTTGAGAACTATGCAATGAAAGTAGTAGCGCCCTCGTCTTTTCGAAAAGCGAGACTCTAGATTACAGTCCAATGCACTTGTAATGATTCAAAGAGGCGAATTCAAAAAATACGAACATGAAAATGTTGAAGAACTTACTAGATTTCTGTTTCCCTTCGCCTTTCCAAATAAGACATCTTTCGGTCGTTTTTCCACCACATATCAAAGTTAATTTGTATTTAATCAACACGCCTTCGTACTTGTTGTATACACCAGATGGTCTATTCTTCTCCCACTGAAAAAAAATTGTTCCGTTAATAAAAGCAAGAAAAGAATTCTCAACCATCATATTTTGGGTTTTTAATTATTTTATACGATTACCGATGACTTAGTACTCCTAAGTTGACTGGGTAATTTAGTACTCCAAATTTAAAGTAAATAGATGTTCAGCAAAATCAAGATCAACAAAAACAAAAATAAGTACCTGGATGTTTAAAATGCTAGCTGTTTGAAATTCTCTAGTGAAATCTTCGGCAAAGGTTGATCTGGGGATAAACCTTTTACCATTCCATGAGTAGATGCTCTCCTGAAAATTGATTTCCCGAACAGTCCAAGTCTCCTAAAGAAATCTTCGTGATGATTCTGTCAGTGTACCAATTCTTCTTTAAATTTTGAGAGCATTGCCCACTACAAGAACAATCTAATAAAGAAGTTAAGTGGAATGCATGATGAGAAAAAAGAAAGTATTTCTTACTCTTTCTTTTTCTTTCGCAGTTGCAGGAGAAACGATTATCATCATATTGCAGCTCTTGTTATAATTATTCATTAATTCTTTAAAATACATGGATTACTGTTAAAGCGATACTGATGAAATATACCATATACCTACCGAAAATTCTATTGTTGATATCTTCAACTTGACATTTAGGAACTTCTCCATTCAAAGCGATAAATGTTTCACCCGCGGCACACTTACATTCTACACCGTCTGACCATTTATATTCGAATCTAGCGTTGAATTTTGTTTTACAAACTGACTCTTCAAATGACGTGTTGTGCATTTTGAATTTATCAACTTCATTTGATCTATATTCGACATCAATGAATTCATCAGTCCCAAGGATACTGTTTGCAAATCCACCATAATTAGTAACCATAGAATTTGTTCACCTGTGAACCACCTCATCCTCTCAGTTCAGTATTCTGATTTTAGACTGATTTTGTTTTTTAAACACTGAGGAATAAATACTCTGAATCATCGTATTAAGGACTTAAAGAGAAAGACAATACCTTGATTTTAAACTGTTTTTTGTATTTTGCAGATAAAGAAACGACTTAACACCATTAAGAAGGAATTTTGTCTACATTAATCGGACATCACAGTCTGCTTTTTAATTAAGGGTCTTAATGAACTATTGTGTACTCGCATTAATAAACCCAGTTTTAGGAACATGCATACATCAGTCTTTGAAATCGTGTAAAAGAAGTAGGAAGTCTAAACGAAAAATTCGACCCTTAGTGTATGGCCCCTAAAATGCTGGTGGCCCCTAAAATAAAGGTTGGTGCTTAGCAAAGTATTTTAGCTTGCAGTTACACTTTAAACGAAAAGATTTCCTAAGTTTTTTTGAGTACTTCATATTTTATAAGATAAAGAAGTTTTTAGTTTCAAATAGTACATTTAGATGAAATTTTGTGGGTTAAATATTGAACCATCAAAATTACCAAAAATCGTGTTTAACTGACTCCAGCTTCCCTAAATGCCGCAGAAAAGCTCTTGTGATTCGATTGGGTATAGAAGAATTCTTATATCCAATAGCTACTAGGAAATCCAAACAAAAATATCTTTGAATGCAGCCAATGAAAAAAATAGCTTCTTGAAGCTAACCAGCATTGTCGGGGCCCCTGAATCAGGATTTCAAGTTCTGAAAAATCTGAATGTGAAAAATTAAAGAAAACCCTCAAAATGTCCTTCTACTCAGGCGCTTTAAGTGGATTTCTTTTCGGAAAAAAAGTTGATTCTACTAACCATTTTTGAAACATCATTACTCTTTCAAAAAATATTATTTTTAAAATTTTTTTTCGACTTCATGACGGGAAAAGATAGAATTTTGATATGGTTACAACCCATCAAGTCGGTGAAAAATTTACATAGAATTTCATTAATGTGGAAAAAATCGCTAAAAAGTACATAAAATGGCGCCTCCGCGGGTTACAGCGTTGAGCTTTTCACCTCAACTTTTGTACACGAGTAGTTCAAGCAGGTGGCTGTTCAAAACTACCTCAATAGTGAAAGATATATTTGTAGTCTTTGCTCTATGCACGAAAGAATTACCAAAACTTCAGTATTTTCACTTGAGTTCGAATTTCAAGCCGTATTTTAACCATATTGCACAATGAAACCCTCCACTACAGAGGTACTTTCAATATGCCGACTCTCCTCCCTACTGCCTTGGAAAAAGAAAATCACGAATTTCCAATTTTGTATCGCGCGGAATGTAGGGAAAACATAGTTTCTCCAAGAAAATATTCAAAAAATGGATGGTACATATGACGTGCCGTATGTTGCAAAAATCATTCTTCCGTTTGCTGGTAAAAACATGGATTTTATTACAAAATACACTTTTTAGCATTGTAAGAGTTCATTTTTTAGCATTCAAAAAGTTGACATTTTAGCATTGTAAAAGTGAACTTTTTAGCATTGTAAAAGTGAACTCTTTAGCATTGTAAAAAATTCATTTTTTAGTATTCAAAAAGTTCAATTTTTAGCATTGAAAAAGTTTACTTTTTAGCATTGAAAATGTTTACTTTTTAGCATTCAAAAAGTTCACTTTTTAGCATTCAAAAAATTCACTTTTTAGCATTCATAAATGTCACTTTTTAGTATTCAAAAATGTCACTTTTTAGTATTCAAAAATGTCACTTTTTAGTATTCAAAAATGTCACTTTTTAGCATTGAAAGTTTTCACTTTTTAGCAATCTAAAAATGTCACTTTTAGCTGCATCTCTAGTCTCTAATTCGAATTATCCTCTATATCGATATCGATCACTCTCTCTCTAATTTGAATGATTCTCTATTTCGATCACTCTCCCTCTCTAATTCAAATGATTCTCTATTTTGATCACTCTCTCTAATTCGAATGATTTTTTTCAATTATTTAACATATTCGAGCAAAGTGTAATGCTCTGTGTAGGGTAATCCTCAAATTTTGTTAGAATTTTATTTAGCTAATGAATTTTTGTTGGAGTTGTTTTCAAACCGTATGATGAGGTCATCAGTTGAAGATGTCAGTCAACAAGGTTTTCGGCCCGGTCCTGGTAAGGACTTCTTCAATAACCTCTCGTGACATTGGGCCATGCTATTAGGTATTAGCATCCTCAACGGTTTTTTTAACAAAATGTAAAAATGTAAGAAGGTAATTTGGTGTAATTACCATAGTGTATATTTATGTAAAGTTCTTTACCTTGGTTTTCTTTTTACATGTCGCTAAGCCTTAGTGGGTCATTAGTGTACATGCTCTAGCTCGTAAAGTGGCCAATGGGTAAACCTGTTTGTTAAAAATGGTTGATTGACAAGTAGATTCTTACGCAATAAGCCAGTAATCAAATTTAAAAGAAAGACGAACTTCTTTCGTTCTTTTAAGCATAAACCAATTAGCTAATTCTCTTATTTTTTTCTTAAAAGAATGTTTACAAGAATAAGACTTCGTTTATTAAATAATCTTTTAAAAGTGTTGATTGATGCGTGAGGCCTTTTCATTGAACATACAACTCTGTCGGTGTTTTTTAGACTGTACCAGAAAGATCTTAGAAAAGAGGGGAAAGAGAGTTTCGTTTCAGAACCACTTAAAAGACCTGAGTAGTACTGATAGAACCTTTTTTTTCCAAAAAAAAGTCATATAACTTTTGAAAGAATATTGCTGAATCGACAAAAACAGCAAAATTTTGCATTTTTTGTAGAAAATACAATCATGGTTGTAATATTTGAGAAAAAAGGGAAATTCACCGGGAAGTTTTGAAACCCCAATTGATTTGTAAGTGCTCTAAAGTAGGTTGGGAGGGGTAGAGTTTTAACTCTGAGTTTTAACATGAGACTTAAGACTGAGGATCTAAAAGTTCAAAAATGGTCCAATAAGGCTCACGATACACGTTTTTGGACCTACCTCCGGGTACCCCGGTGGAGGTTCTATAAATTAACCCCTGTCCGTTCGTTCGTTCGTCCGTCCGTCCGTCTGTTACCAGCTTTTCTCAGGATTGGCTCATTAGTTTTTTCTGATTTTTTGCACAATGATGCAAAATGGCAATGCCTAAAATGTGATGGAGCCCGATTTTCGAAAAAAAATATATTTGGGCAAATTTGGGCCAAAAACTGCCTAAAAATAGGGTTTTTTGGACTTTGTGCAAAATCCTGTCATTACTTTTTTCTGATTTTTTGTACAAAGATGGAGGGCAAGATTCTCTAAAGAATGGCTGAAGTGTTTTTTCTTGGAAAATTCTTATTCGCCTTAAAAAACAGTTTTTCGTATTTTGGGGAAATTCCCTTTAACCAAATAAGAAAATATAGCTTTTCTCAAAGTTGACTCATAATTTTTTTCTGATTTTTTGCACAATGATGCAAAATGACAATGCCCAAAATGTGACGGAGCCAGATTTTCGTAAAAAAATATATTTGGGGGAATTTGGGCCAAAAACTGCCTAAAAATAGGGTTTTTTGGACTTTGTGCAAAATCCTGTCATTACTTTTTTCTGATTTTTTGTACAAAGATGGAGGGCAAGTTTGGGCCAAAAACAGCTTAAAAGGTTTTTTGGGCCTGAATGGTTTAAGTGATTTTCGTATTTGGGGACATTCCTTTTTACCATTTTACATTATTCAACACACAAGCTTTATTTTTCCATTCTGAATTTTTGTACAATTATTGTCACTTTTTTCTTATTTTCATTTCTATTTCTATTTCTTTATTAGCATGAACTTTTTACAAGTTATTTTCGCTAATGGAACAAAAAATAAATAAATGAAAAAATATTAAGTAATTTACAGATTATAAAACAACTATAGTGTACAATTCAATAAAAAAAAAAAAAAAAATAACAATATTAAATTGAATAAAAATTAGTAAATGAATAATAAATAAAATAAATAAAATATGCTTTATTCAATAATTAAAAAGTCTAAAATCAAAAGACTAAGATCAAAAAGAGCTAGATTTAGGCAGATTCGAGAAGTCTAGTAGTATATTGAAGCTGAATGTGATTTCTCGGGATTTAACTAAATCATCATCATCTGATGTTAATCATTAGGTAGGTCCATTCAGCATGTTGCTTGTTTTTTATATAAGGAACACGTTTATAAGGAACTCGAGGCTGAAAATGGTCCAAAAAATAAGGAAGTTTTAAGGAACAGTACGAGATGGTTATCCAAACTTAGCAGCTATGTAAATAAGGAACTCGATAAGGAACTTTGAGGCTTAAGGTGGGAGTCACATGAAGTTTTGAGATTTGGTGAAAAAATTAACGATTTCGGGATTCTGCGCGTTCTATGACCCTATACCCTTTCTGAACACACTCTGAAAATTTTAAGGCCGTAGCATTTATATTTCCTGAGATATAAGGTTTTTTCTAGACCCTGATCTAAAGTATTTTCCTTAGCAACGAAAAATCATATCCGTTGCTAGGGCCCGATTTCTTTATGGCTGATCTAAACATAGGATCATGACATACCAAACGAAAGATCTTTTTACGCCCTTTTCGGGCGTCTAAATCAATACCGCCTTTTTTTCGCGGGATTTCCTAATATGACGTAATCAAAGATGGTAACCAAAGAAATGATATTTTTAAAAACATACAAATTTTGGAGGCTGTCAGCCAGTCAGCAGTGATTTTGACTATGAAAACTGCTTTAATTTGGAAATGTTGGATTGACTGATGACATTTTTAGCTCTTTAATGTCATTCTTCTCAACTAAGAAAGCTTGAGCTAGGTGAAACCAAAGACTTGATTCTCAAACTCAACGTTTCCTATATGAACTTAGTTTGACAACACCGAAAAACTTATTGAAGGACAAAGACCAAAGGCATATTCAATGATGTATCTATTTAAAGATCCAAGTGTTAAAGGAATTGAAAGCCTGGAGGCTGGTTTAACAATTGTGTGTGATGAATTATTGAAGGTCTGGGACGCTCCCTATCCTCCCTCTGGCTGGATTATTTACATTCACGAAGAAATCGTGCACGGCTAGATGTCCAAGTGGATTCTTGTATCACAACAGATCAACTTTAGATTAACCTATAACTGGCAGAATCAGTGAGAAAAATATACTAGGATGATCTATTACATTGAAAATATGGTTTTTGTTGTGAGTGTTGTCTAGAGTGTTATGAATGGATCACATTTTTGAAAAAATACTATTTTGATTTCTAAATTCAAAAAATGCACTTTTTAGTTTCCAGACCCCCTGGAATGAAATTTCAAAAAAAAATTCCATTCATAACAGTTCCTTAACCAAATATTAACAAGCTGCAAAAAAAATTTTTGTGATAGGTTTTGTAGATTTTTCTAAAACATTGACACAATATTTTCACAGTACATTACCCCCTGCCTGATTTTACCCCCGTCTTGGCTATTTTTAGACTTTTTTTTACAGTTTTGAAATCATCTATTGTTAAGTTACCTCTGTAGAAAATTTCATTTAAAAATCTTTTCAAGTTCAAAAGTTATACAGGAAAATCTAAAAAATCAACATTCTCAATTTTTCATGTGACTCCCACCTTAAATTCTCTGTAAAAATAAGGAACTCCAGGCTCAGAGTAAAGTTAAGGTTCCTTAAAAAAAAAACGTGTATAGCCTGGAAGTCTTTAAACCCGAGCCAAATTGAATTATCCGATTAAATTTAAGAAATGGCCCAAAATCGACTTTGTCACCCTAACTCCAAATTTCGAAAAACGAGGAAATAATCTTAATTCTCAATAGATTTCGATCATGATTGTATGTGCATAGCACTACTTCGTCACATATCCTTACTTCGTCTCCTATTGTCATTATTTTCTTTTCTACGTCATAATTTATGCTTAAAAATTAAACAGCTGATTATACATGGTTTCTACTAGATTATTGTTAATCATTTAAACATGACGTAACATATGCTATTATGCAAGCTAAGAAGTTGATTGACAGATATCTTTGAACAAAATATGGAAAATTGATTGACAGATATATTTTTCTAGAATACATAAAATAATTACCGTTAGGTGTGAAAATGATGGGCGCACAGGTAAATAAAAAACATATTTTGACATTATACATTTCTTTAACTGACCAATCAAATCACTACTATACATGTAAAATTTTGAAGAGTGAGTGCACGATGAACAATCGTGATTGAAATTCTAAAGAAATATCTCGAAGAAACCATAATACGCAAGCGCGGTTGCTCCATACATGGTCACATGACTTGAAAGTTAGATTTTGCAGATCAGTCAAAAAAATTTATCTTTACTTGGTCACATGACTTGAAAGTTAGATTTTGCAGATCAAGCAAAAAAAATTTATCCTTACTTGGTCACGATTTATCCTTACATGGTCACATGACTTGAAAGTTAGATTTCGCAGATCAGGCAAAAAGATTTATCCTTACTTGGTTACAGATCAGGTTCGCAGATCAGGCAAAAAAATTTATCCTTACTTGGTCACGATGCATTGCGTAGGGTTCTTTAGAAATTTCACAAAAATTTATATTCTCACTACACGGTCACGAGATTTAAAAGTTAGATTTTACAGATTAGTCAAAAAAATTTATCCTTACTTGGTCACATGACTATAAAGTTAGATTTTACAGATCAGTCAAAGAAACTTATCCTTACTTGGTCACATGACTTGAAAGTAAGATTTTGCAGATCAGTCAAAAAAATTTATCCTTACTTGGTCACATGACTTGAAAGTTAGATTTCGCAGATCAGGCAAAAAAATTTATCCTTACTTGGTCACGATGCATTGCGTAGGGTTCTTTAAAAATTTCACAAAAATTTATATTCTCACTACACGGTCACGAGATTTAAAAGTTAGATTTTACAGATTAGTCAAAAAAAATTATCCTTACTTGGTCACATAACTTGAAAGTTAGATTTTGCAGATCAGTCATAAAAATTTATCCTTACTTGGTCACATGACTTGAAAGTTAGATTTTGCAGATCAGTCAAAGAAATTTATTCTTACTTGGTCACATGACTTGAAAGTTAGATTTCGCAGATCAGGCAAAAAAAAATTTTCTTTACTTGGTCACATGACTTGAAAGTTAAATTTTGCAGATCAGTCAAAAAATTTATCCTTATTTGCGGTCACATGACTCGAAAGTTAGATTTTGCAGATCAGTCAAAAAATTTATCCTTACTTGGTCACGGGGCATTGTAGGAGCGTTCTTCTAAAATTTCGCAAAAATTTATATTCCCACTACACGGCCACGTGATTTAAAAGTTAGATTTTGCAGATTAATTCAAACATGTATAATAACGTGGTCACATGACTTGAAAGTTAGATTTCGCAGATCAAGCAAAAAAAAATTATCCTTACTTGGTCACGATGCATTGCGTAAGAGTTCTTCAAAAATTTCGCAAGATTTTATGTTCCCACTACATCGTCACGTGATTTAAAAGTTAGAATTCGCAGATTAATTCAAAAATTTATCATTACTTGGTTACATGACTTGAAAGTTAGATTTTGCAGATTAGTCAAAAAAAATTATCCTTACTTGGTTATGTTTTTATCAAACACTACTTGTACACGTTTTTTCATTCACTAGAAATGTTAATAACTTGGACCAAAAACACCAAACACTACTTTGTCACGTCTTTTTACCCATTAGAAATGTTCATAACTTTAACCAAAAACACCAAACACTACTTGGTCAAGCCTTTTTACTCATAAGAAATATTCCTAATTTGGACCAAAAACTCCAAACACTAATTGGTCACATTTTTTTATCCTTAAAAATGCTCATAGTTTGCACCAAAACACCAAACAGTACTTGGTCACGCCTTTTCACTCATAAGAAATGTTCATTATTTGTACCATAAACCACGCCTTTTTTACTCATAAAAAATGTTCCAAATCTGGACCGAGAACACAAAATACTACTTGGTCACGCCTTTTTATTCATTAGAAATCTTTATATTTTGGACCAAAAACATAAAACACTACTTCGTCATGCCTTTTCACTCATAAGAAATGTTCATAATTTTGATCAAACAAACAAAAACTACTCTGTCGCGCGTTTTTCCTCATCAGAAATGTTCATAGTTTGGATCAAAAACACCAAACACTACTTGGTCGCGACTCTTTACTCCTTAAACATTCAGATATTTTTCATATAAAACCCCACCAAATCTTACTTAATCATATCATATTCATTAAAAGCTCTCCTCACTTCCATTATTCGTCCAAAAATTTCTTCGATATTTAAAGAATTTTACGATATATTGAAAGTTCAGGTGAAGAGGAGTTGCTAACTTGCACTTTTAGTACATTTGCGGCCGAAACGCCCGACGAGACAGAATGAGATATACTTTTTTCTATTGAGATTTGTTAAGAATATTCAAATCTTTTTTAGCTTTAGGGATGTTCTTTCTTTTGAATCTTAACCCTAAAAATATTATTGAAAATTTTACGGCGATCTTTAACTGGTATGACCGATTTTAAGGGATCCCAACCGTGATCAGGATAGGATAGAGTGATCTGTCGAAAACGAAAGTGTCCCAGAAATTGTGACCTGGTTGATGTATGTGTCAAAAAACTTCTTTCTTCTACATTTTGACTTGTTATAAGGAGACTTTATCATTACTTTTAGAGATACTAAAGAAACTAGCTGAAAAAATTTCGATTTTTAAAACTTCCACAGATAGTGATCTGTGAAGACTAATTTATTTAAAATTATTTGAAAATAATATCAAATTCGATTCCATTATTCTATTAGTTTTCTTGTGCCGCTTCTTAGAAGCCGTATACAGTATGTTCTTTATAAAGTTTTTGATAAAAAAAGGGTTCGGACATTGAGATTTCAACCTTTACTTCTTGCTTGCTTGGTCAATAGAATATTTATTCGAGCATCACACTATTTTCAAATATGTGCTCTGGTTTTTCCTTAAGTTACAGACCTGTGGAGTAGTACAAAAAAAGCCAAAACTTACCAATCATTGCCAAAGTAGAGCTACTTCACAGGATTGTAACTTTTGATCTAAAGTTAAGGAAGAAAAACATGGAAACATCAACCCCACTCTCATAGCCTCTGCTTTGAACCTCTTCTAAAAGCCTATAATATGAAAAAGGTTAATAAGGGTGAACTATGATTATTTTTATAACACATAGTACTATATTGCATATGTGGTTCTTTGAATAAGAACTGAAAAATGAAGAATTCCTTTGATGGTGCGCTTTCGGGTAATGCATTTTGTTATTGTAAAGCAGGTAGCTTTAGTTGTATATGTCGGTATAGGAAACTTCAAAGTCGACTCGTTCAATCGAAAGTTTGGTTAAAAAAGACGATTCGAAATTTACTAAAATAAGGAGACAGAATTTTCCATCTGTTTTTTTTTAAACTTAAATATTAAAAAAGCCTTATTGAGCCCAATAAAATTATTGGCCTTATTTGCAAACTTTATATAAATCTTTCATTAATTCGAAAATTATTTCAAATAAACTAACTTCTTTTAATTTCGAAATTTCAAAAAACCATCAAAAACAGCGAGCAAACTTTTCTCTGCACATTTACCTTCTTTACACATGAAAATACCAAAAAAATCAACTGTGTTCATCAAAAATCGTTACGCAATTTAAGAATATGGTAAAACAAGCTATTCCCATGTGTGATAATATTTTTGGAAAAGCTGAAAAAAGTTTTTGGAAATAAATAACAATAATAATATAATAATAAGCCTTAACGTGAACGAGCATAAATTAGTAAAGCCTGCCGTCCACCAGGCTATTTTTAGCTATCGCGAAATAATCAACTATATATAAAATTTCAAAAATATGATAAAAACAGCCAAATTTCAACCAAAAACGACATCACCTGGCAAGATCCTGATCCCTGATGAAGATGCGAGTGACAAAAATCGATGTACCAAACATAATTGTATAAAAGATGATGAAAAAATGAGAATTCAATGTCATAAATACCAACGAACGCTACATTATGCCTGCACTGGACTACCACCATACCAGTTAAATATATGTTTTTAATTAAAGGTTACCAAAAATACGTGTGTATAACTTGTTGCAATTACTGTAAGCGTAAATAGCATGAAACAGCTCCTACGAAGGGAGAAAATTCATGAAAAAATTGAAGACCAAGGAAAGCTATCGATAGACGCAAATATCATTATCCATGGGGTAAATGAAAATGAAAATAAAGAAGATATCGATTTCGTTAACGAGCTTCTCAATGACGTTAATTCAAATACTCAACCAATCTATGTCTCTCGTGTTTGAAAAGAATCTAAAGTTATGCGCCCAGTCAAAGTTGCATTCAAAGACAGTCATATCAAATACAGATCCATGAAGAAGTTGACTGAATTGAAACAACACTAGAAGTACGTAAAATTAAGTGTCACCGGCAACTTGACAAAAATGGAGAATGAACAAATCAAAGAGTGAATAAAGAGAGCAGACGAGATGAATAAAGCCAGATCGAATGACGATTTTAAATGGAGGGTATGAGGAAGCCCTCGTAAATCTTCTTTAAAGATCTTTTTAACAAGAACGGTTTAGACGCGCCCTCGCGTGCCTGAACTATGTAATTCTCTATAATAATGTTTCATAGAGGTCAATAGACCTGCAAAATATATTGCTATAAAATAAATAAAAAATAAATGACACTGTCTATCGCGAAATAAACCTGCAATCATGGTCGAAATAGAATGAAAATTCCGGTTATTTTAACGTTTTTCAAGATTTAAAGTTCTGGCGAGAAAGTCGATTTTGGGCTATCTCTTTAACTTAATCGAATATTTCAATTTGGGAGGGATTGGCAGACTTCCAGGCTATATTCTGAGCCTTATTGAACTATTTTTGAACTTTTGGATCCTCAGAAGCCGTATACAGTATGTACTTTATAAAGTTTTTGATAAAAAAAGGGTTCAGACAATGAGATTTCAATCTTTTGTATTACTTTTTGCTAGACGGAACAAGAAAGCGATCATCCATTCACTTTATTAAGTTTGTTTGTTAACACCTTTAAAAAAAAGAGAGATCAACCATAGACTATTTCTTGTTTCATTTGTTTATTAACACCTTCACATGAAAGAACAATTTTTTTTGTTTAATTTCAACAGCTATAAAGGTGTTACAGAACAATACAATAAAAAAAATAAAAGTAGAAACCACCTCTAATCTCAAGATCAATCAAAAATAATTTATGCGATTATTCATGCATATATTATGATGTAAAAGAGAAAATAACAATAGGAGACGAAGTAAGGATATGTGACGAAGTAGTGCTATGCACACCCAGACCCGGGGGTACTAGGTTAACAGGATGACGGGAAGCCTCAATGAGATTGAGATTTGATTTTCTGATTATTCAAACCCTCACAAGGACTGCCAGTTCCAAAAAGGCAAATAGCACTAAATTAGAAGTATCATTTTCATCAAATGAATCAATTCCTACACTATGACAGAAATGTAGTGAGGTTTGATAAAAGGGTGATTTTGAGGGCTCAGGTGAGCTTAGGCAAGTCCAAAACCTATTTCCCAATTTTCCCAAAACTTCCCATTGTTACTTAACTCTCGCATAGCTCAAAAGAAGCGTATTAACGAGATGGTTACGGATAGTACTGATGGTACTGGGTCAAAAATTTGCATTATGGGCATGAAATCCTGAAAAATACAAATATTGTTTTGGTAATGGATTTCTAGCAAGTATTTGACCAATTGAATCACGATTCAGCACCTGAATTGCAATTTCACAGTTTCAGTAAGTTGTGAGTAAGGAGTCAATGTTTGTAGGTTTTAAAGTGTAACAGTGTCGGTTTTAAGGTGTAATTACGCACGGAGCGAGTGTAAGCGAGTGGAGTGCGACTCTTTTGGCAAACGCATACGCGTACAGCACCTGACCCCGAGAATGTACGTGAAATTTGAATCAGACCTGAAAGATGTAGATTTGCATTTTAAAAAATGTTGAATGTTTTCAACGAAATTTTGAACTCCTAAAATCCTTTCCCAGGGGTTAGTTTCATTACTTTTGATAGATAAGCTAATTTTTTTGGTCCTTGATTCTCATTTTCGTTATAACCCCCAGAATGTAGATTTGGTTTTATGGCTTTAGATCTAGTAATATTAAAATGTTGATATTTTTTCAGTTGGATTGATTATAACAACAAATTTTAGAACTGTATTTTGTGCCAAAACAACAATCTAAAGAGTATTTTGTTATTCTGAAAATTGGATTTTTTCGCTTTTTAACCCCCAGAATGTAGGTGAAAAGATTCGGTTGTTGAGAGCGGAATTTCAGTATTCATGGGAAATTATTGTTCTCTAAGTGAAATTCATATTTTAGAAATATACTCTGACAAAAATTTAACAAAGATATTGATTTTATCGTGCTAGAAATGAGGAAAAGTAAAAGAAAGGACGAGAAGAAGAGACAAGAAAGTTTGTTTTTTTGTAGGTTGAAAATTTTGTGTTAAAATATGTGTATAATGTAGCAACACCCCTGCCTCACAGCCCCGGTGGAACTTTTTCCGACAGCGGGTGGAAAAATTTCTACTAAAGTCCCAATGGGGATAGAAATTCAATTGTTTCAAATTTAGGCAAATTCTTTGATTAGGCTGGGGTCCCAGCAGTGCTGGAACACTTCGTAAAAGCTCAAAATGTCAACATTAATCATCTCTCAGGTAGTACTTTCATGTAAGACATTTTTATGTCGGGTTATGAAGGCCCCCAAATAGTAGGTCAACTAACCCCAAAAGTTGGTCAAACATTTTCGTCAAAATATCAACAATAAATATTGAAATGGACTATTTTTCCCATTTTCTTTGTTCATTAGGAGTAAGAAAAAATCCTATCATCATAACTTAATTCCAATAGATTTCGATTTAGAAAAGATTTATTTAAAAAACACCTCAATTCGAGTAGTATCCAATCAACTTCGATTCAGATTTTAGTTGAAAAAAATTAATTCAAGTTGAAATTTAATGTCTATAAATAATAAGTAATATGTAACAGTTGGCTCTGATACAACTATTTATTACGCACAGAGCGAGCGTAGCGAGTGGAGTGCGACTCTTTTGGCAAACGCATGCGCGTAAGCAAAATTTACAAAATTTACAATAATATGCGGACCCAAAAAATGAAATTCAGTTTTTTTCACCTTTTTTTTCGCTTAGCCGCTATTCCACCATGTTTAGCTCCTGGAATGTTTCAACTTTGACAATTTTGTGAAAATTAGGAGAAGAAGAAGTCGTTTGCAGTGTCAATCTTTTGCAAATTTAAAAACCCACTTTCTCTTGGAAAAAATTGACCTTTTTGTTTTTTTGGGAACCTTGGGGCACAAGGTACCTGTTGACCGCAAAAATTTCAAAATTCGCGATTTGGCCGTTGACAACATTAGGGGTAAAGGGACCCAATGACGTCACGGGTTTGGGAAAAACTTCAAAATGCGATATCTCGAGTTTGAAAACGAGTTGGAAGGTCGTTGACCCCTCATTCTATCGGGAATTTTATGGCGAATAAGATGGGAGGATTTACGAGGCTTGAGTAGAATTTTCAAATTTGGCTGAATCTTTAGCCATTTTCAGTTGATGACGTCATCAAAACAAAAAAATGCGATAACTTGAGATTGGAAAGGAGTTTGGAAATGGCTAACCCCTCTTTGGATCGGAAAATTTATCGAGAATGCAATGAGAGAGGGGTGTTATGAGGCCTTAGGACGACTTTAAATAAAAATTGGTTAACATTTGGGTAAGCAGTGTGAGAAAATCAAAACAAAACAGCCGAAAAGAACTGAAATTTCGGAATTAAACAAAAGGAAAACGTAAAAAATATATGTTCTGAAATTAAATCTGATGAAATATAAAAGAAATTATTACAAAATAAATAATAATATGATAAATAATATGGAAAATTCAATGTCTTTCATTAAATAGGGGTAGGGGTAAAAGTCGGTATCTTCAGATCTTCTTCGCCTGGTGTTTTTCTGTACCATATAATGATAGAAGACATTTAAGACATTTTTTTAGGTTTATTCTGCCCAAAACTTGCTCAAACTCTTTGTAACTCACTACAGGCAAAAATTGTAAAAAATGGCATTTTCTGGCCTTTTCAGGCCTGTAATATGTCAAAACTATTGCAAATCTTATTTTTTTCACTTACTGTACTAAATTTTATGAAGTAACAACAAAATAATCATATTGGCCCCGTATTGGATTGAAAATTGTACGCGTTGGAGCCCTAAACGAGCTGTTTTATTTTTAAGCCAATTTGGGTAGTAAAATACTTTTTAAGGCCAATTTTGCAAGTTCATAAACTTTAAACTAATTGATTCGAACGTCTGAAATTTTCAGAGATGGAAGTCTACAATAAAGTCTTTAAGCAAAATGAATTTCAAGATTTTCACTTTTTTCAAAAAATCATAATGGCGTCTTCAAAAATCGCTTTTTAGCATAAAGAAATCATATTTATCAAAAAAATAGCATTTTTTAAGGCAAGCTTCTATAAACTGAGTTTAAATGCTGATTGAAATTATTTTTGCAGTGATAGTACTCTGGATATACTCCAGGGAAATCAAAGTCATTTGGGTCTGGGATGCGTCTATGTCCCCCATTATGGAAATAAGACCTGCTAAAATGCAATATTTCAATAAAAAAACCAATTTTTGACTGGAAAAATCTTAACTGAACGCAATTTACATTAAGAAAACAAAAACCCTTTTTTACTGGATCAATTTTTTTTAAGTGTAGAGTCAAAAGTCATGGGGGATAACAAAAAATGCATAAATCTTTGGGGGGACCTAATTTTTGCCTGGGACCTAAACCCAGGCTGACGCTATGCCTAAAATCTTTTTGCAGTGATAGTCTTTTGGAAATACTCCAGGGAAATCAAAATCATTTGCTTTTAGGTGATTTTGATTTCCCTGGAGTATTTCCAAAAGACTATCACTGCAAAAAGATTTTAGGTTCATGTCTATTGCCATATTTTTAAGATTTTTCCAGTCAAAAATTCGATTTTTGATTTAAATATTGCATTTTAGCAAGAATATAACATGTCAAGGATATTCCTAAATTCCAAGCCCAGATGATTTTGATTTTCCTGCAGTATTTCCAGAATACTATCACTGCAAGAAAATTCGGGCCCATGTCTATCGTCATTTTAGAGATTTTCCAGTCCAAATTCGGATTTTTGCCTGAAAAATGGCTCTTAGCAGGGATTTTATTTCCATAATGGGGGACATAGACGCATCCAAGATCCAAATGATTTTGATTTGGAGTATCTCCAGGAGAGTACTACCGCTGCAAAAAAAATTTCAATCAGCATTTAAACTCAGTTTGTATTTTCATTACGTTTGAAACCTTTCGCAATTACTTTAACGTTGTCCATAGTGATCGGTTCGTGTCCGCTGAGTGCTGAATGTCTGAAAACGGTCGAATTTATGTCTCTGCCACTATGATCTAAGAACCTTTCATAAATTCGTCTTTCAGTTTCCCCAATGTAGGTTTCTCCACAATCCTCTTGGGGGCATAGTACTTTATACACTACATTGTTTTCGTGTAAAGCCGACGTTTTATCTATTTAATATTAAACATTGTACCTTTTTTACACGAATGATGCTTTGATCTTAGAACAGCATTAATGGATAAGCATAATAGCATAAATTTATTCCATCAAAAGATATAGTTCAAAGTTTATCACTGATTGGCTTTGAAAACCATAAAAATCAGCCCTTTTTTAAGTCAACCTTGGGCAAGTCTTCAGCTTTAATTTTTGACTGAGTGAATATTTTTTTCGGATTTATAACGTTCAAAGATAGCACTTCTGATATAAAAATTAAGATCATAATTCATAGCATTATCTACAAGAACTTGATTTCTTCTTAATTTTTCCCATTTACAAATTTCCTTCTTTTTTAATGGTATTCCACTCCAGATTATTTTTTAACGAGCATAAAATCACTATCTAATTCAAATTCTATCAAAAGTTACACTGCATGAAATATATGTCTTTCCAGTTTCTTGTCCTTGAAAACTTAATGTTTTCGAACGTACGATTGCGGAAATATCGATTTTTCCTTACAGTTTTAAGAAAAGATTCTTTTTCTTTAAGTTCTTGAAAAAAGATAATCTTTAAATATTTCTTGCTTCGAAAAGGTGGATAATTTCTTTTGTCGTTTTTCATTGAAAAGGAAAAATTTCATGTTTCCAGATAGACTATCTTTTCTTCGTTTGTATTTCAAGAAAATATAAAGTTTTTGTCTTGAAATTTAAACGAAAATATTTTTCATGAAAATATCAAGTTTTCATGCCGAATTTATCGAAAATACAATCATCAAATACAATAAAAAAGGTAATAAATTCGTTTTTAAAAATATTATAATCTCTACGTCGGGATAAATGTAAGGAGCAGCTTTTCTTGCAGCTGATTTGGCAAAAGTAATATAAATATTTCAATTTTTTTGGAGCAAGATGATATTGATAATGTCTTTTTTAGGAGTGATTTCTTGATTGAAAAGATTATATTTTAGTTAAAAAATGTCATAATTAGCCTCCGTCTCGGAAGAGGACTGGGCCTGAATTTGCGGACGTTTTCACAGTTTCACTTTCGTTTTCGGCTATACGACAGCGTTTTCAAGCAGAAAGCAGAGGAAATCTGTGAAATTATGGCAGGGAATGCTAACATATTTTTCCAGTGTTTCTCAAGATTGGAGCGAAATTATTGTTCAGAAAGTTCATAAAGGCCTTATAGTTTCAGATTAGTATGATTTCATCAGAAAAAACATTTACACCAAAGCTCCTTATTGATATGTGAAGGCTACCAAAAATAGCAATGTCCTCCATCAGAACAACTTTAACATAAGGGACAAGGACAGTCAAGAAGTCTACTTCTTTGTTGAAAATTTGCACAAAATACTTAGAGAAAATGGTACTATGGAAGCCCATTCTATACTCCTAAATGATAGTTGAAAGATCAGCAGTTGAGAGGGTTGATTAAAATAGAACTCAAAGCACACAATAAAGTATACATATATATTTGTCCAGAAAGAACTGGCATGTTGTTTGTTTTGGTGTTTAAAAATATGTACTTTTCAGTCCTAGAAAAATACAAATTTGATACAATGAGGCCAGTGAGTCTGGTTAAATGTTACTATATTTACAAGAAAAGATTACTGAAAAAATACTACTGTATGTACTACTGATGAACTAAACTCAAAAACTAAAACTTTACCATAAATTTACATTGTAACGACAATTTAAAAATCTATCTTTAATAGCAACAAAGAAAAAAACACGGCTCAAAATTTTAAACATAGAGCTAGTCAGAGCTTCAATTCACAGATTCAGTAGGTATATAGAGCTTTCAAAATTTGAAAACAGACACTGCATTGGTTACTACAAGACATACTATCTACATAGTTTTTTCGATTCGTGAAAAAAATAAAGTATTTATCAAAAAAAAGTTCTCTTTTTTTTTTTGGTAATCAATTCCAACAAACAACAATCAATATAACAGTTCTTTTAAAACCATCCCACAGCGTAAACATTATCAACCAACTAAACCACACCGCCAAAATTGTAAAAATAAGTCAATATAATTTCTATTAACAATTTCTCGTAAATGTTTTTTTTCCAACATTCTGAAACCAATCATGGCTGGAGGCATCATGTGTAGAGTGACTGTGTGGTACTTCATTGCTTTTAATGATCACGATACCAAACATCAACCAAACAAAACTGCCACCAAGCCAAATCTGTCAATTAAAAATTTCCATGAAAATTATAATTGAAACTTATCTCGTAAAATGCTTTTTTCAACATTCTGGAGGTGTTCAAAGTTAGAGGTATTATATGTAGAGCCAAGCAATACATGAAAAGTCATTTGCTATCCCATTTGCCATGAGATATATGAGTCAACAAATCAAACAAAAACTAACAAATCATGTCTCTTCACTTTCATGTCACATCGTGTTTATATGGGGTATCAGAAAGCCAATCCACAAGAACAGCCATCTTCCTTTATTATGGAGTGTTCCAAAACTATTGATAGGTTGTTTGGAAGTAAAGAAACCCACACAGTTTGATTTATTTTAAAGATTTAACTTGAAAACAAACTGCATCTTTCCAGTAGAAACTCATGTTTCAACCTGCTACATAACATTGGTCAGTCGGGTCTGCTACTAACATGTAATAGTTTTATAATAGCTGAGCTTGAGAATCCGTAGGCAGAACTTGTGACATGTATTATGTGTATAATTATGTCAGTCGACTTGAATCATGATACATTACTCACATTTCACTGGATGCATTTTCGCTGTGAAATTATCCGCAAAATTTTCTGACCGCGTTCTGAGACGGAGGCTAATGTCCAATAAAACACCCCTGTGTCTGTTAGCGTGACAGAAAAAAGAAGAGGTGTCCTCTGTTGACCAAACTAGGTGCCGCTTTGCTTTTTCGCATCTTAGAATTAGCAGTTTTTAGGCGAAAAGAGAAAAAATGTCCTACACTTTTTACTTTGAAAAATCCAAACTTAGTAGTTTGTCCCATATTTGATTAACCCATCGCGGTACTGCCGATATCACAGACCACTACAAAATTTGGCTGAAATTTTGTCACCGCTGAAAAAATGCCCTGTAAAAACTATCATCCCCACAGTAGGAGAAGCTCCGCCACGGCTGTAATAGAACCCCAACCCACTGCAAAAACTTCATCCCCTGATTGAAAATACCCTATTATTTCAGCCCCACAGGGAAATCGACTTTGAATTCATCCCCATTGAAAAATTATATTTAAGAAACTGCATTCGAAACCATCCCACTGAGTTTTTGAACTCAAAAAGTATAAAAATTCTATCCCCATTGGGATTTCGAAGGAATTTTTTATCCAACTGCGGGTCTTGACACAGGGGTGTCTCAATGGAGTTGAGTAAATAGTTGTGTATAAAGATTCCCTCTTCAATTGCTTATTGATTTTAATGCATTTTATACGCATTAAAATAAAATTATTAACTCATTAATTCATTATAAAAATTTTAGGTGAGGGTATTGCCAAAAGTTCACCTGAATTTATTCTTGGGAATTTATAATCTTTACAAAAAAACGGTAAAATCTATACATAAAGACGTTTGCTGCGTGTTAGTTTAAAACATTTTCTATACATTTTTTCAATCTACTAACAAAGCTCTACAAATCCTCCCATTTCTGGCTTTGAAGCATTGTGCTTCAGCACCTTCACCAGATTATCTACAACGAGACTAATTGGAGATGTTTAGAAACGATTTTTGTTTAAGGGTTGGAAACTGGACGTGCTCAAATCAATCTTCTTCAAATACATAATATATGACTTTCATTTCATTCCATTTTGAGATTATTTTCAAATGTTCAAAGTTTTATTTTTCAAATGTCTAGCAACAATGGCTAGCCATTATGCCTACAAAGATATTTTATTTAATTCTCTAAATCTCGATTTACTTCATTATAGTTGTAAAATGTAATGCACGGCAAATTTTACTCCCTACATATTTGAATCAAGTGCAAAGGCGTTTTGTAAAAGGAATGAAGAACAATTTAATTGAGATTTTCATAAAATGAAAATAGTATAATGCTTTGGCAGCTACCTTTGTTTCGTTTGAGTATTTTGGATTTATAGCGATTCACTGTTTTGGGCTTCTCAGCGTTTGCGACGCTGCGCTTATGGCTAGTAGGCTGCAATTAAGTCTGTATTTTACATTTAGATAGCATAAAATTATTGGGAATTTCGCAAATCAGCCGTAAATAACTTTCATAGTCAGTAAGTGTGACGAGATTTACATACAGAACGAATCAGGAATGTATAAAAAAAGAAATCGCTTTGATATTTCATGAATACACGTTTTTTTATAACAATATCCAAAAATTTTGAAGCCTTTGGATATCTTAACTTTTTGAGTTTTAAGCCAAAAAATGTTCTTAACATGTTCTTATTTTCCCCCATTTTATGAGTATTTATGTCCATTTTCCCAAGAAATCGAGTGTTTTTGAGTCCCCAAAGCCTTAAAATGTTCTCAACTTGTTCTTAACATTTTGGCCATTTAAGCGTTATGCTCTTATATAGTTTGTTCTTATAAAAAACATGTAGTATTAAGTTTTTGCGTTAACTAACCCTCGTAAGCCTGGGGCAATGGTGTGTATGAAGAGCTCATAAAACAGTTCAATTAATTAAACTTGTTAAAATTAAACTCGAATGCTTTAACTTGATGGAAGAAAATAACGATTCGTAATTTCTCTTTTTTGGCGATATTTCATAGGCTGAAAAATTAATTTCGGCGGTTTCATCAAAAACAATTACAATTAACTGTTTGAACTAACCAACACCATTCCCTTTGGGACCCTGTGTTAACACATTTATAATTGTGGAGAAATCACGATATTTTCAATCGCAGTCCAATTAAGTCTCTTATAGAAAAATGTTGATAAAGAGATTTTAATTGGCAGAAATTAAAAGAGGGAAAGAAAAGCCCTTGACTTGTCACGAAATCTTGTAAAATGCTTTCATACGAACTTTACAGTAAGCCAAAGAGTGAAACAAAAGTAAGAAGTAAAGACTTGGCGATGATTATACGTCAATAATGCTAAAGTGGCCCTGCAATGATCATGTAAGTACTCATTCGTTCAAGTTATTTTTGGAATAACCTGTCTAAAACACGTTATTTCTTTCTTGCTATTATGTTTTTTTTTGTAATCTTCAAGTCATTTTGGAATATTTTCAATTTGAAATAAAGATAAATCGGCAATTAATCTGTTTGATAATCCTGTTTAAGAAGTAGAGTATATTTCTATCATTTTCTCTCTACAGAAAGTCGAAAAACGTATCGCGAGCTCGGCGGAGGGAGCCGAAATATCAATTCTCTGCAATGTCAAAGACGTGTGGAGAAAACTTATCACAAAATGAACATCGTCTCGTCAGAAGACCAAGAAATAATTCGTATTAAGAAAAAGAAGTAAAGATGGTTGTTTGACAACACCACCCAAGAAACAGATCAGACGGAGAATAGGAGAGTACTCGGGAAAAGAAGCACGATACACAACTGAAGAAGTAATTGTTCGACTTCTTTTGTTAGTTATTTCATCCATTTTCATACGAATACAATTTCTTGAACCGTAACCTAAATCTTATCTCTTAAATTCGAATAGTGCTTTACGGGTGCTTTACAGATTTACAATGTCAAATTTTGTTAGAAATATCCCCCAACCCTATAAGCTTCTATACCACATCAATTCTTGTCATTTAAAAAAAAATTATATATATTATGAATTATTTATTATCTTATTAATTTAAGTCATTTTATGTAAATAAGGCATACTTTAGATTTTTAGAACACGAATTATGAGTAAATAGATATAACTATGAATTTATTTAATATTGACTTTAATTTTAAAGAAGAAAATCATCCAAAAATATTTAATAATTCAATATCTTATCAAATCTAATCTCCCGCCTAATTTCATTAAAATGGCAGTATGTCGGTTGATGAAAACTTTTTCAATGTTATGAAATGAGACGGACCCTTTTTTTTACCCAGATATATATTATCAATAACGAAAAGTTGATTATTTCAGCCTGGTTTAGATAGATATATGCATCTTTTCGAAAATACGTAAATAATAAATTGTTAATCTTTCCTTTTATTAAAAAAGTTTCGTAATTTCTTTTACAAAAAAGGTTCGCCTTTTCTCAATTTTGAATATAACATTCCCATGGACAAGAAAATAAGTAAAAGTGAATCTTCACTGCGTGGAGAAAGTCCTATATTTTCACTTCGGAGAAAAGTGGTACTTTTCGTGGCTAAAAATGTAATCATTTTGTACATCGAAAAGTTAATCATGTCGATATTTAGAAAATTTAGGCTTTTCGAGAAACAGTGAAGATTCACTGTTACTTGTTTTCGCACAGAAGAAAATTCAATGATTTCAAAACAAGAAAATTAAGAGAAAAGTTAACTTTTCGTCATATATCTTGCGTTAGAGAAGACAACTTTTCATGCAGTGTTATAGCCTCTTTTGTCTCTGCAAATTATTATATTGAGAACGACTTTACTATACATTATGAGGTACCGAAAAAGCATACCCACAATCTACATCCACAATTTTCGATAATCAAGAAACTCTCATAAACGACGCTTTGCTATTCGATACGTTCCTTTATATCTATGAAAATCCAATTCCCTTGAAAATCGAATGAAAGAGTGTTAACAATATTTTCAACAGAGGCGGAAAATTTAACTTTTTTGAGAAAGCCTTATAAATTTCCTCGAAACAGGAAAGAAATGGAAATCTGTACACTTTATTTCTGTTCTTCGCTTATTTTATCAATAACATACAGCATTCTAAGTTGACGCAAATAAAAAATAATTATAAATTTTTTCTCTCCCTTTAAAAAAAAAAGGGTAAGAAACCACTAGAGAAGATTTTCAGCCTTTACCGTTGTCGGGAAAATCACCGCTCTACATCACACTTCAGTTCCTTCAAAAAAAAAACATTTTAAAAATTTCTAAAAATCTTTAAATAACAAGCAAATTTTAGAGTAATACTAAAACACCAATATACAATTTGGTGGCGATATTTGCTTGGCTAGTACTCCATTATATTAGTCAATTAGTCATTAGGCTACACGCATCCCTTTGATATGTTTTGATATAGGGAATGTGTATCATGTACAAAATTCCTGTATAAAAGTTGCCCAAAATAAGGGTGAACCTGTTTCAATTTTCTAAAAAAGGTTAAGACAATGATTGTATTACCCTCTCGCCATTCAAATTCTAAATTCAAATTTAATGAAACTTGAAGGTCTCTCATGTAAAACTTACTAATCAAGCTAATCAAGTTTTTAAAACTCAAAAACACAAAAACGGGGGTAACTCTCGGACGGCCCTTTTATACACGATGCGAATCCCCTATATCAAAACATATCAGAGGGGATGCGTCTAAGTCAAATGAAGAGGGAAATAATAGAAGAACTTGTATTGATAGCACACAAATGTAAATTGAACCGGTTTAAAAGGTTTCATTGTTTGAATATTTCGGCCACGATCATGCTTAAAAACCTTAACATAAATTATGTCAATTTCGTTTGAATACTCTGATAATACAGTGTCCCTTTCCATATTTATACAGCTTGCTCCGCACTGTGACGTTTTTAGCTTCAATTGCCAAAGCTCACCAAGCACTGTCATAATCAACGGTCAGTCGCTTGCGTTGCTCTCGATCAATCATTCTGACACGTTCTTTTACTTTACCAACCCCAGCTTCTTGGCTTCAGTTTCGTAGATCAATAAACGCCACATTTTAACTACAAATACCTCTGACTCGTCGTCCAATACCTGACAAAGCAATTCAAAGAATCCGAAATTAATCACTGATTTAAAGAGGCCAATGAAAAAAAAGAAAAAATCTCGAGACCTATTATGCATCATAGCTGAATCCGTTACAGTAGATGGACTCTTTCTAGAAACATTTGTAGAAAGCCAGTGAGTAAAATTAAGCTAAAGCAGTGAAATATGTATGTCCTAAAATTTATCATTAAATTGATGACAAAGCAATGATCACCAGATAAAAAATACTTCGTCGTCGTGTCAGAAAATGTAATCAAATTCTAAACTATAAATTATAATGCTATGATAGAAGCCCTGAAAAAAAGAGAACATTGATTAGTGACTTTACTTGCCAAACGATCAAACCTGTAGGTATTGTGCATGATAGAGCACAAAAACTTTCTCCCTCTCTCTCTACTTCTTCAATGTCCAAGACAGGATCCAGCGCAAAACTTTCACCAATTTCAACATATTCCACAATCAAAAATCTTAGAGCTTCCACAATGTATTTAATCACCTTCCTAAGAGCTGTCCTGTTTAGTATGTATAGAACAGCATTTTATTTCTGGAGCTATTCTTAAATTTTGTTAAAAAAAGGGGGTTTTTAGAGTAAAAAAGGAAAATGAAATGAAAAACGTGTGCATTGGTAGCCATACCTTACTACAGCACATAATCTTACAAAGACACTTTGAAAACACAAAAACAAAACACTTTGAGACTTCAATAAATTCATTTGGAAAGTTTTATGCAAAGAAGGGATTTTAATTTATTTAACTTTATTAGAAGGTTAAATTTGCTCAAGTGTAGAAGAAATTCAGTTGTTCATTCATACGTTTCATAAAGTTTGTGTAGGATCCTCAGCTCCAAATCCAACGGTTAAACAACACAACACCAAGCTGCAACAAACTCTATCAAACACTGAGATGACTGTTCCAAGACACGCCCTATTAGGCAAGCATAGTAATCATACAGGAAATTGGTTAGCAACAAATCATACGAATAAAAATTAGACATACCATCGCCACGTCTTCTAGTATATCCTTGGCATTGCACTTGCTCAAAACCTGATGACAAGAAAAAAACATTATTTTTTAATTTGTACATAGTGACCATAAAAGAAAGGGCTCTTCCAGAAAAAGTCCGTACATGGGGTTGAGGGATGTAGTGTCCGGGAGTAGTGAAAAATCTACAAAATTTGCCTTGTCCGAGGGAGGGACTTTGCTCTGTTTGGAGGGGGGGGGTCAAAAGTCAATGTCCGTGCACAAAAAATGTTATATCCTCCAGCCCCCATGTTAAATTTTTTTTTCTGGTTTAAAGGAGCTAAATATGATATTTGGGATGCGAATATCTGTTACTCTTGAGGTTCGTGAATAGGCTTTTCCAGAAACAGTTCAATGCTATTTGGATATCCAGAAGGTAGGACCTTATAAGAGGGAGATTATATCAAGGGGGTACAGAACAAAATGCATGCATATCCTCATCCGTTTTACCCCCTTTTTCAGTTCGGATAACCGAAGGGTCTTCATTTTTAAGCCAGACATCCAGGAAACTGTAAAACTTGAAAAATGGATATCCTCGACAAATCTGTTGAGACTAAAAATTCACAAAAATGAGATCATTTCTTATTATGAAAGACTTACCTTGCTGCAAATGAATTCAACAAGGGTCTGTTCTTCTTCGCCAATATATTCGAAAATTTTCTTATTAACCCATGGTTTGATTCGCTTGTCCACTAACGCCTTAAAATTAAAGAAGGTAAAATCTTTCTATCCAAAACTAACTTAAAGATTAAATTTCGAGTGGGTTTATTTTCGCAATTGTCGCGAATTTTGGGCGTTTTCACGAAAAAACAGTCCACACGGAAATTAATCCACTTAAGGTATACTGGTAGCCTAGTCTACCAATTTTATCGAATAAGGGAGCCTATCAAATAGTAGAACGTCGCAATAAAGAGCGTCAAATGTATTACCTTTTTAATAATTTTAATTTTCAACTAATTTATGGGTGATTTACGAAATTAAATTTTGTTTCCAAAAAGCTGATTTGCAAATATAAATCTCGAAATCTCGTAATATTTTTTGCGAATCCAGCGAAAATCTACCCAATACCGCACCGCGCTGAATTTAAAAATATATTTTATTTTTGACATAATTATTACTCTCTATGTATTTGTACGAGTATGTGTTTGTACGAGTTCCAATTCCATCGACCTTTGCGTTAATCTCTTTGGCACGTTAATTGCATCATTTCACAAAATATATATAACAACTTGCACGTATCTTTAATTGAGCCGCATTGATTTGTGGGATTGCAACCCGTACTAATGTCAAAAAAGTAAAAAGTAATAATTATGACGCATGGCTTGCGGAGCGCTGTTATCAAAGTATTTGATGAAAATTCAACTGCTCTAGAGAATTAAGCGTCAACTGTGCCCTCACAAAACCAGAATCAGGAAATACAGGTGTATAATATGTACAATATTACCTCGTCAACGATATCCCATTTCAAAGTATATTTGAAGAGCTCTTCCTTCACCGTTGGAATTTTCTCGATCAAATTCTTGATCATTTTTCGTTTCTCGTCAACACTCGGTTCCTTGGTTCCCGAATCACCATTCGTTTCTTTCGTCGACGATTCGTCGTCAAGTCGCGACAATTTCTTTTTCGGTCCGTCGTCGACAACGTTCGTGTCATCGTCGTTCGCATTGAAGATGGTGCCGAGTTTATTTTTGTTCGAAACGTTAGTGCCGATTTTCATACCGAAACCAAATTTCTTCGTAGAAGCGTTTGACGGCGACATACTACCGTCACGTTGGTTCATTGACGCCGTCGTTGTTGTGTTGGTGACGGAAGAGAATGAATCTTGACGTTCCATCGGCGAAGGACTTCGAGTATCGTCGGCCGGAGAGTTATCCTCGCTCTAAAGAAAAAGATACATCAAAATAATTTTTGCTTGAATTATAAGGGCTGAACCTCAGCGGTTTTCCAATTCTAACTATACGGAGAATCAATCGTTGCATTGTTGAGAAAATTGTCTCAAGGACCCCAAAAAAATCAAAATTTGAAAAATACATGAAAAACAGGATGTTACGACTGATATTAAGAACAAGCAAGCGTGCAAAAATCTTCAGCAAAATCTGTACGATTGTATAGCCTATTCTAGAAGTCACGGCTTTTATTAATATGCGGCAAGGAAATGAAAAATGCCGGTTTTTGGTGAGGTTCCTGTTAACAAATGTAAGGCTTCCCTAAATCCTTCACATCGTTTTGACGAAAACACGTCCACATGCACCAAAATTCAAAATTCTTAAAAGAAACGAGAAAAGCACCTCAAGATTCATCCAAGGAACCAGTGTGCAAGATTTCAGTTTCATTTGAATTCGACAATTTTTGAAGTTTCCAGGCAGACCAAAAGTTTTGGAAAAACACACAGCAGATTCTAGCTCAGCTAGAAGTCGAGGCTTAAGAACACCAACCAATAAGATCATAAATGGTAACCTCCGTGACGAATTCTTATTTGCCATGATTACGTAATCCAATATAAATCATGATAAATTACCTGTATTGCAGAAAAACCAGCAGGACGCATGTTAGGATTCAAAGGTTCCGATCCTTCTCTTGAGTACTAGAAAAAACAAAAATCGCACAAAAATAAAGTAGAAACATTTACAATGTGATAACAAATTGAGTTCAAGTTCAAGTTCAAATTGGCAAGCGAATTATTGAGAGAAAAATTATCAAAAACGCAACAAAAGAGAAAACCAAAGACTTGAAAAACATTGTGTGTTTGTCAATTAAGACAAAATACAGACCTCGCTTTCGATGTTTTGATGGTTGTGGTGTGGCATGAAACCGCTTGTCGCACCGGTCACAGGGTGGCGTTTCGTTTTTGGTTCCACACTTTCACCGGCCATTTGTTTCCGTAGGATTTCTTCGATTTCCTCCATTTCACGTTGTTTGTCGCGCGCGTCTGATTGGATTTCCAGCTCGCGGTCGCGCATACGACGTGCAAGAGCGTTACTTCTGTAATTGTAAAAAAGATAAGAAAAGTAAGAATGGAATCGATTGTATTTAAAATTTGGTTGTGAAAGGACTGCGGAAAGAGTTTAAACAGAAGCTTTTTGGCTTTCTCGCAAGTCGACTGTACTGCCTAGCGCGTTAGATTTTGAATGGACACCGACCTCAAGAATCCTCATAAATTCCCGAAAGAACTCAAACGGTAACCATAGAAAAGAAAGTGGGTACGACCTGAATTCAACACAGCAATAATACAATAGACTTACGACCGAGTAATTCGGTTCCGTAGATTTAAACAAAGAAAGAAGTGGTATTTAAAAATACTCGAGAAAGATTCGAACGAGTTCCAGGATTGAGAAATAATAACTAACATGTTATTATAGTAAAGATAGTTAATTATTTCCTGATATTTTCTAAAGTGAACGTACTTGTAAAATTTGAAATCATCGCGATCATCATCATAGTCCTCCAGGAATTCTCGTAAGCGAAATTTCTCTTCGTCTTCGTCTTTGTTTTTACGTGAGTCTTTCTCCGCTATCTTTTCGTAATCTCGAATCTTTTTACGTTCTCTCGCCTCCCATTCTTTTAGTTTCTATCGAAGAAGAAGAGGTCAAATGAAAAAGATAAGGTGGAAAATGTAAGCTTATTTTTACAAAGAAGGAAACTTTATGAAATCGAAAATTCCAGAGAATATTTCTGATTTATAAAAAACAATGAGAAAATAGTCATTTCAAGGGAATTTTATAATTGATTGGAAAATGGATGGAAAAGCTGCTTAAGAAATTGAAAAGAGAGTTTGCCAAAAGAAGTATCACCCTTTTAAATATTTCTATCAGTACCGACTCAATCAACTCAATACGTACCTCCATGTAGAAATTTTCTTTGTCTCTTCTTATTCTCTCCATTCTCTTGCTGTCCAGTGCATCGTCGTCCTCATCCCCTCGTTCGCGCGGTGATCTCGAACGGCGAGAGCGACTCGGAGTTCCGCTACCCTCGCGACGTCTGTCACGGTCACGTACATCCCGTTCGTCACGTTCCTCGCGCTCACGTCGTCTCCTTTCACGGTCTCGTTGTTCGCGATCTCTTTCCCGTTCCCTGAAACAAAAGAAGAGGATGGGTAGGTTATAAAACCATTACTCCGTAGGAGAAAATGGAGAAATAAATAAAAAGGTAATCAATGTATGTATGTATGTACGTATCAATGTTATTTATAAACAACAAGACAACAAAAGAGTTAAGAATAAAAAAAACACAATCAATTAATCAAAATTGTGTCGCTTTCTTATTTTGTGCTAGAAATGTTGACAGGCCACGAATACTCTGTGAAACATGGTTGCATTATTGATAGATAGCTGGCTGATAATAAAAACACAATACAGTGCAATGGTACATAAAAAGGTTGGAAATATGTGAAGTTTTACTTTTCTCGTTCACGTTCTTTCTCCCTTTCTCTTTCTCTTTCGCGTTCCTTTTCACGATCTCGTTTCTCTTTTTCCGCATCTCGATCCCTGTCCCGTCGTTCTCGTTCTCGGTCTTTTTCTCTTTCTCGGTCTTTTTCGCGTTCTCGGTCTTTTTCTCGTTCACGATCTTTTTCCCTTTCCTTTTCTCTTTCCCGATCACGATCTCGACTTTTCTCTCGACTTCTGTCACGATCTCTATCCTTGCGATCTTTGTCTTTCGGTCTGTCATCCTAAAGGATTTTAAAATGTATTTAAATATCAAGGTTGACTTTTACTGAAGTTATTAGGGAACCGGGACGGAAAAAATAAAAAAGCTCCCTAAGGTTCAAACTATCTAAAAGATGACTTACGTCTGCTTATGTGAACAAAAAAACGTTTATATTTATCAAGTTAAAATACGAGTTAGGATATTATACTGGCCATGCCAGGATTGAATCCAATTTAATTTGACTAGTCACAGGAAAGATGCTTAGTTCTCATGCTAAATTTTGAATTAACAACTCTTGACTTGCAGCCTGGTCTTGAGTAAGAATTATATCTTGCACATAAAAGACACTATGCCATCATAAAATATTTGAGACGTTACTTGATTCAAACCCAGCCAAAAAAAGTGCACTGATAGTGATTACCAAAGCACATTCTGACAAAAATTGGTGCCCCTACGAATAGTGTTTAACTAAATACGTTTTTGGTAAAAATTCGTCCAAAAGAAGTGATGGAACATCGCTTATGTAGTGCCGATTTGTTTTTTTAACAACGAATATTTCAACGAATATTTTGGAGAAATTGAAAATCTTACTCTGTCTCGATCTCGACTCTTCTCTCTACTTCGGTCACGTTCCTTTTTCTTGTCATCCTGAAGCGAATACAAAAACATAATCAAAGTTATACGAGGCTAAATATTATTGGCTTTGGGAGAGAACAAAAAAGCAGAATTCCCCAGTGTCACTTCTAGAAGCAACACCCAGCATTGCTGTGGTAACCTAAAAATCGGAATTTTCAAAAAAATTACTTACCTTCGCCCGGGTCAACCCATACCATGTGAGGGGAATTGGGGACCATAAGCTTAATACAAGGGTGTGGGTGATACCAGACATTACGGTGTGTGATGGCACTCATTCCTTTCTACGCTCGCGAAAGACACAATGTAAGTAGTGTACTCCCAAGGAGTTCGAGTGTCATCACTATGCACCGTGGTGGCAGTTTTTGTGAGCAAAGAAGTAGCGCTTATTTTGTTCTTCAACCGATGTTAAATCAAGTAGAAGTTTGTCAAATCTCATTGAATGCTTTATCAAACTAACTACCTTATAGGTTTCTCTGAAGCCACGAATTTCTTTAGCCACCAGGCTTTTTGTGTCGTCATTCATGTCCAGTCCTTGAAGATTTTCAGTATTGCCACTGTGTGTCTTACGGTAGTTGTGAAGAACTTGACTGTCAATTTCAGAAGCATGGTTTCGTATTAATCGATCTATCTCTTTCATGAGACCACTGTCAGTTTCCTGAAAGCCAAAATATGATAATCACTCAAACATTTTATGACGATTTCTAACAACGACTTTAAAGCAAGTGTTGACTTAAATAGGCCATTTCAAAGTCGAAATGGATCATGGGTAATCAAGACTGATTGCGTCCCGATAACGACTTTATGTTGGCTAGACGCAAAAATCTTCAAAACTTTGGACAAATAGTAAGTTATCATTAGCTCGCAGTGATCCTGGTTACCCATTACGCTTTGCGACTGTGACATGGCCTATTCTGGTTTCAACCTCAAGAGTTTCATGGTGCTTCCATGCATGGTGATATCAATAAAATCAGTAAAATAATATGCTAATCGGCGTCATCCTACTAATAGCTAGTGCTACAAAAGATTTCTTAGGCATGATTAGACAGCACCTTAGAACAATGGATCATTCGTGATTAGTTTACAACAATACCTTAGTACTAGCATCTTTTTCAATGTCGAAATCTTCCAAAGCATGTCCCACAAGAACCTCTTTTTCAATCTTCTTTTGTTCTTTGTACTTATCCAATTGTTCACGCGTTTTCGAGTCAACTTTGACCTGGAAAAAATCAAATCAAAAAGAAGTTAGAGAAAACTAAAACTAAATAGCCGCTCAAGCTTTTGAGCAGCTGCTACCACTGAGCACTTTACATCATTACCACTGAGCACTTTACATCATTCCCTCTAAGCCCATGTAGTCGAATCGCCTTTGAGAAATAGAAAAAGTTCTTTACCAACTAGATCTAATGTGAAAGTTATGGGGAGATCAGAAGTGCAGTTATTGAAAAGATTGTTACATAGAAATTTTAAGAGACTTTTATTGGCTCTTATTTTTGAGATACCTTACCAAAAGCTTTTTGTCAGCAACTTGAAACCCACTCAACAATCTCATGGCTCGCAAGGCTGCTTCTGGGTCAGAATACTCACAAAATCCAAAGCCTGGAAAGGAAGTAGAAAAGTACATTACAGTATATGGCCCCCAAAACGGAGACGGCCCCCAAAACGGAGGTTGTCATTAAAATGAGGATTCTGACTTGTAGATTTATCAGAATTAAACGATTTTTGTTTATTTAGAAAGAATGATGGTTATACTAAAAAATGAGCATGTTTTTGATGGTTTGAGACAGATTCAAAATAACATATTTACGTATGAAGGAGATATTTTAACACCCAAATTAGATAAAAATTGCATATAACTCACTCTAGCTCCTTGGATATTGAAAATAAGTTATGAAAATGGGGTATAGGAAACTTTCTACACCTAATGCCGTTCAGAAAATGCAGATACATCTGTGACTTTAGAGGATGGGTAAAAGATATAGCATCTTAAAGGCCAACCAGTATTTTGGGACCCTAGAATCAGCATTGATAAAACCGAAAATTCTAAATATGAGAAACATCAAAAGATCTTGGAATTCCATTCCTATCAGGTTGAGTTAATAGCTTATAACAAAAAATTAACATTATATGTAAAAATTTTCGCTGAATCAGCAAAAATGGCAAATTCTGTCACTTTTTTGCAAAATATAGGAGAAAAATACCTTTAAAGCTTAATATTTTCAGTTTCAGTTAAGCTTTTCTTCTCAAATTTTCACAGCTTTTTCCATACATGAATGGAACTATTTTCAAAAGACATTGATTTTCAGAAACTTGATTAAGACGTTGTTAAATCTAAATTGTCATTTTGAAAATTTCTAAATTTTCAGTTTGGACTTTGCAATATCGAAAATCTTGAAATATTTCATAAAAATCATAAATTTTACATTTATCGGGTCGTAAATTTAAGGGTAAACACAAATATGTTCATAGTTTTTCCTCCTATTACCACTGGGCTTAATATTTTGATTTTAACTACACCTCCGTTTTGGGGGCCCCAAACCTGCATTTTGACAACCAGGGGTGTACTGTAAAAATTTTATCAAACAAATTTATGCCCAAAACCCTCTAAATCACATTCCAAAACTATGGTCAAAATTTTGTATCAATATCTTAAAGATATCTCGAGAAATCGTTAAAATTGCAAACCTCCGTTTTGGGGGCCATTAGAAAAAAGCTACCTATCTTTAAGCGATTGAAAAATATTGTTGAAATTGAAAATTTTGAAAAATAGCTGTCGGGAAATAAAGTAGAGATGTTAAAGTTTTGTATGCAAGAAAAATTCTTGTAAAACCTCTTTTCCTCTAGCTTTGAGAGAAATTTTAAATTTGATCGCCGTTTTGGGGGCCACATACTGTACTTTTCTTAAAAAATCTGTTGTGATGTCATAGTCCTAAATTCTAAGCCTGTTTAACCTTTTTTTCTGTGATCAAAGCAAGGTTTTCTTCTGCGACATAAAATGGATTTTACACAGCAAGTAAGCACAAATTCTTGAAACTTTGGTGAATTATGCTGAATTTTGAAAATGAAAAGCCTCTTAATACTTCACTGAGACAAAATTCATCTGAAACGGAATAAATTTTAACACAGCTTTTTGTGTGTAAGATTATTAGTGTAATTTTCAAAAATAGTAAACCCAACCCTTCCGAACCGATCAGAGATCCCTCTCACTCAATATTGGTGACTTCTATCTCCTTACAGAGGATGCCCAGCTCTGTTTTGAGAAGTTTTTAGTCGTGTTGTTAGAATCGTGTATGACATGGTGTATACTTCTTCCCAATTTGTGTGAAACTAAGAAACCGTTAATCAGCCATGCAATTTACCTTGAAGTCTGCCTGAGGCTCCTTGAACTCTTTTCCAACTGACTATAGAACCACATTTCTAAAAGTAAAAAGGTAAAGTATAACATGGTTGAAGCAAAAAAGGCCAAACAAAACTTCTCATAACAAGAGAATGAAAAGAAATAGTCGAACATGACATTAGAATTTTGTTTGGCCTTTGATGGTGTTTGTTAGAGGACAAAAATCAAATAACGATTACCATTTAATCGGTTAACTAGAAACTGTTCTTGTTCTGGACAACTCCATCCAATCACCCAAGACCTTTTCTAATGCAAAATTCTACCATTTTATTTGAAAGGTCAATACATGATTTCGTTAAGACTTTTTGTGTAAGATTTTTGATCATTTTAAAGAACATTAGAGAGAATCTATCAATAAACTACATATGGCTTATTGGTTTACAGAGAATAGTAAACTGATAAAAATGATAAGATATTCAACAAAAGAAAGAGAAAAACAATTCGCATAATCAGTATTTATTGCAACAAACCAGCACTTACCATTAGAATTTGTCTTATCAATGTATCAGAAGCTTTATCTGTTATGTTACCTACAAAAACTGTGGTGATCTCTGGTCTTGGTCCCTAAATAGTTCAATGGATAAGAAAAAAGAATGTGAGAATAAACTCTTCCAGAAAAAGTTTTTTGTTTCACCAAGCTGCACCAAGGTACTAATGTTTAAAGTTTGTTGGAAAGCTTGGATATGAAATTGCAGAAATTGTAAATTTTAGTGACCTTAAAATATATTTTATTTTTGGCACCAACCCCTTGTTCTCAATCGCCCCTTTAAAAGCCTAGTACGATTAGGCTTCAAATGAACAATTTTAAGTAAATTTTTAAAGACTTACCGGCATTCCACTGGATATAACCATGTCACAAAAAACCTGAACAAGTTATTTTTATATTTGACTTATAATGAAGTCTATGAATGAATGTGTTTAAAAAATCAATCCTTCTATTCATGATACTATACCACCATAAGTATTTTTGCCAAAAAAAATAATTGCTATCAAAACAGAGGCAAAAACGTGTCTGTTTTCCAAGTATTTTTCTAAAGTTTTCCAAGTATTTTTCTAAAGTTTGCTTGTACCAGGCGAACAAGGTCTCCTACCTGGGGTACTAGGTGTACAGTATAATGTAGGGTACCACCCAGCTTTCGACCCCAGGACCCTTAGTGGGACTAAAAAGGAGAAAAAATTGGAAATTCTGTGAATTTAACAGCCAATTTAACATAATTAATTTGACCAAGTTAGATGCTTTAGTTTAGGGACACAAAATTGAATTTTCCTATTTTCCTCGACCCTTACATGGGCTGCTAGGTACAAATCATACACCTAGCCTCTTGCACAAACAATGAGACACGGCAGAACACGGTGACAAATTTCACTTGCATCCGTGAGGTAGCTTGGTATTTGCATGTTTCCATTTATATAGATGCTTTTAATACACCCAGAGAGATGACAGTTAAGCTAGTCTGGACTTATCTCATTTCTACTTTCCATTTCAACAATATACAATGCTTATATACATTAGTAGACACATAAAACACATCAGAAATCTTAGCCCGGTTTTCCGATTTTCCAAAATGATCAATAATATGAGAATGATCAATAATATGAGACACCATTGTGGACATCGTAAAATTGTCCAAAAACTTGTTTTGTTGATAAGTTTTTGAATTTCAATTGTCATGGGGCATCTTAGGTCCGATGACGTCATCAAAAACTGAAAAATACAATATCTAGAGCTTGAGAATGATTTAAGCAATGATTGACCCCTCATTGGATCGGAAATCATCATGAGCATATATTTGGTCAATGAAGAGATGGTTACAGTAGAGTGAAAAGTTTATTACACATTCGATGACATCATTTAGAGCCCAAATGACGTAACAAAACATAAAATTTGTCATATCTTTAGTTTTAAACCATTCTAAGTGGTAATTTTTCGTTCTTTGGGATTAATTCAGTCTATAATTTCCCCTTTATATCAAAAGGGCTTATGATGCGTTCAGCTTATCTACTCCTCGGCGAGTTTATGAAAAATTTCTCAAATTTTGCCAAGGGGTTGATTCGAGTATGAAAGAGGGATTTTGTGCAGTTTTAAACAAGAAATCTTATTGTTTTTTGAAAATGCAGTTATTATTTGGTCTTCTAAGGCGTGTCATGTCGACCTCAAATTCGTAAATACAGCAAGTAACATTTTTTTATATATTTTCCATTCTTACACACTGATGATATATTGACGCTCTCAATTTGATGTTTTACTGCTCAAGTCAAAAGTTCCCGTTTTCGATTAAAATTAAATTGAAATCGCTTTTAAACTTACTGAAGAAACTCTAACAATTGAAGATTTATTATTTACTAAGCTTTTATTTACTATTTATTTACTATTTCTGGTGAAGAAGTCCCATTCTATCTCTTATTCCATTTGTGAAGCATAAAAAGATATTTACGATATGATATGTACTCCCGTGGTTGATGAAAACTTATTCGAATTCCCCTTAAAAATAAAGTTTGAGAGCATCAACAATACCATCTTTATCATCCTAAGGGCTTTGCTAAACCGGCCTTTGCGACTACGGGAACCGACTAATGATACAACAGAAGCTTTGTTCACTGTTGCTCATTTACCCGTTTCCAATCGTTTCTCCCCGTTTCCATGTCGTTTCCACCAGTTTCCCTGTCGTTTCTCCCTGTTTCCATATCGTTTTCACCCGTTTCTCTGACGTTTCACGTTTTAGTTATTAGTGAATTTAGATTTTAGACAATTTCATGAGAAAGTGAATTTATCAGATAGAAATAACGATTGTTGCCAGTTGTTGCATGCATTTTGGACACAAAAATGATAAATTTTTAACAATTTTGGCAAAAATTGAACTTTAATCTTAGCAAGGAAAAAATATAAGATATCAAGTTTTAAGTCAATAGACCTTTTTGCGAAGCGAATTTATGAGCGAAGCAGTTTTGCTACATTGTGTGCACGTACCTTTTACTTCTATCCCAAGCAAAAATTGGCCAAAAATTTGCTATATAAATCACATCTTCAAACCGATGATTTTATCAAAATGACCTTAAAGGGTTTGGGTTAAAGCCACGAAAATTTTCTCGGTTTGGTAGCTAGGACTGCAAAAAATGCCGTTTTAAAATGGTGTACCCTAGCAGTGAACAGTAAAAAAATTACTAGAAGCCGAAACACGGACTTAAAACCTGAAGTTGATCAAATTGCCGCGCGGGCGGCACGCATCTAAACAGTGGTTCTTCGGTTTTAAATATATGTTTATTTTGCTGTTAAATGGAAAAAAATTGTTTGAAAGATGACAGAAAGGATCTTCATCATTCCTTGACTTTTATAAGTAACCATCAAGTATCAAATAAGATCAATAAATGAGAAGTTTTTGCTGGTCGCGCGGGCGGGAAAAGTGCTCTTTTAAGTGAACTAAACTTACCTTGCAAAACCAAGTGGATATTCAATGATAAAGACGTACGGAGGTAATCAAATTTGTCGAATTTGTCAAGAAAACAAATCAAAACTGACCAAGATCCAACAACAAGCCATCTTTATAGACTTTTGCTTTTGTTATTACATAATTATTCAACAGGGTGGCCTCTTTGAAAAAAGGTCTATTTGGGGCAATTTTTAGGTTTCAAATCAGAGTTCCAAAACTTAAATTAGTGAAACTAAATTGCAGAAATGTATTTTCAGATAACCAATCTTTAAATCTGATAACACCTACCGTGAAAAAGGGTAACTTGCATCATTGGAGGCTAACATGCATAGCCCTCAAATGAAAGACCCAGCTGGTCATTCTCTGTTAGTCCTGCATTTTCAAATATTCATTACCAGACGGTGTCAATCGAACGAATCGAACGCTGAATCAATTGAACGCAATTGAACGCAATCGAATAATTGCAATTCGATTGTCGAACGCAATCGAACACAATCGAATATTACCCAGGAATCGGCCGTTCGATTGCTTCGATTACGTTCGATTGTATTCGATTACGTTCGATTGTATTCGATTACGTTCGATTGTATTCGATTACATTCGATTGATTCAATTATATTAGATTTTATTCGCTTTGCTACGGTACTTAAGCACTCGGCCGCCCGCTAAAAAGCCCTAACGGAGTGATCTAATTTAATTTAATCATACTCATCAAACATAATCCTCTAATCGAACGAAATCGAAGATTATTCGAATTCAAACGACAATTGAACACAGTTCAACTATCAATCGAACCAATCTAACCTTACTCAAACGCAATCGAACACAATCGAATATTACCCAGGAATCGGCCGTTCGATTGAGATTCGATTACGTTCGACAATCGAATCGCAATTATTCGATCGCGTTCGATTACGTTCGATTGGTTCGATTGCGATTTTTGTTCGAAGTTGTTCGATTGACACCATCTGGTCATTAGAATCACGCTCAAAGTCACAATAAAATAACAATGAAACACAGCCAATAACATAAATTAGACGTTTTGTATATTTGTCTATCAACTCAATGTTAATAATTTTTTAAGGGGGCTCCGGGCTCTCTGCCCCCAAAACCAGATTGGAAATATGCCTAGCTCAATTTTGCACTACTCATTTCGCTCGCTCGCACACCTTTTGCTTGTCCCTCATTCACGATTCAGAATTTTGAAACATATGGCAACTTATGCCAACTATGTCCTCCGAAGTTTGAGAAATAGAGAAATCATATCTAGCCTGCTGGATACCTAGATGGAAAAAGCCCAGAGAATGATTCACTATCGACCTATAAATACAAAAACCTGATCATCAGGTTCAAAACCAAAAAAACTTCATTCTATTCTCCATAATTTCCCACATTGGAGGCTACCATTTTGGCTCAATAAAAAGAACAACATTGCATTCTGGGAGAGCGAACGGGCGTATGGCGGGCGGCCGCCCACAAGATCTGGCGCTATATCATCAGTGCATCATTGATCGGTTTTGATTACTCAGGGAAAAATTTCCCTGTCGTCACCTAGACTAACTAGACTGTCTAACTAGGGGAAAAGTGACGAATTTGAAATTTCCCCCTAAATTTACAATTTAGTTACTTCCATCCACCCGACTAAATTGTCCAAATGAATTGGTTTCCTTCACTGCGCTTGCTCGAAAATATATCTTGTAATATTGGACGTTTAAAGCATTAATTTCGGTTAATAAAGCAGTGCCGTAGCAACTGGAGGGGCAAGGGGGGGCTATGCCCCCCCCCCAATAATTTTTTCAAAAATGGTTATTTTGCAAAATGCAAATATTTCTTTTTTAATTTGTCATAATTGTCTTTTAAGTGCATGTTTTGAGTGTATTTTCAAGCAATGTAGAGCTCAAATTTTCAAAATTTCCCCCTCGGGCCAAACCATGGCTGGCCCTCGCGGCGTCACTAAACTTCAGCCCCCCAATATGAAAATGCTTCCTACGGCACTGATAAAGGGGTAAAAAATTTGGATTCAAGTTTTGGTTGGGGGGAAAGAATAAAGTAAAAGTTTTGGTCGGGGATAAAAAAATCGGGTAAAAGTTTTGGTCAAGTGATAAGATGTCGGGGCGGGATAAATTTTGTCGGGGAAAAATTCCGTCACCCCCTCAAAATTTTCGTCACTTTCCCCCGATGATATAGACGATCCTATCGTCTACACAAGATCACTAAAAAAGGGAATAGTTTAGGAGAGGCGTGATAAATTCGGGTGGAGTAAGCAGTGGCGGAGATGTTTACAAGTGTTCCAAAACTCTACCGCCACTTTTTTCCCGTAAACCGCATTGAGGCCCTTAACTCTTTATTCCCGCGTTTACTGAACTCTATTTAAACGGACGATAGCATCGTCTACCCCCGATAAGGTAAAGCTACCGCCGTGAGTATCCACAGCTCGAATATAAATGTCGCATCAGACCTTCCCATTCCCAAATAAAACAACAGAGCAAAATATAGTACCGGGTGCGCCACAAAAAGGTTTCTCTCTTTAAGGGCTCTGACCATAGTCGGAAAATTGATTTTAGTATTTGAACATAAAAGTTATGTTTTAGGTTCTTTAACAGTTTTAACAAAGAATTGCCTTTATAAATTGCTTTTTAATCAAATCCCTTCAGAGTAATTAAGGATTTAATTGCAGAAATGACGTTATGAATTTTAAAAAGACGTTAATAATATGTTGTATCACCTTCTTTTATAAAAAGTGCTAAGTTTTAATGGGTAATTAACCTTTTTGTTTCAAAATTTCTTTACACTGTCCGCAAAGAATTGAACTATTTTAAATTTTGCGGAAAATTTTTCTAAAAAGGTGTGTCAAAAGTTATGACTGTTTTTTTAAGCAAAATCCAGATGAAAAATTGATGAAAAACCACTATTTTGAAGATTTCGAGACAAAGAAGCATTTACAAAAATTTTCCGCAAAAATTTTTATTGTTCGGTAAAAGATACACCATCTACTGCGAAAAATTTTTCAAAATGTTTTTTCTTCGCCGAAACTAAGCTCTTCAAAGTTGAAATACTCATCCTCGCAAAAGTCTTCATTTTCTTCGTCATCAAATTTTTTCATTGCAATTTTTGAATTTTCAGATTCAGGAATAGTTTGTCTAACAGAAAATGTATAACATGCCATAGTTTTGTTGGTTACATCAGTCAGAAAACACATTTTAAACACAACAATTATAAAAAATTCACTATGGTCAGAGCCCTTAAAGTGAACTTTCCCGAGATCTAAAATTTTTGAAAGAACGAATCCTTTTTCATCGTACAGAAGAAAGATTAACTTAGATTTTGATGGGTCATTTATTAAATTTGGTTTATGAAAGTTATGCTTGATTGAACAAGAAAGTTACTTTCAAAAAGTGCTCGAAAACGTTGAAAATCAGCCTATCAAATTAAATAGAACCACGATCACATAGCAGGGATTTTTTCAAGCACTTTGAGCTACTACCGTTTTTGTATAATTAGATTGAGTTTAAGATGCGTAAAACTACGCGAGCGAAGCGAGCGTGATTTAGAGCAGGGGGTCTGGGGGGCGCTCTAAGCCCCCCAGCGGGGGTTCTAGGGGGCTGAACCCCCTTAGAAAATTTTTACTCCAAATTTGGCCCTGGATTGCTTTAAACAAGAACAAAAAGTGAAAACATTAACGCCGCTTAAGTAAAAATAGAAAGATTTTGGCCCAATTTACGCCCAGGGTTCGAATTATAAATTTTAAGCGATAGATAAACGAGCGAATAAAGTAACCGAGTTGATAAAGTAATAGATAAACGAGTGAATAAAGTAGCGAAGCAGCAAGTTGATAAAGCAATAGATAAACGAATGAATAAAGTAGCGAAGTGGCAAGTAGATGAAGAAATAGATAGACGAATGAATAAAGTAGCGAAGTGGCAAGTAGATAAAGCAATAGATAAACGAATGAAAGAAGTAGCAAAATAGGTGTTTTCTTATAATTTTTTAACTTCGAATTTTCGAGTTAGGAAATCTTTTTGGGTAGCTAAATCTATAATCCACTTCGCATTTTGCGAAGTGCGAAGCTATTATTCATCCTCGCATAAAAAACACCCGACTGTTTTTCACGCCGAAGCTATAATTCAATCAAGCTGTGGCGTCAAACTGAACGAGACTCTCTCTCTAATTTTTTCTTCCTTGAAAAGATCAATAATTATCTCACCCTCAAGAATTTATTTTTGGTAAACACCGGATACATAGATAAAAGGGTCTAGTGAAAAACAAAAAAGTTTGTGAAACGTAGCAATGAATGAATTCTCTGATGTAAACAATGAAACACATCGAATATATGACGTGACCGCGTACCAAGAAACATTACGAGAGAACACATTTTTTTCCATTCTCTTGTCTTTACTCTATACTGATTAAAAACAAATAATTGGCGTTTCTGAGAAAACTGCTTTGAAACTTTATTCTTGTAAATTTTTTTTTATATTTCGGATTGAGTTTCATAACTCAATCTTGGATTGAGTATTTTTGCCGGTATACGGTAGTAAAAAAGTGCTTAGAAAAATCCCTGCATAGTCATATCACATGATACATCAGTATTGTTGTTTTAGTCATTAAAAATCATAATCATCTGTCAAAGTGACCTTTTGTTTTAGTTTACGAAGGAAAGTCATTTCAACTTAAGTAAGAAAATTCTTCAGAAAATGCAAAAAATTCTGGCAAAATTAATCAAAATGCATGAAATTGAAATATGAGTGTCGAGATAAATCCAACCTCGAAATATATTGACATTTTTGGTTGTTTTAACGTTTTTCAGAATTTAAATGGCGATTTCAGCATTTCCACTTTAGTTCACTGGATATTTCAATTTTGGAGGGCTTAAGTGGCTTCCAGGCTATATTCTCAGCATTAAGTCTTAAGTCTAATGTTAAAACTCAGAGTTAAAACTCTACTTCCCAGCCCTAGTTTATGGCACTTAATAATCACTTACGGTTTTAAGATTTTGAGGGAATTTCCCTTTTATTCCAAATATTATGGCCAGCATTGTAGAACCAAAAATCTAATGATAAACTCGGTAAAAACAAATGAAAATGATTTTCATAAAGATTATAAACCCTTTTTAGGCTTAAGTTTCAAAATTTATGCGTATAATTAATGAGAAATGCTCTTATTCGTACAAAGGCCTTTTTGTGGCACCCGGTATTTAAACAAACAAGAGCCGCAAAGATGCGGATAAATATTTCCTTTACAAATGTTAAAATAATAATTGATGTCCTCAAAAGATTTCAAAGTGCTTTAAATCTCAGACAACATCAAGCAACAAGTCCCTAAGAATTTCAAAATTCCATTTATGTTATTGCCAGTTTACAGGATTATTCATAAGATGACTGTAGGTTCAAAGCTACGGACCACGAAATATATCCAAGCTGAACCCGACTGAGAACAACATACAGTAATCAAATTGGCTAGAACTTTAATTTTGGTTAGGTGGACTTTAAATGGATTTTAGTATTATACTAGCGGTCACCCGGCGTCGCACCGCCAAGTAGAGTGTTGTTGAACACATCAAAAGACCTGATTATATATAATTATTACAGTATTTTAAGCGCTGATTTCCCAGGATTTCCAGAAATATTATGTAGCCAAAAAGGGCAAATATTTAAAATGAAAGAATAACAAAAAGGAGAATATTCCACAGTTAGAAAACCAAAGAAAAGTTTATATATTTTTCAAATGAGATGAAATATTTTGCATTATACTTTCATATATAAAATATTGTAAAAAATGTAAAAATTTAAAGTAACTTTTGGAGTTTTTTGAAATAATGTACGTGCTAAAAAGTAAAAATCTTTCAAAACAGGGAAACAATTTGATATTTTCCGACAGAATGCAAAAAAAAAAAAAAAAATCTCATACTGGGAAACATTTCATAATCTGAAAGAATGGCGATAGGAATAAATTCCCCAAACAGAAGCCATTTTATGATTTCTAAAAGCATGCTGCAAGAGCAAAAAATGTCACATACTTGGAAACAATCAAAATTTCCAAAAAAATGTCAGAAAAGAAAATAAATTGTCATGCCAGGAAATCACTTGAGTTTTCTTCATTTTTTAAATGCATGTGGAAGAAAATGTCAAGTTCACGACAAAAGTTTTCCATGTTTTGAATGCACGTGTAAGAAAATCTCCAAATTTATCACAAAAGTTTCCACGTTTTAAATGTACATACCATCAACTGCTTTAACTTGAGACGATCGGTCGAAACATGGGACTGTTTGATATCTGGTCTGTATTTTCACTAACTTGTTAAATCTCTTTGACAACAAATTTGTTTTGATAACTCCACCAAGTCTATCAATCATACTTCCTTTCGTAACATGTAACGATAACTTTCACTGATAGTGCCGATCGGAGAATTAGAGAACACCCGCCGCCTAACCGCCTATCGCTCGATGGGATTAACAAATAACGTGTGTGTAACTTGCCGCGCGAGTGATGTCAAACGCTCCATCGTTTTGCCATTTTTTTAATACGCCGTTCATTAACTCAAATCAAATGACTTTGGAGGTCCGGTGAAATGGTGGCCAAATTGCCGTCCCATGTTTTGTCAGATAGTCCAAGTTGGAGCAGTTGATGGTAAGAAAATCTCCAAATTCACGACAAATGTTTCCACGTTTAAAACACACGTTGCACGCAGGGAAGAAAATCTCCAAGTTCAAGAAAAATTTTAATAATATGTGAGGTGATTTCAAATTATTTACATCCATATTCAATGCAATAAACCTTTTAAGAAGTATAACATAACATTCTTCATATTGGGGCCGTGGTGTTCCGGATCCGGTTATCAGCTTTAAAATTTGAAACTTATAACTGCAACGAGTTTTCACTAACTGTCACTACAGCAGTTTAATTCATTGTTGCAGATAAAAAAACCAAAATTCAATCATTAACCAGTCAGTTTTGCTCCATGTTTAAATTTTTAGCTAAAATCAGTTCATCAACCATTCCCATTGTTGCATTGCCGGCGCATTTGCTGCATTCGTTGGGTGCAAACTTTTTTCATATTGCAATAGTGTAATTTTTCAGGTTTTATAAAATGGTCAGATTTATTCACAGTCACTTGCCTTCGTACTATTTATGTAAATATACAAACAAAATTGAAGTTAGTTTGTTGTGAAAGTTGATAAAATGTCCTGTTTTTCCAAGACCAAGAGATTACATCATCTCTCATTCCAGCTCATTCCAAACCAACAGAATTTGAACGAAACATCAAATCCAGAAAGAAATATTAAGAAAAGTTCACTATCGACCATTCCTTGTGACAATCTTTCAAAAATCATGATCCAATTCAACTCATCAAAGCATAAAAACCAAAGCAAAGAAAAGTAGCGAAAGAGCAAAAGTTGTTGTCTATTTTCTGCCATCTTTGGTTTGACAGTTAGAAACAAAGCAGTATGGTCCGATCAACAATACGCTTCTGAAACGGCCGACGTTGCCCGATCGACAAGGAGAATAGAGCGCCGTACGGATATTTACCATAGACGTTTTTCGAAGAAATGACGTCTTCCGCCTCGAAAAAAAGAACATCGTACTGTTTTTACCGCCGGAGCTTGATTTAAAAAGAGACTCATGTACAAACTCACGAAATTGACCAAAACCGAGCGTTAGACTTGAAGAAGGAGAAGAAAAATTACCGTTTTAACAAATATTTCCTTCTCAAAGGAAATATTTAATAAACATTTCTTAAGAAGAAATACTAAACCAACCTCTTTCCCTGCGTACTATCGGTTTTTTTATGGTTACTGATACCGTCGTTTTGCGTTTTTGTATTTCCCATTTCCGCACTAAGATTCCTTTGCTACTTTTCTAACGGAAATATATCAGGACTTCGAGTAGTTGAAAAATAAGCTTTTGGAAAGCCGTTTAGGCAATTTTGTGAGTAAAAACAAGATTTTCCATAGCTTTAGAAACAAAACCTTTCCAATCTCATACCTGAAAAAAAAAGCGGACGGAAAAAAATAAGATTCCGTAAAAATTGAAAAGATTCTTAGTTCGACAAAACGACGGCAGCGCTTTTGTCTGGTGTCCCATCAGTAATGTGATATAGCCTGGGTTACACGGGGACGATTTCGTTACTAATCTACCAAATTAATAAAACAAATAATCTTATCTCGAACATCGATCGAAAGCAGCCGCCGAGGCGACCTTTTTTCCGATATGTTCTAAGAGCATATTTCAGCTAGAAATTTTGATCTGTTCTAATCAGATCGAAAATTAATCAGCTAGAAATGTCTAAAAATGATGACGTGCTCAGTTCTGACGAGACAGGGTGGTATAATCAAGGTCATTTAACGTGTTCTTGTTGTCTAGGTAACCCTCGAAAGTTTCAGAACACATTTTTTAAGAAGACAGGGGGGGTATAATCAAGAAGAGATTGATATAATCTTGTTGCCTTGTACCCTAGAAATTTTCAGAACACATCTTTCGTAGAGAAAAACAAATATCTTACAAGTTTGACTTGGCAAACTATTTTTCCTAGATTCTAGAACACATCAAACCATAAAGTAGTGATAAGTTTAGGGAGGAGACAAATAGTGTGATAAAGGTTTCCTAGAAATCAGAACACATCATTTGTATAAAAAAATTGAATAAAGGTCATAACATTTGGTCGCCTAGAAGATAAGAACACATAAGCCGGCTGCTTCTGAACAATCTACAGGTCAGAATTCTTATTCAAAATCAGACAGACGTCACCGGTTAAATTTCAGAAAAAATCTAATTATGACGCTACTCACTGTACTTCAATATTCGGCGATTAATCGTGCATTATTTTGTAGACTAGCAAACTCGGCTGTTAATTAATTGGGTCAAAGGAGTGAATAATCAACGGGTGGGCAATTTGTTTTCGGCAGAGAGGGGCAAATTAATCTTAATCAGCAAGAACTCTCTCCAACACAGATACTTTTCTTGCGTGTTATCATTTTTGGCCGACTGAAATAATTATTTCGTTGAATTCAAACTAATTAAATCCTGTTCAAAACATATAATCTCTTTAAAAGCAAAACAAAAGTTTTTCAAAAAAAAATATACAAAAATATATAAATCCAAGCAATATTATAGGCATATAGTATAATAGAAATCCTTTTAAATAAATAAAATACCATTATTCTTTGTAAAAAAATCAACTATCTAATTTTCATATCAAAATTACGTAACAGTTGAAACTCAATCAGAACATGTTAAGATTCTTAGTGGCTTGTGAATTATTGCTCATTTTCTACACGAAGGAATCATTTGGACGCCCCTGTCTCACAGCCCCGGTGGTACTTTTTCCCACAGTGGGGATGAAAATTTCTATCGAAATCCCAATGAGGATAGAAATTCTATTGTTCCCGAGCTTAAAATATCCAGTGGAGATGGTTTTGGACAGCAAATTTTTGCATTGAATTTCAAATGGGGATGAAATCAAAGTCAATTTCCCAGTGAGGCTGAAATTGTAGGGTATTTTGTCCACTCGGGACAAAACTTTGCCAAATTTTTCAGTGGGGCTGGGGTCCCAGCGGGTCTGTGACAGAGGAGTGTATTTGGGATGTTCAAAGATTGACAATAAAAGTAAACATGAAGCACAATGAAGTGGCAGCTTAGACGCGAGAGAAAATTTTGAGAATTTAAGACAAGTTTCCAAAGTAAACAAAAATTGATTTACCATGAATCTACGAAGGTAAGAGAACCTACCCAATCAACACGCAACGTCCTGTTAACGTCTTTATAACGTTACTTGTACGTTAATACAACGTTGTGTGTCTTACTTCATGGATAGAGCAAATCATCCTAAAAAATATCGTTGCCATGATATACAGAAAGTTTAGTTGTCCAAAATATGACGAAGTGTCCGTAAAAAAAGTTCTTAATGGAACAAAACATCATAATCATCTTCAGAAACTTCCATTTCGCTTTCCTGAACATTTCGATGTGACCTTGGCAACGCTTCTTCTCCATTCACTAGATTTCGTTTAGCACGTTTTGCATCGTCAGCAGTTACGTCATCTTCTGCGTTCCGTCGAAAATGTTCTTTTAAGATTTCCGGGATTTCGCCAACTTTATTTTTAGAGAATGAATCTTCAGTGATATCTAGCTCTGCTGCTCGTTTACTGATTTCACGTTTAGCAATCTTGTATTTGTCATCAGATAATGGGAGATGAGGTAAAAGACTTGTTGCTAGGCTAGCTTGTTTGGAAGCTTCCGGATGTTTTTTGGCGAACTGTTTGATTTTCTTCTCAATAGAGCTTGTCAATACTAAACGAAAAATAATCAAAGAAAAATGGTTCACAAGCAACTTAATTCCATAGTTTTGTATATGGAATTTATGGCTTATCATTGAAAAACAAGTAAAACGACCAGCCGATTTTTTCAGAGTGGGTGAGAGACCACATCTTATATAAAAATAGAGCTTCTGTCCCTAATTTTAATTAAAATTTACAAATTACGCAAAGTTTACTCATTCGAATTCACAAATCGAACTAGAACAATCTATCTATATTTGTTCGGATTACAGAGGGATTCGAATTATAGAAAATATCTTAAGAGTTTTTTCTCTCCAACAGGGACTGAGATTTAGTTCGGACTAAATTAAGTTTCGAAAATAGACGTTCGAATAAGCTGTACAGTAAACTCTATTATTCGAATATTTCTATAATTCGAACTTAGTCCCCGTCAAAAAGAAACTCTCCTAAAATCTTTCTGTAATTCGAACGAATTAGATTTCCCGTTCGAGTTCGATTTATCGAGAGTAAACTTTTCTAAACTTTTGACCAATATTAAGACGTCATTAGCACGCAGTGGTCCTGATTACCCATTGCTTTTTGCGACTGTGAAAATGGCATATTTCAAACTTTATAGATCGTCATGAGTTAAGAATTAGAGAACGTAAATATCAACCCCTTTAATTTTCAATATTGTTAAATATATTATATTTTTTGATGATTTTTTTTGGCAGTCTTAATTTTGATTTAGGTTCCACTTACAAAAGCAATGGCGCCATAATGAAAAGAACAAAGAACCTTCCAAAGAACCAAAAGAAACCCGATTCTGATGTCGTTAAAACTAAGATGATTCGGATAGAAGTCCGTCTTTCAAAAATGAAAAAAATTCTGTATTCGTAATATCAATATCATAAGTAAGTTGTTTGTTAACAACAAAAAGTGCTCTACAGAAGGAGCATTATTAGTAAAAATTCAAAACTTTATTTTTGTAGAACTCTGAGTTTCATGCGTACAATCATCAGCTACAGTACATACAAAATGATCTAATGTGTTGAAAAAATTACATCTTGAGGAAAAATCGTAAAGTCGTAAAAGGTCGTAAAAATCGGTGAAATAAATTGAAGTAATAAATAGAACAAAAGGAAATTCTCAAGTGTCCGTCAGTCTTTTGACTTGTAATTAGCCAGCATGAATTTATTCATATGTCGGCATTTAGAAACAATTTCTGAGCGTTTATTGAGAAGTTCGGGCTTATTTTCGTAGCGAAGAATTTCTAACTTTTCTTGCAAGCACAAACGGCAAACTTTCGAAGTGTATTCGTAATACACATTTTCGACCGTAGCCGCCAATACACTCTTCTCGAGATGCATAAATTTATTGTTGTCCTAGTTTTCACAGATTTCATTGCTATAAAATTATACATTTGAACCAATTTAAATTCCCAAAAGGCAAACATCAACTCTAAAACAAAAGTACTTGAAATTGAAAATGTCTCATGAGGTGTAAACAACACAATTATCATTGTGCATATGTAATTTTATAGCAGTGAAATCTGTTGGAAAACGAGGACAACAATAAATTTATGCATCTCGAGGAGAGTGTATTGCCGCGCTGGCATTTTTTTGTCCGCTTTATCCCACTAAAATCGTCCCAATCCTTTTTTCGCACCTAATAGACATTAGAAAAATTTTTCAAAAAAGGATTGGATTGAGTTAAGGGGGATAATTAAATAATTAACTGGCACACGCCTTACCGCGCGACTAAGGTCGACAAGGTGTATTGAAGCAAAACATACCATGAAGTCTGTTTTTAGCTGTTTTTTCGATCTCCTCGCGTACTTTCTTTGATGCGTATTGCTTCTTGTATTTTGGTACGTTCAATTCCTTCATGATGTCATCGCGTAATGAGCGAACGGATGATTCGAACGAGCGGATAGTTTTTTGTTGTTTGTACAATTCGACCACTAGATTTAAAAGGTTGTCAACACCTAAGAAAGAGAAGAAAGTTATCATACAGCGGAGTCTCTATAACTTGAACAAGTTTTTTGGTCCCTTCGGTAAATAATGTCTTATAAATCTACTCCATAAGTTGAAGTCGAATATGTTTCTCTTCCCCGTGCGCTATCGAATTGTGGAGACTCCTCCGTACATTCAACACAGATGAATAATGGTGAATGGTTCAGACTGTAGACTAGAATCCTTTATAAGTACGTATGTTTTATCCGACACCTGAATCTTATTAGGAACCCCCCCCCCCGTTTATCCATTTTTGAGAATATTTTCAGTTGTCAAAAGAAGAGTCCCTTATTTCGCTGTATATGTCTGGTTTTTGTCTATAACTACCTTACTTTCGGGGTATTTAGAGGTATAATTTCCAAGCCCCCGGTAATTAGGCCCCTGTCTATCAAAATTTGGAGATATTTCCAGCCTCCGTTTATTCTGGCCCAGCCTCCCCGTTCATTCAAACTCAATATCGGTGACAAAGAAAATAACACGAACCTCTATCAACGTCACTCTTGAGTTTTCCATTCTCTTGTGTGTTGTCTTCTTCTTTCAATGAACGCTGAAATGGTATAAATATTATGAATTAAGCATCATTTACAGAAAACTTTAGAATTTAATTGCTATCAACTTTCAGTAATATCCATTTTTCTATTCAATGCAATCTTACTTCAACGGCAAAATAAAGTAATTAATGTATTTTCAAAATCTCGTTCCAAAAGCCATGTACACCCTTTAGATTTTACTCATGGACTTTGCACAATCGCTCTGGGAAATTCTGACGCAAATGTTATTCAAGCAGAATTTTTTTACTTTCAATAAAAACACAAATATTGCAGTTTGATAGCTCACAAAATATCCCAAAGTGTTTTTTAATTTCACTACTTTTGCGAGTCTATCAAAATTTAAATGACAGACTGGATAAAAGTCTGGCATTTTCAGGAGTTGTTTTTTTTTTATTAGAAAGCTTTGGTGATATTTGATTAAGAATATCCCTACTACAAACCTTTTCAAAGAGTCTATCAATTTCGGGGTCTCCTTCTTCACCTTGATCACCTGAACCAGAGCTCTCGTCATCATCATTATCTTCCGAGTCACCCGATTCGTTCTCTCCACCTTCGGCATCGTCACTTTCCTCTTTCTCTGATGCTGTAAAAGAAAGTTTTTCGAAAAGTAGTTCATGATATTCGTGACGTACTGTAATTTTTATACAGAAGCGCCCAAATATAGAGCAGGTGTTTGCCACTAATTTTGAATTTTTAAGCAACAAAATTAGTCGCAAATCTTTGGTGTTTCCGTATAAAAGATATTACGTTAAACATCATGAATGGGGAAATCTTTAGTACACTTTTTTCTCAAAATCTCATGCTCTATTCGTTTAAAAATTGCCAATTTTTAATAATTTTTGGGGCTAGGAGTTTTGGCTAAATCGTTAGGTTTTTGGCCATAAAAACTTTTGCTAGGCCTAATTTGCGGCCCCCTCTCAAAAAAGTTACTATAAAAGCTTTACCATAAAAATTTAGCAAATTGTTCTTTTTTGGCCTTTACACACTGAATTCATTAAACTGTTTAAAGGGACATAACAGTACTTGCGAAATTTGTAAACAAACTGTATGCAGCGGATACAAAATCAAAACAAATGTCACATGTCAAAATAAAAAATCAAACCAAATATGACACGTGGTTCGCGCAATGTTTACATTTTACTACTTTAATGTCCCATTAATGATGACGTCATTAAAACTTTTTGAAGAGTCATAACTTTTGAAAGAAAAATGACTGAACTAATTTTGCTCACCAAAATTCATCAGAATTTCGTGTTTTTTCGATTGGCGAGGGGCGTTTTTCTCTTTTTGTTAATTTTTCGTTGCTGTGGAGCCCGCTGTTTCTGCTGTCGAGGGTAACAACCTACAGCATACGAATTTTGCCTCTCTCAACCGAAAGTGTTTTCAAAGTTCACATAACATTGGTGTGTAAACTTGCAGAGGTAATAAACAATTTGAAGTATTTACATTTTTAGTTAGGCTAAGCAGAGGAATGTGAAGAGATGGAAAAACAGCTTCTTGAAAACAATGGAAAAACGGCTCGTCATATACCAGGTCTCTTGCCCTTAAGGGAGTTTATGTCGAGTAAATAGGTTTCTTTTGTTGTCGCTATAAAAAATCTGCATAATTAGCGTGTTGTGACAAAATTCTTTTGTTTCAAGCCTGATTATGCGCAAACTTTTAGGGCTTATATTTTGGGTACACCTCTCCTATACGAAAAGATACCTATATCTTTTTGCTCAGAATTTCCTAGCGATTCTACTGATATAACCGCATCATGACCGCATCATAATATGGAAAGCTAGAGCCCGAGAAAATTATAACTTTATCTTTGATTTTACTCGACTTCTGACAGTTTTACAAGAACCAATTTAATATCATTGCGTTAAGAATTTCTTTTGTTATACAGTGGTAAAAATATTGCTCCTTATTCTTGAAAATTGAACTAGTAATCGGCAAAAAAGGAAAAACAAATTATCATTTTTATCGACAAATCATGTAGAAACCGTGCGATTTGTATGGCGAGCCGTCTTTTCTGGACTTTCATTTAATGACCTAATCAACGTTTTTACAATAGAATTTTCCATAGAAGTGATCGTTGAACTTTGAGAAAAGCTGTTTTTCCATCTCTTTACATTCCTCTGGGCTAAGCCTCTACACTAACCAAATGTGTTATCAGTATCCAAATTATGCTTTGCACCAAATATTTGGTCATTCATTAAAAAAACGTTTGTAAAATTACATACCTGTTTCTTTTGGGACCTCGTCTCGTTTAGCCAAGTATTCCAAAGCCTTTAAACTAGCCTCGATGTCATTCACATCGCCGCTTCGGGCTGCCATCTTGACTGCACCGTCGGGTAAGTCAGCCATTGATAAATCACGCTTTTTCATTCCCAGCCCACTTCCTTCACCCAAAGAACGTTTCTTTTTCAAAGGTGGTATAAAGCCGCTGGCTTCCACGGAACGTCGTTTTCGTAGATTCAAACCACTTCCCTCTTCCATGGAGCGCCGTTTAAGCAAATTTACTCCACTTCCCTCTTCGATGGAGCGCCGTTTGCGTAAATTCAAAACACTTCCCTCTTCCATGGAGCGCCGTTTGCGCAAATTTAATCCACTACCTTCATCGATGGAGCGCCGCCTCAAATTCATTCCACTGCTTTCTCCAACAGATCTTTGCTTTCTAGCGAAAGATCCGCTTCCCTCTTCTAAAGAACGTCTTCTACGAACAGGAGTTGCGCCACTGCCTTCAGAAATAGAGCGTTTCTTCTTAGTTTCTGTAGCAAGGTCTTTGTCAGCAGCTCGTTTACCAGGCATAGATTTGATGTGTTTGTAAGGAACAAAATCGAGGATGTCTCTCTTCTTTTGTTTTTCCTTGGCGGCTTTTTGTCCATATTTCTGAACAAATTCTCCTTCGTCACCATCTCCGATGGTCATTCGACGGTATTCGAAACGAGACTTGTCATCTGAAAACGAGATTGAGAAAATATCACAAGAGGTCAGTTTTGGATGAAAAATGGTAGTTGCTCATTTAATTTGCTCGGATTCTTAAAACTTTGCTGAATTTTGATGCGGTGTAACGAACCTCTCATGCTCTTATGGAATTTTGAGCCCTCAAATAGGTTACCGATGGGACACTCGGAATTTGAGAGGACAAATAGGATCAAAAATGAACAAACAAACGGAAATTTTTATCCGACACGCCAAAGCTCTGAAGGTCAGGCAAGTTTTCAACTTCTGGAAGGTTTAAATTACCGAATTTTGCAACACCTCGTCAAGGAGGGAGCAGCGGGAGGCTTGGTCACCCAGCCCTAGTTTTCATGGATTGGCGGGTCCAACCGAAAGATTTTTAGGTTCACGCGCAAGGATAGGTACACCCGACTGGGGATGCAGCACATCACAGATCGACTATCATTCCTCTCCGATGGGAAATTGGCCCGCTCTTTTAGAGCTTTAGCGTGGGCGGCCGCCAATCCGCCATCGGAATATCAGATAACGAACGAACAAACGAGAAATTCTCACCATCTTCTTCTTCTTCATCATCATCGACGCTTCTCGTTTGACGTCTGTATTGCGCAACGTTTGCCATATACGCCGTCAACAAATCTTTGCCGTCCTCCGGATCAAACGGATCACTATCTTCACTCACGGAACGTTTTTCACGCTCCGCGTCACGCTTCTCTGGTGCAAATGATGTTTTACGAAGAATGTCGTGCACGGCTAAAGGAAAAAAGTGTGAGATGATTTTTACGGTATGAATTCCTTTTTCATAAAAAGATTTTACGGATTTTGTTGGAAAAAGAAATGATATATAGAATGAAAAATATGTGTTCATCAACAAATCTTGACAATTATCAAAACTTGATATTACTTTTATGAAGCCATTTTTGATGTCTCCAGACTGCCCCAAAGTTTTAGCCTCGTTTTGGCGAAAACTCGTCCCCTGGCCCAAAAATTAAAATTTACAAATTGAAAAAAGCATTCCCAGGTATTCACCTAAGGACCAAGTGTTAACTCAAATCCAACCATTAATTGAAGTCTACAGAAATGCCCACAAATGTATCAAAAATGTATATAAGCACAGTCAAATCGATGAAGAAAACTGTCATCAATATACAGGATTTTATGAGAATAAACTACCTAAGAACATTATGGCTTTGATGGCTGAATTATTAAGAACAAGTTAAGAACATTTAAAGACTTTATGGACTCTAAAACAACCACCTTCTTAGAAAATTGCGCAAATTCACTCACAAAATAGTGAAAAAAGGATATATGTTAAGAACATTTTCAGGCTTAAAACTAAAAAGAATTAGGAACATCCGAAGGCTTCAATAATTTTGGCTGTTCCTATAAAGAAATCTTAAACTAACCTCCAAGTGAAGCCATGACAGACATTTTGTTTTGCATGATTTGCGAATCCTCTTCGTCATCTTCACGTTTCACTTTCTTTCCTTTGTAAGAAATCTTGTTCTTCTTACTAACACCTGTTTGAATGAAAAAAAATGTTATTGTGCGCATTTTTTATAAGAATGGTGTTTCTAACTTGATTTCTAAACTACTGTACGGCATGTGCCGCCAAAAAATGGCTTTCAAACTTGAACCCTCACAATGCAGCCCTTGAGCGATGAAAAAGTACCCCTAAGGCCGGTCTCCACTTGCGCGCGCTTCGATCGCGTTTTTTCGAGCAAAGCTTCCACGCTATTGGTCAAAAGAAAAATGAAGCAACTCCATTGGCGCGAACTGACGTAACGGTTGAAAAAAGTTGAAATGTGTTCAACTTTTTTTTCAAGCGCGCGCTACATTTTTATGACGTAATCTTTTTTCCAAGCAAAAAGGATTGAAGCCCAAAAGTGCGATCGTAGCGCACGCAAGTGGAAACCGGCCTTTACAGTGCATTTTACCGAACGCTTACAGCGAAGTTTAATTTCAGAACCTTATTTTGCTGACGCTACCTGTAAATGAGCCTGAGATGCATTTCGAGGGTCTCGAAAAACCTACCCCCCGGGAAGGTACCATCGAGGCATCGAGGTAAAAGGGTCAATCAAAAAACTAGTGATTTTCCATTTAGCTTATAATTTTGAGATTGTTCCTGTGGGGGGTTACTACTGTCCCTTTCGAAGTGGAAACTTTAGTTTTTTTAACTAATCATTTCCATGGCGTTCTAATTTAGATTTGTCATTATGCTTCGTTGGCGGCGAAATATAAATAGTTTCCCATTCAAAATACTAAAATTTGGTTAATCTAACATTCACTTTCAGGTTGCTTATAGTTAAAACAACATTTTAAGGGTTAATAAAAACAAACGAACGACTTACTTGGAAGTAATTTCTGAGCCGCTAAAATTGAAAGAAAGAAAGAAAATTAACTAAAATTATATGTAAGATGCAAAATATCAAGTAAATTGATGAATCGGCTCAGCGGAAAGATTTATAATTGAGAAACTAAAATCGGGCTGTCGTTTACCATTCCATTTTACAACATTAAAGCAATAAACAGAAAACTAATGTATGTTTATTTTACAAAATCAAGAATATCAAAATATGAGGAAGAAAAGGCATAATTTCATGCTTTACCTGTCAGAGCAGCTTGGGCAGCTTTTACTAAATGAGTTGCAACGTTTGCTAAAAGGAGAGAAAGAAGTGGTCAATAATAATTGATGTTTTATGATTTTCTTGCTGAAACTACACGTTTTTTTTAAGAAGATAAGGCTTCGAAGACCAAAATGTACAAGATAAGAACATTTTAAGGCTTTGTGGACTCAAAAACACCAGTTTTCTTAGGAAAATGGGTAAAAATGGGTAAAAATGGTCACAAAAACGGGAAATAAGAACATTTTAAGACCTTTTTTAGCCTTGAAACCCACAAAGTTAAGAGCATTCGAAGGCTTCAAAAATTTTGGAGGTTCTTATAAAAAAACGTGTGATCATGGAAGATTTTGAAAACTTTTTCTACAATCCTGAACAGAACTGTTTATCCACCCCCTCTCCCAATATCAGAAAAGGGCCATCAGAAACCAGTTTTGACCACGATTGTATTGCGTGAAAAAAAAATAATGTAGAAAAAAAGAATTGGGGTATTGGGTATGTATCCTTTGTCCTGAAATGCATTAAATGTTTTTTTTATCTAAGAACAAACTATATAAGAACATAAGGCTTCGATGGCCAAAATGTTAAGAACAAGTCTCAGAACATTTTAAGGCTTTGCGGACCCTAAAACATCTATTTTCTTATGGAAATGGACAAAAATAGTCGCAAAATAGTGAGAATAAGAACATGTCAAGAACATTTTTTGGCTTAAAACTTAAAAGGTTAAGAACATCCGAAGCCTTCAAAATTTTTGGATGTTCTTATAAAAAAACGTGTATTCGATATTCGGAAATTATCAGCAACAGTGATATACATAACATGCATAAAATATTTTGACCTTTGTCCAAAATCTCCATCAGTGGTCCAAGCAAATTTATTTGTCTCGGGCAGAAACTGGAATTTGACCAACAAATTAGGAAAGATTCTTCAAATCAGCAGAGTTTTGTTAAAATTGGAGACCTCACTGAGACGTAAGAACACTGGTCCTTATATTTGTGAAGAAATAAGAATTTCTGTCCAACTATATTCACTCAGGAGATTTGGGTGACGGAGCAGAAGTATGTATTTCGTCTTTACTGGGACTCGTCAGCACTGCAAACTGCACCCTGGCTGGTCAGATCGATTTAGCCAGCATCTCTAAACCACAAAATCACTTGTGGTTCAAACTGAGAGAAATAGTGGACAGATATATATGGATGTCATTGGGGTTAGGTGACCGTCAGAGTTCAAATTCAAATCTTACCTCCTTGTGCACTCTTGTGGACAGAATCAACACCTGCCATTGGTTGTCCTGGGTAATTAGTCGCCAACGACGTAAGAGGCGGGTATCCCATAGCAGCAGTATTGGCGTTATCATAATAGCTTTGAACGCCCAGTTGGGCGGCTTGAAGGGCGTCTTTCTTTTGTTCTTGTACATCAATTTTGGCGTAATCGAATTCACTAGGGTCGTATTCTTTGCCATCTGGCGATAAAGAATGGGATTACGTGATGTGTTATACTACCTTGTATACCAAATTACCCTTTGCCTTTTTAAAGGCAATTAATTTTTTTGTTTTTAATTCATTTCAATTAGATAAAGGTATTCCCGTAAATTTTGATCTATTAAGGGCTCTGACCATTTTTCATAATTGCCGTGTTTAAAATGTGTTTTCTGACTGATGTAACCAACAAAATAGCCTGGATATCCTAGCCTGGATATCCAGCCCGTAAACTTTTTTCTTGATTTTGATATTTCTTATGTTTACGGTATCTGGTTTACCTAGATCGTCTGCATTCTCATCTGAGGATGATTATGCGGATATTCTGATTGGTTGGTCCAAGCGAATCAGAGATCTGAATGGTGGCGCGCATATAAGAAATTATGCGAGCCGACTTGAAGTGTTCGCCTAAGTATTTGGATGGACCGCGCGGGCGATCAGCAAGGCGCGTACGCTGCTTTGCAAATCTCCCTGATTTTTCTTTTTTGAAGCAAATAACAATAGAATACCTAATTATCTCCCTTGGGTGTTTGACCACGCATCCAAATAAAAATAAACAATAATGGTAGGGAAGAAGTGGGAAGATTAAAACATGGGAATTTTTAGATGTTCTGGGGTTCTGGTTGTTTTCTTTTCAATTACTTGCTTAGATATTCTTGTTTTAATCTTCTTTTAATGACTTGGTTACATCGTGTAAAGAACTAATGGTATATCTTTATTTTGCTTTAATTCTTCTTTTCTGTTTGCCGATTTTGTATTGCTGTTTTGGGTTGGATTTTGAAAAAAAAATTTCTCCAAAATTCACTTATTGCACTTTCTGTCTAACAGACTTTCCACCACACTGTCTATATTTTATGGTCAAGGCTACCATTCTAAATTGATTTATCCAGGCTATGGATATCCAAGCTCAAAATTTTAGAAAAAATAAGTTTTACCTCAGCCAGACAAAGTTCTAAAATTATAGAGCTTGGTTCACCTAGAAATCAGGTGAACCCCTGTTGACAGATTTTCCTGCATGAATCCCATGGCTGCAAATAAATATATGCACATAATGACATGCATAATTTCAAGATGGTAACCCCAGCAGTGATAAATCAATTTAGAATGGCAGCCTTGACCATAAAATATAGACAGTGTGGTGGAAAGTCTGTTAGACAGAGAAAGTGCAAAGTGAAATTTGGAGAAAAAAAATTATCAAAACAAAACTTCCGACCCAAAACAGCACTACAAAATTGGCAAACAGAAAAGAAGAATTGAAGCAAAAGAAAGATATACCTTTAGTTCTTTACACGATGCAACCAAGTCATTGAGAAGATTAAAACAAGAATATCTAAGCAAGTAATTGAAAAGAAAACAACCAGAACATCTAAAAATTCCCATGTTTTGATCTTCACACTTCTTCCCTACACCATTATTGTTATTTTTATTTGGATGCGTGGTCAAACACCCAAGGGAGATAATTAGATATTCTATTGTTATTTGCTTCGAAGAAGAAAAGTCAGGGAGATTTGCAAAGCAGCGTATGCGCCTTGCTGATCGCCCGCGCGGTCCACCTAAATATTTAGGCGAACACTTCAAGTCGGCTCGCATAATTTCTTATACGCGCGCCACCATTCAGATTTCTGATTCGCTTGGACCAACCAATCAGAATATCCGCATAATCATCCTCAGATGAGAATGCAGACGATCTAGGTAAACCAGACCGTAAACATAAGAAATATCAAAATCAAAAAAAAAGTTTACGGGCTGGATATCCAGGTTACCAACAAAACTATGGCATGTTATACATTTTCTGTTAGACAAACTATTCTTGAATCTGAAAATTCAAAAATTGCATTGAAAAAATTTGATGAAGAAGAAAATGAAGACTTTTGCGAGGAAGAGAATTTCAACTTTGAAGAGCTTAGTTTCGGCGAAGAAAAAAAATTTTGAAAAAGTTTTCGCAGTAGACGGTGTATCTTTTACCGAATAATAAAAATTTTTGCGGAAAATTTTTGTAAATGCTTCTTTGTCTCGAAATCTTCAAAATAGTGGTTTTTCATCAATTTCTCATCTGGATTTTGTTTAAAAAAACATTCATAACTTTTGACACATCTTTGTAGAAAAAATTTCCGCAAAATTTGAAATAGTTCAATTCTTTGCGGAAAGTTTGAAAAAAGTTCGAAACAAAAAGATTAATTACCCATTAAAACTTAGCACTTTTTATAAAAGAAGGTGATGCAACATATTATTAACGTCTTTTTAAAGTTCATAACGTCATTTTTGCAATTAAGTTCGTAATTACTCTTAAGGGGTTTGATTAAAAAGCAATTTATAAAGGCAATTCTTTGTTAAAAATGTTAAAGAATCTAAAACATAACTTTTATGTTCAGATACTAAAATCAATTTTCTGACTATGGTCAGAGCCCTTAAGAGAATTTTGGTGTAATTGGGCGGAATTTATTCTGGCGATTTAATAAAATTTCTAAATTTGGCGAGAATTAATTTTGGCGAATGACCCATTTTTTGTTGAATATTTTTAAGCTTAAAAAGGATAAAAATGGGTTTTTAGAAGAACTAGAGACTAGTGTGAAAGAAATTTAAATTTGGCGAGATTTAATTGGCGAACGGCCTATAAATCTAAATTTGGCGGTAAGAAGTTTTGGCGAATTTGGCGATTTTTTGAGGCAATCAGTCAATTTCGCCGAAATTTCTTGCCGCCAAAATTTCTTCTCTTAAGGTACTAAGAACATAAAAAGTATGATAATGTAATAATCGAAGAAAAAAAACTTTAAATTTTTTTTTTTTTAATCATTACCTGTGGAGTAAACAGAGTTGTGATAATAACCACCACATTTTCGTTTCAAGTCTCCTTGACACTCACTATTACAATCGTTGTCAGGTAGTGATCCATAACGACCAAAAGCGTTACCACAGAAACAAAGGTAGCCATATTGGACGCCAGCAAATTTATAATTTTGGTAGGCACATTCACGTACGCACGTTTCAGGTGTGGTTCTGTATCTTGTAAAACGTTTTGGGAGATCCCGTAATGGGCGCATGTCCTTGAAACAACCTTGGTAGTCTATGTGTAAGATTTGAAATATAGAGGGGTTAAGAATTTTCATAAACTTCATTTACGGGACACAAATTTTCTCAGAAAAAGAATTCGCAAATAATTATTCTCGAAACGAATATTTATTTTCGTTTAACTGCTACTTTTTCCTTAAATGTTTCCTTGGAATCGAAAAGTTTGGTTTAGTTTAGTGATTCGCCGTAGCGTTTTGAGTTTTAGGTATAATACGCAGTAAAAACCTTTCAGACCGCAATACTATATTTTTAACTGAGATTGGTCTAAAATTTCCATCAGCTCCCTGTGTGTTTTACTTATGAAAAGTGTTTTTCTGTGTTGGCCGGGGAAACAGCAATTGAGTCTCTGGCAGGGTCCCAAAAGTACAAAAATCAACTCCAAAGATGGAGAATTCAGGCTGAAAATTGGGAAAATAATCGTCTCTCACAGGGTCGTAAAAATGTCAAAAAAGGGGCAAAATTTTCTAAATATAAACTCTTAGAGGGTCGATTTTTGAACTTTTTTGCTCGAACCTACGCGTCACCACGAAGAACCTAGTACCCAATCCCCTGTCTCCGATTCAATTTGACTTACATGGTGAACTTGTATCAATCCTTTTCATCAGCGGTGCTGGCGATCCTATAAAAAGAAGAACATTGAATATTGTATTTGTATTGTTGCAGGCGGATGACCGTGTGTGATATCCTGGTGGATCGCAAGAAGGATCCATACTAGACAAGAATGTACTGTTGGCTTATCTTTGCTTTTTGATAATCTTAGCGAGGTCGACATTTTAAAAAGTAAAAATAGCCTTATAAGCTCTGGTGAAATAATGTGTAAACCCGACCGAAATCAATTACAATTGCCTAACCCGGTCTTATTTGGAAATTTATGGTCTTACCCTGGTTAGGATCGTATCAATTGGAAGAAACCCGGTCAAAATCGAAAAAAAGCATATTCATTAATTCTAGGAAAATCGGACTCGCTAAGTGAAATATTTCGTTCAGACCCTGGTGAAAATCTCACTCGCCCCAGTAAGTTATCGAGGTCTCAAATCCAAACCAAGTGAAATTTTATATTTTTTATAGCTAACCCGGTGGATTTCACAATTTCACTGAGACATGGGCTTCATAATGGACTAATGGTATTTATACTCTCGGTTTATTAATTCTTGAAAAAATTCCCAGCTACAAAAAGGAAAATTCCTTGTTTTACTCTAAAAAGCCTAAATTTAGTCTATTTTGACCCTTTTTAGGATTTTAAAGGTCCATTTTCGAACCTCCCCCCCCCGGTAATTAGGTCCCCCCGTTTATTTAATTTGAAAAATTTTTCCAACCCCCCCCATTTATTCGAACCCCCCCCCCCCGTTTATTTGGCACCTAAGAGTATGGTATTTTTAATATATAAAGAAAATTTCACTTGCAGTACAGTAATTCGCTGATTAAACATGATCTAATTGATTTGTTATGTTTTTTTTTAATCTGGGATAAATTTCTTTGTCGTTTCATCAAAGAAAAAGAGCCGTTTTGACAGCTCTCTGATTTCATGTTAGCGAATTTAGGTATTCAAGATAAATAGAGGGGGACGGTATTAAGCAAAGTTGACATGTCTCAAAAATCGCCGTCTACTTTGCTCGACGACGATAAAAATACCAAAATACCGTCATCTGTTTAGGTGAGCAAAGACGATATAGAGCCGTACATCAACTACCGACTTTGTTTTACGTCGACTTCACTTACCGTCGCCCTCGATATCCTCCGATACATAAACTCGCTATTATCTTAACACGACTAAAGGCCGTAAAAAACTAGAGCTATAATAAAAATGCTAAGGTTTGTTAAGATAAAAGTTTAACCTTTTTTGACAGTGACTCCAGTTTTATTGCTACAAAGGCATGGTGTTCGTGATAACATTGTGTGAGGGAAACAACTTTTTTCGCATACACCATCTTGAAGCTTAACCGAAGTTCGAACTTCCGGATTCGAATCGACACGTGCGTTCATCGATGCAACTGGGTATTGGTAGGCAGCTTGATAGCCAGAATATTGTGGATATTGTAGTTGAGCGGCAGCAGCGGCTGGGTACGATGATTGTGGAGCTACTGGGTTGGTGGCTTGCGCAACTACTGGGCTGGCGGCTTGTGGTGCTGCAGGACTGACGGTTTGTGCAGCAACTGGGCTGGCAACTTGAGCAGGAACAGGATTAGCAGTCTGTGGTACAGCAGCTGCTGGATTTGGTCCTGGAGCAGGCATGAATCCTGGAGCCCTGGGTGGGAATGATTTGACGGCTGGGTCACCCTCTTTGACGCATTTACATGGGGTATCACTGGAGACACCGTAAGGATGGCATGCACTTTGACACCAACTACGCTGGTAGGCTTCATTAGACAAAGGTGTTGCATTCTATGGGAAGAGAACAAATTGGAAAACATAATATCAAGGATCATTTTTACATAAAAATGAGCTGAAATATTTGCATTATCTTATAAGGTGATTACAAAAGTTCCTTGTTGTATTTTCTAATCTAATTAATATCAAATATTATCTATTTTTATGCTAAGTATAATAATAGTTAATAAGTTTTAATTGCATTCTGATATGGAATTAATTGTGTCGAATTTGAGTCTTAGAAGACGCCTTGTTTAAGTCTGACAAACATTTTTTACAAAATTAACTAACTCTCTAACAAGCAAGCAAAAGAATCAACGTACTTGTAATGGTACACTTGTACTGTTAGTTACAGGCTGAGCAGGAGCAACCTGTTGGGTAGCTTCTAATGCATCAGGTACAGGCTCAGTTATGCTATTCTGTTCTTTAGCTGGTACGCTTTCAGTGTTTTTGTTAGACTGTTGTTTTTGTTTTTGGTTTTCATGTCCTTTAAGCATCATGGAACATGCACATGGTGTTAGTCTGGCGACAGGATTAGGGTGACATGCTTTCTTGCAGACACAATCTGGAGTGTTGTCAGTGCATATCTGTATGTGTGGAGAAAGGTAAGAAATGGAGTCAAGTGACGTCATAATGAGTGATTGAAAATCATGCATGAATGGCGTAATGAAGGGAAATCAAAATCTTTGAAATCTTTGGATTGTAATTTTTTACTACAGTCCTGAGTAGAACACCAAAACTTAAGATATCAGGAAACAATAGAACTTCAGCGTAAGAACCGTGCAAGAACCCATTTTTCAGAGATTATATTGGTTAATCTCGACTCTAGATCAAAAGATTTGAAGGATTGACGGGGGGGTGGGGGTGTTTACATAGGCAAAATGGGTGGCGGGTATGTACACCCCCGAAAGTCTCTCAAAAGGGTACAAAAACCATTAAAAAGAAAAGTGAGTCTCTGTAAGCGTCCAAAAATCACGAAACTCAAAATTTCCTCTCTCAAAGGGTGGTGATTTTCCAAAATTTGGACCAAAATCAAGTGACAATCGACAAAAAATTTGAGAAAAGTCTCTCTAAGGGTCCCAAAAACGCCAATTTTTCCTCTCTCTAAGGGTCGATTTTTGATTATAATGAAGATTTTAATGTGTCGGTGTTTCCTGCCCGTTGGTCGTGTGTTATAGGTTCTGAAGTTACATTGTGCTGTAAAAAGTGTCTGTTACACGGCGTTCTAAATCTAGAAATCGCTGCACGCTTGCTAGGCCTGTAGATTTAGAACGCCATGGTTTGTTTTGATTTGCCTTAAATGCGATTGGGAAATGCCATACGTCTTAATGAGCGTAATTTGCCAGAAATTATCATGCATTGATTAGTTGGTGCATTCATTATAAATATCCAATGAAAGCTTTCCGCATAAACAATAAAAAATAATTTACTTACCGCTGGGGCGGCTGCAATTGGTTGAGGAACTAATGGGGCGGCAGAGGCGGGTTGGCTTGCAAATCCTTTCTTATCGTCACCCTCACAACTGCATGGGTTTAAAGATGCAAAACTTTTTGGGTAACACGCCCGCGTACAAAGACATTGTGGGCTATCATCAGTGCAGAGCTTTGGACCTTGTCCAGTAATGGATTTGGCAGAATTAGCTTCCATTGTTGCGTTTGAGACTTGCTCTTGGCAAGTACATGGTTCGTTCTAAAATGAGAGAGATGAATCATTTATCTACACTTGAAAACGAGCGAATTCGAATTATAAATGATTTTTTTTTGCTACAAATGTAGAAAAATTCAATTATAATTTGCAGAAGATTTATGAGAATTAAGAGTCTGATTTTTCAAGCCTTCAACGCCTCCAGGTTCCATCGGAAGTCGGACGTCGAAGATTATTCTAATTACTTTAATTGGATTAATTTCCGCGAGATTTAATTTCACGTTTTCACGAATTTTAGTCTTCTATGCGAGAATATAATTCACGAAATCGCGTGAGATAGCTGACTCGCGAAATTATATCCATGCAATATTTTTAAGATAAGTGAGGTAAATTAGCTATTTGTGACAAAAATTAGCGTTTTCATGGCCATTACAGTATAACAATCATCTATAACAAACAAACATGTTACTTACATTAGCGACAAGTTTAGGGTAACATGATTTCTGACAAGCACATTCAGGGGTTGTGCAGTTATTGGCAACAGTCACATTCTCTGCGTTTGTAAATTCTTTGAAGCTTCCCGAGTCTGTGGTCAAAGTATCGTTGCTAGAGCTGGTTGAGTTTTCTGGAGTGGTTCTTGTTTCACTATCAACTGTGATGTTATTGGTAGCTGGTGACAGAGTGTCCGAGTTTGTCAGACCAGCATTTGGTTGTTTTGGTGAGTTAAGATCTTCTGTAGCAGGACTGCTTTCATTTTTGGCGACTGCAGCTCCACTGGTAGTTTGATTGATAAGTGCGTCTGGTGTGTTGTCGGTGATTGGTGCCGATGCTTGATTCTGGATTGGATTTCCTTGAATAGGAGATGGTGTTGGTGCAACCAAGGGAGTCGTTTGGTTCTGGATTGGATTTCCTTGGATAGAAGATGGTGTTGGTGCAACCAAAGGAGCCGTTTGGTTCTGGGAAACCTCTGGTGAGTTTGGAGCTGATTTTGGTGCTGGTAATATTTCAGCTGGAAGACTTTCTGGTTGATTTGCTGCAGCATCTGGTGTTTTTTGAGATTGTTGGGCTGGTACAATACCTTCGGCTTGAGCTAGAGGAGCATTCAACTCAACCAATGGTACTTGAGCATTCTGTCCAGATTGTGCAACAGAGACTGTTTTGTTTTCTGGTGTTACTGGAGCGACTGGTGCAGCTTGGTTTTGTTCTTTGGCTGCAACGTGGTCCTTGCGTTTACCACCGATTGGTTTCTTGGCTTTCTTGACATGTCGTTTTTCTTGTTTGCCAGTGTCTTAAGGGAAATGAGAAAGATAATGGGTAGTTAGTTTTGATTAGGAAAAGGAAAGCTTTATGAAATATTACTTCTCCGGCGTTGGCATCAGTTTGGAATATAAAGTCCATTTTGAAGGTTTCTAAAGAGTATTTCAGCTGGTCAAAAAAAATGAAATGATAAACACGCTTAGGTCACATTCTTCTTAGATTCTTCTTCTCTAATTCTTTTTAATACGTTAATTATTCAATTATATGATATACGTCGATTTATCAAAACGACCTTAAAATCAGTCCACTTTCTCTAGTTTAAACTTTTCTAGACCGTTCTAAATGTTGATGTTATGGATTGTTCTTAATTTATTCTTAGGTTTTTGAGAAAATTACCTATAATGAAATAAACGTGATACCTCTTTTATCTTCGTATAGAAGCTTTGTCAATGTATGATCCACATCTAATTTATGGTTCAAAGCACCACTTAGTTTAGATTGTGGTTGTTCCAATAACCATGAAGCATATTCGGACGCTGCTTGGTTGACAGTCTGTAAATGGAACGAAAATGAAACCATAATTGAAAAGTTTGTTGTAGAGTGTATGAAGAGAAGTTGTATGTACTGTAGATATGTGAAAACATTTTTTAACCTTAAGCGAATTTTAATTCTTACTTTTTATTTTTGATTTTAGACCTGATGATGATCAAATTGATCGAAATATATATATTGTCAACTAAATAATGATACCGTTGTTGGATCTTATTTTTCAAAATTACCATATTTGCCACAATAATGTTTTTACCAAATCGCATAATTGAAAAATCAAATGTCTTTGCCAACAAACGCAAATTTCTCTCTTATGTTTAACCTCAAATAGCCGTTGGCAGTAATAGAAAAATAGAATAAAACTGCTATTGAAATCTTGGTTAGGGGATTCGAAATCACAATCGTTCTTTTTTTTGTTTCAAGTCATTGTGAAAATTCAAATGTTTTTGGGAACTGATTACGGTGAAATAATTTCTGACAAAAAAAGTCAAAAAGTTGACTAAAAACCACTTATAATTATTTTTTTGACATCAAAGAGGCCTCGATAAGCGTATTTCAACGAATAAAATGTACATTTTAGCAGTAAAAAGGGAAATAGTCGTTAAAAATATTATCACCCATATAGTGTCATCCGCGAAATTAATTTCCACTAAAATCTTAATACTTCTCCGATGAGCTCAACCGCTAATTAATCCTCGTGAAATGACCATCACCTTTACAAATTCTTTAAAAAGAACAATCTATATTAAGTCTTCGATGGCCAAAACAAGAACACGTTAGGAACATTTTAGGGCTTTGCGGACTCTTACACACCCGGTTTCTTAGAAACATTCACACAAATACTCACAAAATGGTGAAAATAAGAACATGTTAAAAACATTTTTAGGCTTAGAACTCAAAACGTTAAGAACATCTGCAGGCTTCAAAAATTTAAGATGTTCTTATAAGAAAAACTTGGATTTTCCTTTTTCCCTCGTGGATGAACCATCACAAAGAAATTCATCTTACATCTTCCTCATCAGCCGATCGTGTGACGTCTTTCTTTTCTTCGTCATTGCGATTCAATGTCGAGAACAAATTCTCCAGTTCTATAGAAAAAAGTTTAAATAACGCCCGAAGCTAGAACCCAATAGTTTACTTTAGTAAATTAGTAAATCAAATATTACTCAATTCAATTCAATTATGTAAGCGTAATTTATGACATAAGTTATCCTTAAAATTTTGGAGCATTAAACCAACCAATTAGAGCCCTTGGCTGAACCCCCTCCCCAAGAAACCGTTATGTGACTCATCGCTTATTAAATAAGCGGAATTAATGAATACGTTAAGATATTTTGAAGTCATTTGATTCGTTTACCTGACTTGTCAGCATCAGAGATTTTGGAATCACCAGTCCAATCTTCTCGTAGACCAAACGCTGCAAGAAAAGAAATTGAACTTAAGGTATGTTGGTGTTCAGCGAAGCACCCAAATTGATAGGAGTTTTATTTCTGTCAAGTACTTCTTCAACATTCAAACAAGCAACATGCTGAATGGACCTACCTGATGATGAAAGTTAGTTAGCAATGCGAAAAGAAAAATGAAAAAAATCAGTCAGAAAATATAGCATTTAGCGAAAATACACAACACAATAAATTCATCATTGATTGTTGATGGGGGGAGAGAGAAAGGTTGTAGGGAAAAAATAAATAGGAAGTTCTGGTCGGAAAAATCAGTTTTATTGACAATTGAATCATGCTTGATGGTGAGCATTGTTATCAATAATGTTTTTGTGTGAAAAACATAGAAATACAAGGAAAAAATCCATTGAAAATCTGAAAAAACGGCGATTTCCAGCAACCGGAAAACAATTTTTTCTCAAAAATCGAACTCGGCCATTTTTTGAGCATTGCGAATACGCATTTCTGCAAAAAACCAGAAAAAACTAAAAATGAAAATTCGAGAAAAAGTCAAAAAACCGGTTTTTCCGGCATATTTCCGGCATTTTCGGCCGGAAAAAATGGTTTTTCGAAAATCGGGCTCCGTCACATTTTAGGTATTGTCATATTGCATCAGTGTGCAAAATTTCATGAAAAATATATAAAGTACAGCTTGAGAAATTCAAGAAATACTGTCTTTCCGGCGAAAATAGGTTGTTCCAGCGACTTTTAAAATAGTTCCGGCTTCAAAAATCAATTTTATTGAAAATTGAAACATGCTTGATGGTGGGCATTGCTATTAATAATCTTTTTGAATGAAAAAACAACCAATTATATGGAAAAGTCCAATGAAAATCCAGAAAAACGGCGATTTCCGGCATATTTCCGGCATTTTCGGCCGGAAAAAATTTTTTCTTAAAAATCGGACTCGGCCATGTTTTGGGCATTGTTAATACGCATCTTTGAGCAAAAGAAAAAAATCTGAAAAAACTCGAAAAAATCTAGAAAATGCCAAATTTTCCGGCATATTTCCGGCATTTTCGGCCGGAAATGACTTTTTTCGAAAATCGGGCTCCGTCAAATTTAGGTATTGAATTTTTTCACAGTGTGCAAAATTTCATGAAAAAATATAAAGTAAGCTCAAGAATCAAGAAATACCGTTCTTTCCGGCGAATCGGCTGTTCCGGCGATTTTTAGAAAGTTCCGCTTCAAAAAATCAATTTTATTGAAAATTGAAACATGCTTGATGGTGGGCATTGTATTAATAATCTTTTTGAATGAAAAAAAACCAATTATATGGAAAAGTCCAATGAAAAATCCAGAAAAACGGCGGTTCCGGCATATTTCCGGTATTTTCGGGCCGGAAAAAAATTTTTCTCTCAAAACTCGGACTAGGCCAATGTTTTGGGCATTGTTAATACGCATCTTTGAGCAAAAAATCAGAAAAAACTAATGATGAAATCTCGAGAAAATGCCGAAAAACCAGTTTTTCCGGCATATTTGCGCCATTTTCGGCCGGAAAAATTTTTTTTTCGAAAATCGGGCTCCGTCACATTTTGGGCATTGCCATTTTGCATCATTGTGCAAAAAATTAGAAAAAACTAATGAGCCGATCCCGAGAAAAGCTGGCAACAGACGAACGAACGGACGAACGAACGGACAAGGGTTAATTTAAAGGACTACCTTAGGTAGGTCCAAAAATTTACTTGAAAGAGAGAAATTCTTTTTTGCTCACTGATACAGTAGTCTATTTGGAATCTTTTTGACCAAAAATATTCGGTTGACAAGGTCAACTTTTAGTAATATCCATTCAAATTTCATTAACACGGTCCCGTCGTCCGTCAAGGTCAGAAACCCCTCCCCGGGACTCGAGCAAGGTAAAGAACTTGATATAATGAACTACAGAGGAGTCTCCATAACTCGAACACGCACGGGGGGTAATATAAATTTGTTCGAAATAAGGAAATTTCAAGTTATGGAATAAGGTCTATTATAAGGCATTGTTAAGTGAAGGAAGGAGAAAACTTGTTCGAGTTAAGGAGACATTATAGAGGTTCAAGTTAGATAGACTCTACTGGAATTGTAACACATGTTTTCAAGTGCATGCTCTGAAAAGTATGATCAAGATAACCGCTCACGTATTGACACTGTTGTGACCTTTCGGTTTTTCTTAATTTCATAATGTTATAATAACGCCTTAATTGATTCTCATCCTATGTAATAAACAGTTCCTATAGAGTTGCGGTCTCCGTCTAGAATACCATTACAATATATCATGATCTAGTTATCAATTACATCATGTTACATGTCAATAGTATTACGTAATGGTGACGTTATTGATAAGTCTAGCAAGAGGTTATCATCGTGTCTCTATTAAGTATATTGTAAGAGTTGCCACGAAATCACTGTGTAAGAGAGGATGACTGTATCAGATCGCACAGCTTCAGTGTTTCTATCTGATATTCGTCATAAAGTTGACGCTCTCTCTAATTTGATATTCTAAAAGCTCCCGTTTTTTTAGAATGCAACTTGAAGGTTTTTGCACTAATAATAATTTTTGCTAATGTACTAGAAAAAAGATTGAAAATCGATTTCTCGAAACGACAAGGGAAGCGAATTTTGTAATTCAGATCTGATGAAGAAGAAAAAAACGATAGAATAGTTACCGTCTTTGTTATCGACGTCATCTGTGTCAAACGATCGTTTCTCTGTAAAAGAAAAAATATATAGTGAATACACCTTTTCGGCCGCAGTCGTGCGGTCGGGCGTGTGCAACTTTATTATTTAATTATCCCACTAAACTCGATCCAATCCTTTTTTTAAACTTTTGTCTATTGTCTTTAGGTGCGAAAAAAAGACTAGGACGGTCTTCTGAGGGTGGTAAAACGGACAACAAAATGTCCGCACGGTCGAAAAGGTGTACTCTCTTGAATTATTTAGTTTGGTAGAATTACTACAACACTGGTCAAAACATATTTGGAATTCTTAGTAATTTGTTGTTTTTCGAAATTTCAAGTACGAGTGAGAATGGCAATTTCAGCCTTTCCACTTTATTCCATCGGGTTCATCGATTCGGATAACATTTATTGGCTTCCAAGCTATATTACTTATTGGACCATTTTTGTACTTTTAAATCCTGAAATCCTAAGCCTTAAAAGCTTTAATGTTAAAACTATACTTTCCAATCCTAAGTTAAAAATCACTCTTGAGTTTTCAGATTTTGTGGGAATCTCCTTTCTTTCTCAAATACTATGGCCAGTATTGTAGTTGCTTTTCATCCAGCGTTAGCGCAAAAACAACGTGGGTCACGCAATCTACCGTCAACTGCTCTAACTTGGGACTATCTGACAAAACATGGGACGGCAATTCGGCCACCATTTCACCGAACCTCCAAAGTCATTTGATTTGAGTTAAGGAGCGGCGTATTAAAAAATACACGATTCCTCTTTCGATTTTACAGTAAGTGAAAATACAGACCAAATATGCAACAGTCCCATGTTTCGACCAATCATCCCAAGGTAGAGCAGTTGACGGTACGTGGATTATAAATCAATATAGGAGATTAGGCTATACCCTATTGACTACAATTTGTAGGAGAGAGAAACCTGGATTACATACGTTGTCCTTGATCTTTCTTGTAAACAGAGACGCATGACGTATCTGTTATTTTTCAATCCCTTAGGCAAGACCTATTGCGCAAAAATTTTATTACAAGTACCTTTTGCGAACTAATTTTGACAAATTCAAATTCAGCGAGAACTTATTTTTAGCAAATAACATTTTTCAGCGAGTAACGCGATATTTTTTTCGAGATCTAATTTTGGTGAGCCAGCAAATATTTTGATTTAAATTAAATAAGTTCCCTAAAAAGACAATAATTATTTTAAAATTTTTTGTTTCTAGATTCGATGCATCTCTGAAAATAGTAAAACTGGTATAAATAGTTATAAATCTGACTGTTGGACGAATGAATACAATGTTTTGAGTTCCCTAATCTGCAAAAGGAAATACTGTCGCCAAGGATTTTAAATTTCATCGAAAATCCGTCTCACAAAAGAAATCAGCTGCTGGCTATAAGCCGAAATTTAAAACAAAATTTTGCCGATAATAAGTCACAATATATATAAAAGCTCGAAAATTATGAAAATATGAAAATGCGGTTGAGAAGGGTCGGAATATGGTGGGAAAGAGCAAAGATGTTTAAAATAGACGAAATGTGGTGAATTGATATAAATCGCGCAAGAATTGGTGGATTATACGGAACGGTTATATTTTAGTGAAGTTTGAAATCAAGTTTTTGTAGAGAAGTTAGCAATAATTTGGCGATAATTTGGCATAGTCTATTCTGGGTGTACAAATGATCAAAGTGAAAATTAAAAATTGATTTTTATTCATTCTTGACATTTCGGGGTCTTCGTTGCACCACGATCACAGTAAAAGTGTATAAGCCCGTCAAAGGGTCATAAATTCTACATAGTAATTTGGACCGAAGTTTGAAAAATTTTGGCAAGAAAATGTTTCATAATGTGTAATTACAATAGACAATGCATATGTACTCCGTGGTATTAATCGAGTGTATTCAAAAAAAGTTTCAACAATATCCTGATAGAAATAGCATAGAAACGAATCATTCTAGCCTTGAATCAAAACAATAACCTTTATTTCACAAAATAGAAATTTTTCTATTTTATTTTGGAGAATTGCGGTTGATTGACTAATAAGCTATCCTTTTTTGATCTTTTTTTCTGTTAAAAAAAAAGTTTTAGAAGAAAATTAAATTATAGAGCAGTATAGAGAAACATGTGAACAGGAGACTACAAAAATAATTTTAAAGGAACAAAAAGAAATTATGAGGGAAAAATGGTAGCAATGTATAGTAACAAAAATATTGAATTTAGAAATAGTTTCAGAATCTAGAAAGAAATAATAAATTCAATTAGAACTTTCTTTATAAACGGATATTAATAAAAGTTTGAGGATTTTTATGACATCTAGGTATGACACATGTAAAAGAATTGGTTACTTTTTGATGATACTTCAGTTCTCAGTTGATTTGAATGACTTTGGGTGAGGTACTGGTTTGGAAGTATTCATGAAGGGTAGTTTTATGTGACGTTTCGTTTAAAGTCTTTTAAATTACGTATTGATTGGAAAGCTTTTGTTGTGAATTATATTACTTTTGTTGTTGTTTTCCAAAATGTATTATTTACTTGATGCTAATGAAATTTAAATAAATGTTGTGAAAAAGAAGGCAGAAAATTTTGATTATTTCATTGATGCTTTTATAACTAATCAGCTATGTTGTATTTGTAGGCAATTCTTTTTCTGTACGAGGACCAGCGGAAGCGGGGAGACTAGGGAGACTTCAGCCTCCCCGCGCAAATGAGATTCCTTTCAAATTCCTAGCAAATTTTACCTCATTTTGAGCCTCCAGCCTCCCGACTTTTGCGGTTGTTCCGCTTGGCCTGTGTACATATAAAAAAGAAACATTTTCAATTTTCACAGCGTGTTGCTCCAACACGTTGGCAACACGCTTGTCCCAGGAAGTTTAAGCTACAAATGAATCGACAAAAAAAGATTAAAATAGGAAATTGATAAAAATTGTATGTAGCATAAAATATTTGCATTAAAATTGTCAAGAAACGATGTTGGAAAATATTTATTATTTAAATAATTTTGAAATCTTGAAAAAAGAGTATCCAAAAATCTTATCAATATTTAGAAGATAAAAACAAACTGATTTTTTGTCAAAATATTCAGAAATTTTTCACAGTATGTCTTCGAAATTATTTTCTTGTTTTAGAAAATGATTATTTTGGTTAATTCTATCATTTTATCATGTATTATCATGTATTTTTCTTAATTTATCATGTTAAAATCAAATGAAGCATAAAATAAGTGAATCTGTTTAAAAAATTGTTTTGAAAATAACGTGGTATAAGAAAATGACATGATAAAATTCATGACGGCTTGAATTGCACGAGATATTTGCCGGGCAAAACGTCTCATTTACGGGTCCAAAGTTAGATGCTCATTACGGCAATGATTAACAGGGTTGCAGGCCGCTGAGTCGAATAACTGTCTTGAATTTGTGGATTTCGATCACTGATGGATATTCTTAACTTTCGGAGAAAATCATTCGTTAAGCTTCTTAAGTATTCTTAAATTAGGATCCAAATTCAATCTAAATTGGGCATATAGTACGTACTTGAAGCATAAAATGGCATTTTTGTGAATTTTTTTAGCTTTTCTGGGGGGGGCTGTCCCCAAAATGCTCTATTCTTAGGTTCTGTTGCTAAACTCCATTATGGTGATAGCATATGTTTAATTATTTGGCAAATTTCATCATGCTTATAATAAAAAAAGCGTGAAGTCAATCAAATTCTTTCATTAATTATCACCAGGCTAGAAAATATGAGAAAATGAACAGCAGAGGTGACCTACCAAACCATCAAAACAGATATGACGTGTACAACTGGTTGTCACAGCTTACAACAAAAGAACCTTTAATCAACCAATGGTTAAACGAAGGAGATGGAAACCATGTCATTGAATTGTATAAAAACAATGGAAACCAATCGAATGGACCAAGTAAGTTAAACTCTCAACCTTTTACTTGGACCCAATAGGGGTTGAAATAGCGAGTTTGTGTGTTTTTCTGCAACGGAAACGGATAGCTTCAGACCAGCTGAGGACGACGGTAAAAAAAGGCACTTTTACTGTCCTCGACTTTGCGGGTCAGAACAGCGGGTTTTTTTTAATCCGCTGGATACACTCTTCATTACAAACAAGAGTCCCTTTAAAAATGATTTCCCTTTCAACTCCTTCAAAATCTAATAAAAATACATCTTACATAACACGAAAAAGCCTGAAATTCCAAAGAATTTTCTCCACCCATTTCTGGTCGACCATGGTTCAAATGGTTACTTCTTAAAACAGACACTTGGTGTATCGATTATTTGTCTAAAGTAGTCAATACCAGCAATATTTATGTGAATTTTTCAGGTCTATGGGTATGGGTGGTTTGTTTTCTATCAGTGGCTGTGATTTGTATGGGTATTGTGATTCTGATTGGATTGGGAAAGTGTTGCAAATGGTAAGTCTTCATTTTAGAATCTGTTTTACCGAGATGGGGAATCCGACTTTGGAGTGAGTTTAGAGCGAATCAACACATGTCAGACACCGATAGAGGAAATTTTACAAACACCAATTTCATTGGTTTTGATAGTTGAAAGGAAAGATTTGCACTTGAAACATCCCTGTCACACAGCCCCGGTGAAACCCATAGTGAGGATAAATAGGAATTTTAATTTTTCTGCGGTCAAAGGTCATTGGGGATGGTATTGGAGAGCAATTTTTTCCATTGAATTTTTTAAATGGGATGAAAACAAAGTTTTCTAGTGGGGCTGAAATTGTTGGGTATTTCTCCCACCGGGACGGAATTTTTGGCTAAATTGTTGAGTGAGGCGGGTCTGTGACAAAGGGATGTCTTGAAAATCGTTAACGATTATCCAAATGAAACTGTATGGACTGGCGTTTCTTGTCGGGAAGAAAATATTCAAAAACACTCAATAATCGATCATGGCTGTTACCATTTCCAACTACCTCGTAACCAATATTTTTTTAATGTATTCGTTGTTTTAACTTAAATTACTGACTTTGCGAGAAAAGATCACTTTTATTAGAAATCGGTGTCGAATAAAGATTTGGCAGTACAGATAACGAAGTGACGGTTCTCAAAACAATACATGCTGAATGATATCACTTTTATTTTCAAACAGGGAACCAAGCCATGGAAAAAATTACGATTTATGGAAATTGACCAAGACTGGTGCTCGAAAGTTGTGCAAAAAGTAGGTCTTTATTTTATCGTTTATCAGTACTTTTCTTAATAATGCGATTGTTCTTTTAAAGAAAGCTAACTTGGGACACTACTCTTGGGCGGTACTTTTCTCTAATTTAATTTTTGCAATGAGAATTCTAATTCTTTTATTCAGAGCATCAAGGAATCAAGGGCGCAACGATAGAAATGGTATGACGTTTGTTTCTTTGTAAACCTACTCGAAGAAGGTAGAAGTACAAATAGTCTCTCGAAACCTAGCCAAACGTTAATTTAGTTATCCACGATTAACTTCAAATCTAATTGGGTAGAAAACTTTTCAATTCGCCAAAATCAATTAGCCAGGGGATGCTTAGTAGATCCCAGAGTATATTCGACACAAAACAGATTGAATGTTTTTATTGGTTGTTCTGAAAGAAAGGTTCACTCCTCAATGCTGATAGCCATAAAATTAAATTCATTGATTCATAGAAAATGGTGACCCTTATGAGAGGCCAGTAGCCATGCAATTAGATGAAATTATTGTGTACCAACAAGGACGAAGAGTGACTCTCGAAAATGATGAAAAAACTCAATTGTTGAAAGAAACCATAGAGAACCAACAAAGTGGTAAGAAATTCTAGATCTCAAATGTAACAGAAGACAAGAACTGAAATTCCACAAAAAAAATTTATGTTGTCTGTAGCATTATTACATTCAGCTTTCTTTTTAAATTAAGATGGCATGAAAAGGTATAAAGTTTTTTTTTGGATTTCAAATGCGCGTACACCCCTTAACTAGGTCTTAGGTCCATACCTAACAAAGATTGGGCCATCTCATATAATGCCAGTGGCACTTGATGGGTTAATCAGACAAGTCTTGACCGAAGGTCTTCAACAATAGCCTACAAATTCAGTAAACTTAACTCCTTGAATTCGTATTTTTTTAGATTCTGATCGAAGTTCACCATTTTCGCCTCAACGATCTTCAAAGAGAGCAAGTTCCAAACACAATAGCGTGCATTTCAGCCCAGACCGCGTTTCTTCACCTAGCCTGAAAGCGAAACAAGCTTTACAAAAAATTAAATGTTTAACAAAAACACTATCAGCCTCTGGGACAACACCTGATAATAAACCAACAGTTGAGAATTTCCAGGCTAGACCTTTACCTCCATTGCCAACTTCACCAGAGTTTGTTCTACAAGAAGATTCACCTTTCAAAATTCACAGTCTATTTGACACTAGCCTGGATGAGCAACGTCATAACTCACACGGTGAGACAAAGGCTAAATTAAAATTAGAAGACCTTGAAAGACGCCTCCAAAAGAACTCTAGTCAACAAGACTTATACTTGATTGACTTTACATCAAAAAGGAAAAACACTTTATCGGAATTTAGAAAACATAAATCGACCTATAAAAATCGTGCAAAGGAGATAAGTATGTTTGAGATGCTGCGGAATCGATCTAGTTCCATCGATGAGCGATTATCAGAAGCATCATTGAAACGACAGCGAACTCGCGTAAGACGATCACGAAGTTTAGACGACTTGGATAATGTTACGGTAAACGAAATCTATGTCGATATCAAAACGTATGAGGAAGTACCTGAAGAAATGCAAAAACAAACCCCCCTGAAAGAACCATACGATAGCAACCGTGTAACGGAATATTCACCTAGAGACGGGGGCTTAGCTATGATGTCTCCCCGAGACGGGGGTATGACAGTTAGTACAAATACAATTTATGGTACAATCAAAGGTGAAAACGCATACGCAAGAATCACCGACCTACCTGCGGTTGCAAATCGATTAGCAATACAGAACCGCCCAATGCCGCCCACTCCAACTTTACTGGACTTGTGTTTCATGAAGCAGAATCCCGCCTTGCCACCCCATCAACAGAATAAAAAACCAAAAAACCATATCTATCAGAGAGCAAATCGCGGGAGACCTCTTTCGCAACAATTTCCATCTTTTAGAAGTAGTATTTCAGGTACAAGCGGACCCTATGCCAAGATCAACGATGTTATGGGCTTACCAAGAAATTCAAGATTTTATTCATCAAGTTAATATTATCATAGATTTCGAACTGTAAAGGGTGTAGATTTGTTGCAGTTTTAATGCATCTTATTTTTGTGTAAATAGAAAAGGCAGTTTATATTTTGATGAAATAAAAAATCATTCATACCATGTCTTTTTTGCTCAGCTCTCTCCAAAAGTGTGTGATAGAAGTGGTCTAAACATTACAAAAAACAATAATATAACAGCCAAGTAAGTAACTTATCGAGTCATTCTCTAAAATAGGTAATAAGGAACAATAAGGCCCATGATGGTCCTGAACTGATCCAAATCTCTAATTCTTTTGGTTTTGAACCCCTTCTAAAGTCGATATATTCAACTTTTAAACTTTTAGCGAAGAAGCAATAAAATTTCAACGTAATAGAGAAAAGGCTTATTCTTAGAAATTTCAAATTGTCATCTCAACATTGGAAACCAATTCGATCAAAATACTAGCAGTTTTTACACAGTATCAGAGACGAATTTTGCAGGTAAAAATGTTTGTTAAACCAACTCGTCTCAATCCCAGCATTCAAGAGACAGAAATCTGTATTTATTGGAAAGGAGGAGCAGGGAAGAAGACAACTTTTAGAAGATTTGAGCAAGTCAAGTCAAAAATTGAGGGAAAACAGAAGTAAGTGTACTAAAAGATTAATTGCATGTTTTCTTTTCTTTTCTTTTTCCGCAAAATCCAGTTTAGGCACTATCTTCAACCAAATCTCAAGCAAGCTGCCTGTTCCTAACTGACCAATTTTCACCCGCGAAATAAAAAAAAAAAACAGGAAACTATGCGGACCTGCCAAACAGGAAAACTGAGAAAACCTTGGACCTAAGCAAGGTGTCATTTTAAACCATCCTGTACATATTCTTTCTACCATTTCTAATGAAAAATGGCTGATAGTGGGTATAAATGACGTCACACGGAATCGGTCTATACAAAATGTTTTAGCGAGTTTACATTATATTTGTTTGCCGTTGAAATGATTAAAGTTTATTGGTTGAAAATGAATCACGTGACTATCCGTGGCGCAGAGTAAAGTTAAAATATATTTGAAAGGGTAAACTGCAACAAAAAAGGGGAACAATAAAATAGAACAGTCAACTCTCTATAATTTGTATCTCTATGATTTGAATCTTTCTATAATTCGAACTATACTATTGGTCCCCTGGAAAGTGGTTTAACTACTCTCTGTAATTCGAATCTTTCTCTAATTTGAATAAAATTCTTGGTCGCTTGAAGATCGAATTAGAGAGAGAGTTAACTGTATTATTTGATACCTTCTTCTTCGCGTCGCTTTCGGACAACTGATTCGTGAGAAGCCTCGATAGAGTCTTCGTCTTCATCATCTGCGATAAGAAAAATATTAATGATAAGTTAAGAACTTGATACATCAGAAGGTTAAGATGACCGTTCTGTCCGTAATTTTTTGTAAAAATTGTGATAAAAGTGACACATGACATTTCTTGACGCTTGTCTCCCCTTAAAATTTGATTATTTGATCATTCTTAAAATATGATGTACTGTAAGGTACAACGAATGATTTTCGAGGCCAGCCCAGGCCAGCTCAAATTTCCAAAGACTAAAACCCGAAAGTTTTGTATTGGTATTTTCTAATTACTTGATTGGATTGGGCTACCCGTATAAAGGAAGCGTGTCCAAGTTTAGAGCTGACTAGTTCGCCGTATTGTTCTGAATTCTGGTCGCTAACAGCTTGAGTCGAATGTTTTCAAAATCGAACGTTCGGAAATCTAAGGTAAACTAGGAAACGACAAGGCGGACTAATCGACTTCAAAACTGGACACATAAATCTGTGAGCAGTTAGCCTATCTAGTGTGTAAAAGAATAGGATATCTGTGCTAATAGTAATACCTCTGTTTCTTCGTTGCTCTCTCAATAGTGGTCGATCAGCTTCAGCACTTGCTCTTCGTAATAATCGTCTAAAGCCATCGTCTAAAATATTGCATCATTTTTTTCATTATTCTGAGCTAATATTTTATCTAGAATAATAGCAGAATCAAAAGGAGAATGAAAAGGTTTGATAATCAAAGCCTTATAAAACACAATTCGACATGAGAATGAGGAAAATGCAATTGGTTTTTCTTTGAGAATAAGTTAGAAAGGGCAAAATATATATTCTTCCAAGAAGAAAAATAAATAAGAGCTTATGTCATCAAAAGAATCACAAATGCAAAAATGGTACCTTAACTTTATATTGCAATTTACATTAAACAAAACTTATTTACAATTTGAAAAAGAAATAACTCAAGATTCAAACAACGAACTTACTGGATATATGGAGAATATCTACAAAAACAACTTTGTAAAAAAGAAAAACCAATAAATCCTATCAATATAAAAAAAATCTCATTTCGAATTCAAATAGGAACTTGTTTACACATCGAAATTGGTTAACTTCTTGGCAACAAATTTGCAACATATAGAAATCACGAAATATATTTTAGACATACATCAACAAGCCATTAAAAATCACATATCAATAATAATCGACCTGTCATCCCAGTAAATCACGAATAAGACTTTCATAAAGGGTTGATCTCAGTTTAGCATAATAGTCCAAAGTCCCATAACTGCATCAAATTCATCCAATGCAATAAATTTACGTTGGAATTTTAATACCAATTTCTTCATCAGTTTCAACACCAGTTTCGTCGATAAGATGTTTCTTGGTTTTCGGATAACCTTCCAATATGCAATCCATCATGTCGGTTGTCATGCGTTTTCTTTTCTTCCAGTGTGTCACCATTTTACCTGTATGAACTTTAATCTTTTGTCGATCTTCTTTAGAAATTAAACAACGTCCATTTTTAATTTTGTTGATTTTAGATGTCAACTCCATATTCCTTTCTTTCAATGTTTTACATGCATTATCAAGTTCTTGTGTTGTCATTTGTTTTGAAAATGAAGAGATTTCACTGTCTTGGGCATGAACTTCTGATTTCAGTTTGGATAACTTTTCTTGCAAATCAGCTGCTTTGGTGTCAAGAGCTTTCAGCTCTTCAGGTTTGATATCCCCAAATTTCTCCTGGCATGGCCCATAGACCTTTTGTTTGCCATAAGTTTTCTCAATCACTTTCCTTTGCTCTGCCAGTGATTCAAGAGCCTTGACAACTGCAGTCTTACCAAACTCTTTGTGCAGATTTTGAAAAATATCAGTAGCACTGTATGGTCTGTTTTGTTTTTCAAGATACTCTTGAATAGTTTTATTTGGGTCTCGTTTAGAAGTCATTTTCTTTTTTATGTTGCTAGAATGGAACAAAGGCAATATAATGTTATTGCCCATAGCCATACCTCCTAAAATGCACATGATGAAGAATTTGATATTGACTTGAAATTTTCTCGGACCAAAAGTTACAATCTTCAAAAAGAGGCTAGGAATCTTTTATCTCCGCGGCTAGTACAAAACGCAGGTCACATGTCATTGACACAGGTCAGCTTTTTTTACTGTAAAACGCAAAAGAAAAGGCTTGAAAACATTCGTTATTGTCAAAAATATCATTTTGAAGGTATTTTATTGATCTAGAGGTCAAAATCTATCTACGACCTGTATTATATATTTCACTTCTATCACACATGTAAGGGCCCCCAAGCGGTTTGGGTGATCTGAATGCGTGAATTGGAAAGCTTTGCGTGAACAAAAATTGCATAAATTATGAAAAAACATTGCGTGAATTTGGGAAAAAAATGTGCGTGATTGCGTGAATTGAAGATCCACTGGGGGGGGGGCCACATGTAATAAGACTAAGAGTTATTTTTTCAATATTATTATGTATGTATGTTACAAATATTATATATAAAGTGCACGTGTTAATCAAAAATATCTATCTCACCTTTAAAACAGCACCCTGACAGGAAAATAACTATTTCACAATTGCTTTCTGATATATTATTAAAGATACTATTAGCGCCAAAAGGATTATATTTTATAAATATTTGAATATTTTCATACTGATCTTTATATTTTTGATAAAAATGATGCCACTATCTTTGTATCTCTAATAAACAGTCTCTTGAGTGCATTAAAGTTTTACGATTTGTAGTTTGTGACCTGCCTTTTGAACTAGCATGAATGGAAAAACATGTTGTTTTTTAATCCCAACCTTAGGATTTAGCCCAAAGCAAGTCAGGGAGGGACATGATAGCAGGTGTTTTCATGAGTACTATAGAAACAGTTGCTAAAATGGGTCATGATGCAGCAACGTAACATATTTCTTGATGAACACTCACAAAAGTATGTATAGCAAAAGTGGTGGATAGTGTGTTTTGATAGTTTTTTTTCAAAAATTTTGAGACAATACAAGGAGTATTTCATTTCATTCTCGTTAAAAGTGAGATTTCCCTTCTTTTAAACTATTTTTTGGAAGGCATAAACAGTGGCCAATTCCCCCCTGAGACCATCAAAAAAGGTCCCTATGACTTTGAATAAATAATCAAGGCCTAACAATTGAAGCAATCTCTTTAACGATCACAACTTTTGGATAGCTGTTTAGCTGGCTGCTGCACTAATCAATCTTTTTTGTAATTGTAAACTAATCTATGTTTAAGCAAAGAGGGTACAAAGTGATCTTTATAAATTGATATTTTGTCACTCAAAGAATTCTTTAATGTATAAAGCAAACACCATATAGAAAGAATATGTACTATTTACTGAATTCATTACGAGTACTTCTTTTTTAGTCTCTGCCATTGATAGCTGGTCACCATAAAATGGTATATATTAAAAGAAGAATTCATTTGGTTGTGGCCTTTTGCATTTTGATGGAGCTAGCAAGTTCTACAGCTTTTAAAGTTTGGAAATATGGTTTGCAGCTTCTATAGAGCTAAGAAAATAGTTGCCTTTTTTAACTTTCCCTGATAAGGCTGCAATCCCTAATAACTTGTGTTCAGGGTGTCCTGAATTGACTAAATTTTTCCTACATTAATTTTCTGATTCTTTTAAGTTGAAAAGTTGCAAAATTGTTGCAATATTTATCCAATTCTATCATGCAAAAGTTTTCACCAAAATTCGAAATTTCCAAGGCAAGAGAAGAAAATGTATGAATTTCCGCAGCAATTGAATTAAAAAGACAAAAAAGAGTGGAATTTCCAACACATTTCGCAAAAGTACATGGATGTCCTTCAGAATTTCCAACCACCACTGGAAGCAGGGGCAGGTACTTTCTAATTTGTTCACCAAACTTCGAACTTTGTTGAACTTAATCGAACAACAAAAGTCCGATTAAATTTTTTAATTGAACTTTTCAAAAGTTGCTAAAATTACAAAGTATTCTATTAAGTTCGACAAAACATATTAAGCTGGACAAAGTTCGACAACAAGAAATATTTGACAAATTCGACAAAAAGCTCCGCTCAACAAAGTTTGAGAACAAGAAATATTCAGCAAAAATTGAAATGTGGAAAAAGTTTGCAAACAAGAAAAAATCAACAAAGAGTTTGGAAACTATTCTAGTCGCGAGTTAGGGAGTTGCTAGTTTCGAGTTGGGGAGTTGCTAGTTTCGAGTTGGGGAGTTAAAAAATTACCGGCTACCGAAAAAGAATAACATACATCAAAAGTACGATTTTAAAAGTAAATGTAATATGAGAGTAATATATAACACATATAATACGTATAATACATATACCACCTGCAATATGCTTATTTGCCTTAAACACGTGCGCTGAGAGCATGGAAAGCTATTTTCTACTGTCAATTCATATCCATTTATATTTCCTGCATCACATTGAGTATAAATATAATTATTGATTAAAGTGACTTTAGAACCATTGTATTTTATAATGTGATCAAAATTTTTATTAAAAAGTGTCAATTCCAATGATAAAATGACAAAAGAAAGTGTCATTATTTTTCTAGCTCTATAAGCTATCCCTACGAATTTTTTGAGGCTAAGATGACTGTCAACTTACATCATTTTATACAATAAGCATCACTTGCAGTATGATCAATATTTGTTTGACAATCATTGTATTTAAAGATTTTGTCAATATTTTTACAAGAACGTGTCATGTTGTCAGCATTATGACAATGACATAACAGTATTAAAAGTATTTTGGCTTTGCTAGCCAGCACCTTACCATTTTCATGATCTTAAAGTCAGTAACATGTTTGGTACTGGCTAATTGGAAATTTGTACTTTTGGGCTACATTAGTTTAAATTAGAAAATTTTCGGTCGCCGTAAAGTTTTACGAACTCCCCAACTCGAAACTAGCAACTCCCCAGCTCACCAACTAGAACATTACCTAGACTCATCAACAAATCGGCAAAAACTTCATTCAACAACAAAGTTAGACAGGAGACCCGTCGTGTGTTTTTTTTATAATTTGATGTACACAAGACGGGTTCGAGCTGTGAGTCCAATATTGGACTCACACTTTTTACAGTGGGAAATTCGAATTTAGCGCTGTCCTCGCTTACTAAAATAAAAACCAAATTTCGAAAGTTGCGCTTTCTCTAAGAAAGTGTGACCAGTAAAAGAATAACAAAATTTGATTGGCTATGTTTTCAACCGTTATTAGGATCTGAGAAATTCAAACTCTCAGCCCGTACCATGCTATACATTTCGCCATCAGTTTATCAAAGAAGAAATCATAGCATGGATTCCCAGGCTACAACAAAGTTTGACTACAAAAAAAGTTTGACAATTTCGATAATAAACTCCATTCAATAAATTCCAATTTTTTATAATCGAACTTTATATTTTGAAGAATTTGTGAATATTCGATTAAAGTTAGACAACCGAACTTAGTTGAACATTAATGGGACAACACAGTTCGATTAAGCTTGACAAAGTTTGATTAAAAATACCGTTTGATTGGTTCAATTTAATTAATTAGCTACGCCTGGCGGGTTAAAAAGGATCTACCTAGCTAGGATTGCCTTCTTCGCAAACAGTTAAAATGATTCTGATCAGGGAATGATAGATAATTAGCTGAACTCAATCAAGACACAAAAAACAGGATACCATTCTAAGATTTTGGTTTTCTTGTAAAAAAATCTGCTTCCACACCCAGTCAATGACCAACTCAACCAACAAGAAAAACTTTCTCACCAAACAAAAACTTTCCCCATCTTGAATTTTTTCCCGCTGTTTGTGGAGCAATACCTCCTTTCCGGCCAAAAAGGCGGAAAACTGACTACGGATAGGACCTGAAACAGCGGAACTAGATCAAGCGCGATAGAGGGAAAAAAACACAGGAAAAACGTTGTTTGAATTTATCTACCAGAGTATAATCTTACGCATAACGTGTGTAGCCCGTAGATAGTGTATACCTCTACGGCAATGAATTTCTGTCTGTTTATAGACGACTCGCAGAGCGCATGTCGTGCACGAGAGACGCCTCACTCGGTTCTCTTTTTGGGCCCCCCCCCCTCTTTTGTTCCCACCCAGTAGAAGTACACATCATTACAACGTTTCTTCAGTATAAAAGCTCAGAATTAGTTTCAATATTCACTTTTTTGTTTCCGTCAAATATTCTTAAGTTAACTTTTTTGTTAATTCTTTTTACGACTCAAATTCTGCACTGATAAACATCAGAATATTTCACTAACCTTCATCGATTGCCAAACCATTAACACCAAAACCACCCAGACGTGCATAAAAAGCACAAAATAACGCACCAATAGCGATTATACGCAACATTATAATCATTCCATTTGATAAAATATTTTTATTGATAATTCTATATTTCAAAACGAAAAATCTTCAGTCAAAAAAAGATAAAACCACAATTATAATTTCCTTATAATTCCGTGATAAAAAACAAAGATATTTTATAATTTTGATATTTTATAAAGCAATTTAATTCTTTAGCTAGAGCAGCTCTTTGCAAATAGCGACTGCAAGCTAAACATTATGCTCAACCATGCGAAACACAAAAATCAGTCATGCGTAACTTAAATATTTATAACAACCAAATAATTGAAAATGGCGCGAAAAAAATAGAAGAAGTATAACTAAAGCAATGCAAGTACACATTTCTTTGTAAGGAACACGTTGTATAAGGAAATTGAGGCTGAAAATGGTCCGAAAAATAAGGAATTGTTAAGGAAATGCTCAGGCTTGGAATAATAAAACAAGTTAACGTTAAGTAAGTAACATTAATAGCTAAACTTGAACATTATGCACCTTATCACGAGTCACAAAAACACAAAAATAGTAAAAACAAAACGTTCACAATTCAAAAATGTCGGTCAAGGTAGACCCCCCCCCCGGGACTTGAAACATTATGCAGATTCACAAAAACGTAAACAAAACGTTCACAATATCATCAAAATATTGAAGAAACAATAATTCAATGTATGTCTCTTTCTGTATTGCAGTTTAACACAGCATCATATCAGTCCAAACTTAGCAGCTAAGTAAATAAAGAGCTCGATACGGGTAAGGAACCCCGAGGCTGAAATTATCTGGAAAAATAAGGAACTCCAGGCTTGGAGCAAATTTAGGTCCCTTATAAAAAAACGTGTATCTTGACTTATCAAAATATCACAAATATTCAAATGAAGCTTATTTATGGATATTCAAATAGTGCTGATAATAATGATAATGACAAATATTTTAGCAATTCAAATCTTAAACAGGCGTAGCAACAGGAAAAAAGTTTAACTGAAGAGTTTCATGAGATCTATTTATGTGCACTCGATTCAAAGACGACCGTGCGTGTGGCCCAAGATTAGGCCTTTAAAATTTGACTCTTACAGTGCAGTAAAAATTTAGCCAAATTTGATTTTCAGTAAATTTGGGCGAAAAATCAACCCTTCTGGTGCATTTTCTAGATTTTTTTTACCGTTTTAAGGCAAAATATGATCAGATTTGTTAAAACCTACACTCTTAGATTGCAATTCTTCTCATCTTTGCTCATTTCGACCCTTGCAATGCACTTTGGGAAGCTTGGAAAAAGGACTCTTAAAGGCCGTACGTACAGTAAGTCGTTTACCTTGGATTCCCCCCTCCCCGGCTGTAGACTACAATAAAATCTGTTTTAAAAATAATTGGCATTTAATTCGCCGAAATTTTGATAAATTCCTCTTGGGAGGAGAAAATATGATTACAAGTAATACTACGTTGAAAAGATCATTTTGGATGATTTTAAGACTTTAAATTCAGAAATTTTGAAAAATTAGAATGAAAGAAACAAAAAAAATTTGCACGGGACAAAAAAATTTAAATTTATATATTTTTTTGAAATTTGGAACTTCGCTCATTTTAAGTATTATGTTTTCAAGTCCTGTCTTTCTTGGATCAAAAGCCCTCCAAAGGCTAAAAATCGCCAAAAATGTGCAAAGTGATCTGTAACTGTAGCTTTTGATCCACTAAAGAAATTAAGGCTTCTGCCCATCCTCTAGCGAAACAAGTATAGGAAGTACATCTATAGAGGTCTGTGATTCAGACAAAGTTTCAGAAAAAGTATGAATTCAAAATATTTGGTGGAATAGGAAGTAAGAAGAATCTCCATTTTCATCATCAGTCGTCACAGTCTCATATTTTTTTCCTTTTTAATGCTGACAGCCAACCCAAATGATTATAATAATATAATTGTTTGTGTCTACTGAAAATCTAACAACATATGGAATATGCAAGGCGATATATCACGGTAGCAAGTGTGTCAACAATATTTATGTGCTTTTAGTGTGGTTATATTATATATTATACCATCCATCATCTTTTAAAGTTCTCTATATTCTGAGGTCCTACGCATTGCTAGATGCACTCTTCTTTTTTGGAGATGTTCTGCACAGAATTTCAGAACTGTTTAAGCACCTGCTTTAATCAGGGAGCTAAAAGATCAGCAAATTGTAAAGGGTTTTGATAGATTTCCAGAGACTTTTATGAGTAAATTTGGAAAACCTAGTATGAATCTATAGGTTGTAGAGTCTTCTTGTGTTCAAAGAAAGATATATCGATGACCCAAAAAGCAATTGTAGGATTTTTTTAACTGCCGTTTGTAATCGCTTCATTTTAAAAAAAGCGGCATTTCGGTTTTAGAGGCCCTCGTATGCTTCCTATATAATAAATGGCTTATGGTTACAATTGAGCTGAGTTAACATTTTTTCTTTCAAATGTAAAAAGCTATTTTTACGGTGAGTGCACTTAAAATATAGCTGTGGTTTTATCTAATTGTTTTGGCGTTCTATAGTAGATCATTTTGTTTGTCTAAGCAGTATCATTGTTAGTATGCGATGCGTTGTAGCATGATTCAGATGTGAGTAAACAAAAAATGTTTGATAGTATCCCACTGCGTTTCTTGAATATTCATGAATCAGCCCATTACACACCCTACACACCCATAGAATGATTAAGTCTTTGGCAATTCAAAACATATTTTAGACGGAATTATTTTAGACAGTTCCGTGCAAAGACCAGATTGCAGGTGCCCGAACCCGCTTTAGAAACTGCGAAAGATCTATTGGACTTGTCGGAATTTTTATTATCACAATAGAAAAAGTTATCCCCGTACTACAATATGAAACTCAGAAGGATTTTGAAAAACAGGGCCCACGCCACCGTAAAATAAAAATTTTTGCCCCCCCCCCCCGACTTTCAATTTCAATGCGTGAGCCCTGAAAAAGCGAAATATGTGTAATGTAATGTAATATAATCTAATCAAGCTCAACATATGAGATTCTTTGTTACGTTAAAGTTTTTATAGTCCGTCGCCACAGGCTATATTTTAGAAAGCTAAACTTTGCTGCTCATGGTAGAAAGACATTAAATTTTGGGATCCCATTGGATTTTATCCTTAGAATTCTCAACGGTTCACCGAGATGGGTGTTACTGGGTAATTGTTCGTACATTTCAAACAAAGAGAAGAGTTAAAATTCTATATTCGAAAATAACCAGAACACTAAAGAAATTTTTGTGGTTTTTAAAATGTTGCAGGGTAGTCTTCTTTTTCATCAAATGTTAATATGACTTTGGTTATACTTTGAGCAAATTAAATATAACATTTCATGCTCACTAGGAGGGTCTTAGGTTACAATCAAAACTTTCTTAATTTGTATTTAAATGCAACTTTAACCGTTATCAAGCATTTCAATGGCTTAAAATTGGTCATAAATGAAAAGTTTGAATTCAAAAGTTGTAATATTTTGATTCGTTTCCTCAAGTTTTGGCGAAATGACATGAAAAGGATATTTTCAACAAGAAATTTGCTCTAAAGTAAAAAAGAATTGAGTGTCTTCATTTTTAGAGACATGCAAGCTCAAAGTATAGAGAATTCTAGATATTGTAACGTTTTATTCAGAATTTTAAGTTCGGGTTTGAATGGCGAAATATGTAACAGGCGGTAAAGGAGGCCCCCCCAGCGGTTGGCGTGATGGCGTGATGGAGGGTTTTTCGTGGCGTGATGGCGTGAAATTTTGAAAAAAACGGCGTGATGGCGTGAAAATGAAGTGCCGGCGTGATCGTGAAATCGAGTTTTTTTAGGCGTGATGGCGTGAAATTTGCAGTTCAGCGTGATCGTGAAAATTATATTTATTAGTTGAATCGTATTTCTATGTCCATTTTAGCCAATTTAGAGGGTTTAAATTTCAAAATTTTCTTGGTCGGCCCCAACTATGGTGGGGCCTCCTATAAATTAGATTTCATTTTAAAACATAAAAGAAACGGTGCAAACAGTTCTATTCATCTGCCATTTATCCTTGTAACTTCCTTGTTTTTTTAGCAGTTTGCCTAGCTAGCAAAATAAAGTTGAAAATGCTATGAAGGGGTCGAAAATGAAAATTTTCCCCAAAGCGCAACCCATGGTTGCGCTTCCTCCGTAACTAACATTTCCCTCTCTTTCTTAGATGCTTATTCTTAGATGCATCCAAGACATCAGGTCTTATTTCAGGAAAATTACCATTTGTAGCAAAGCCATAAATTGAAAAAAGGTCAACAGGTTTATTAAGGGTAAATTTAAGCCGATTTGATCAAAGGAATCCTGTGATGTTTAAACATATTTTGGAAAAAAAGGAGTAAATGAGGTCGATTTTTGCCATACTAATTGAAAAATTTCTCCTGTCGCGCAAACCATGGTTGCGCCTCCTCGTCCCCTTTGAATTATCACGCTAATTTACAATTAATGCCCCCCTCAAGTTGCTGTACTTTTAAAAGATTTCCATTATTTTTACATGAATTATTTTTCAAATTGAATTGAAATGGATCCTAAAATAGCACTTTGAACCCTTCAAAATTCAAATATTTTCTCCGTTACCCAACGGGGCTTTGTTAATTTACTCAAACCGGGGCCCTTTGATGTGACCAGTTAGTTCTCCAACAATTTTTGATATGCATAAGTTAAGATTACGTCATTTTTCCTATCGAAAACACCCGAAAAAACTGGAATTTACCCCTGTGTATTACTAAAAATAGAGGTCAAATTTCTTCCAGATTTTTCGTGTGTTTCCGATAGGAAAAATGATATAATCTTGACTTACTTACGCGTATGAGAATGCCGATGAAAAACTGATTGACGACCATCAAACACACAGTTTATATAACAAAAATTATGAGCATGAAAACTAAATTTTCTAGGCGTAATGGCGTGAAATCGAGAAAAATCAGCGTGATCGTGAAAATCAAATTTTTCTGGCGTGATGGCGTGAAATCGAAAAAAAATTGGCGTGATGGCGTGAATTTTGGGTCCGCTGGGGGGGGGGCCTCGTAAAGGGAAGTACTATATAATATTTCATTGAAAACAGGTACAAATTTAAAAAAATGTCTCATATTAAAGTCACTGCTCCAACACAACTTCGTCAAGACACGAATTCGACATGATTCATTTCAAATTTACAAATCCATTTAACATGCTAAGCTTTCTTCTAACATTGGTATTAGGATTTTAAAAATATACTACTATCTTTCAAAATCCTTTTTTGTTTGCATAGATGTCATCATAATACCAGACAAGCTTGGATGGATTTCAAAAAGATTAGAGCGGATGATATCTCACTTCCTCAAAAAGATTAGCTTCAATATATCATGAGCTACCTCAGAATGGAAAGATTCTGTAAGGCTCATGAAATTTTTGAGTGAAGTAAACACTTCGTAGGTACCTAAGGTTATCACAGTTTCCCCAGTGGAAATTTTTGAATTCAATGATTTGGCTATATTTAATTACTAGGGTCGAGTGATGTATTTCTTTTACATTCTATTTTTCAGTTTTTTGCATATAGCTTTAAAATTTGCATCTTATTCTACCAATTTTGAACATTGCTGCTACAATCATGGACAAAAATTATGAGACAAGAGTAGAATATAAGCTTGAAGCCCCAGTGGTAATGTTTAAGGGCATTGGAAAAGTAGGTGGGAAGGCCATTCACACTAAACATTGATTCCCCACTGTGGGAGGGGGGACCATTCCATTGTTTTTCCAGCATTTTCCAGTGTTTTTCCCAAACATTAAAGTCCACAATTGTAGTCACAAACCCGGTGTGACTCCCGCCCTATTGGAAAATCTGGTCAAACAATGCGTCCCAATGAGAAATTAGTTTGATTCGCAAACCTCTATAGATATATCTCCTATAAGAAACTTTTTTCGCTTGAGGAAAGAAGCCTAGAGAAATATACCCTATAATTTCAGCCCCACTGAGAGATTGACTTCTTTTTTCATTCCTATTTGAAACTCAATGGAATGAAATTGCATTTCAAAAACATTCCCACTGGATTTTTTGAGCTTAAACAATAGAATCTGGATTCCCATTTGGATTTCGATAGAAATTTTATCCCCACTGTAAGAAAAGGATTCACCAGGGACAGAGATGTATGTATGTTTTATTTTATAGTGTTGACGATTCAACAAAAAATTTCGAATCGTACAGCCGTTTTTTATCCCCAATTCCGACATTCATACTCATTTCTTGGGTATCATATAGATCAAGTCAATATCTCAAGTTTTAGAAAAGCTCACTATTTCTTTCAGATTTTTTAGTTTGCATATTTTAGTCGACCTTTATACCTAATACAGCATAAAGCAAGTTAATTTCCAATAGGCAATACCTTCAAGTATTTAAGTGTCTGGTATCAAACTGAGTCAATGTTTTGTTTCTTATTTTACACACAATACACAACTCTGTCTATATCCCGTTATATTTTTACACTTTGTAAAAAAATAAAAAGGTTTGATTGATCAATTCCTCTTTAGATTATCTTTTGAAAAAAAAACTTCAAGTTTCTGACGGACATATATCATTCTTTATGCATCGTGGATGGAGAGTGTCGGTTTCTTTGGAAGGGAAATGGTGACTGATAAGCGCACTCTTCCACTGAGTTAAGCCCCCTATATGATATATGCGTCATTTGAGCCAAGGTAATAAGAAACAAGCAAAACAAAACCTTGACGCCATTGATACTCAATATCATGCTGCTGACACGAAGATACTTAAAATATTATCTTCTTACATCTTTTGTAAGAACATGAATTACAAATTGTCGTCATTGCCTTTTTACTCTATAAACGTATAAGAATGTAGTTTCACGGGTTTTGCTTTGTTTTTGATAGGCTTGAGAATGAAAAATTAACTTTTCTTAACTTCTAATAAGATATGTTTGTCCTGGAATCTTCAGTTCGTTTAACTTTCTTTCATAACCAGACAGTTTTAAAAGTTTTCTCAAACCCTGATGGAATTAGAGCTCTTCTCAAGAGTGAAAAAAAAATAAAAAAGGGAATCAAGGGTTGCCAAATACTAGTAGCGTGATTGTGAAATTACTATTGATTGTTTAGAAAGGACAACCTGCAACATTCTTCAAAATGGGGTTTATAGGAACGAAAATAAACGTGTAGGGAGGTTAATATATGCTACTAGTACTAGTATCATGTGACTTTGAATGCAATAAGCAAACCGAAGCACATAATTTCATAATTTTAATGAATTTCTGCATTGTTAGTAGCTGGTTAAGAGAATAAAGGATTTTCCTGAATTACCGGCGTGAATGGCAGTAGAACTGCAATTGAAAAATAATTGCTATATGTTCTTATAGAAATCAAATTCTTATAAACACATTTAAAATGACACTTTTCAATGAATGGCAAAGTCAATCAAATCATTTATTATGTCAAGAAAAAAAAGACATTTGATATGAGATCTTTTATGAAATGGAATGTGTATTCCCATTAGTTTTATGATCGTCATCGCACCATATTTAGATATGTTTTGGCTAACGTGGAGCGCTTTCGAAATGGTTTTCCTTTTTTCGTACAAAACATTCGTTATAAGAAACCAAAGAAACAAATACGTGACTTGGTTATTTACATTCCTAACAAACATTCTCTAAATGGTATTATACAATCTCCCAACAAATTATAGTCTGAATCACAGACCTCTACAGATATACTTCCTATATATACTTTCTATGAGAAAATTTTTCGCTAGAGGATGAGCAGAAGCCTAAACAAATTATGAACTTATGGCTTGTTAACGCATAAGGGCGGAGGTACTTAGTTTAAGTTCTTATTTCCATTCCCAAAGCGCGACGCGGCGTCACCATGCCATCGCGTAAACATTTTACTCACATACGATCAATAATAATTGCCAAATTTTTTTTCATCCCTTAAGAATAGCGCACATTAGTCTAAATCACGTATCACACATTAAATTTCGATTCTTAGAACGAATACGCTTTGAGGGTACTCCCTATTACTTTTAAGAGCTTTGTTCTCACAAAGACTTTAAACCTTATATCCTAACCCTAGTGAGCAATGCTTGATTGATAGAGCTTAAATTTGAGGCGGGATGCGTGACATATGGGTCATAGCTTCGGCTGTTATAACACGGAACCAACTTTGGTTCGATAATTTTCCTGATTGTGATGAAAGTTTGCTACGTAGCTCCCAGATTGCTTTAAACTTAAGCATGTAGCTTTAGTGTTACCAAATTTTGCTGAGTTGCCAGAATTAACAACATAACATACAAACTTACAAATTGTGATATCGAGAACAAGTTTTATAAGAACAGACCGCACTGCATTCTCTCTGTATCTATCGCTCCGGCGTTTATTATTTTTCGCCATCACTTCTTCTAACGAATCAAAAATTTTCAAGTTATTCTAAATGTGCAAAACAAGAGGAACACGAAAACACTATATTGTTCACAAGCTGCTGATGACCGTGACGGTACCGCAAGCACTATTTGATTTATATATATCTATAATTCTTATAAAAAAAGGTAACTATATAAATGTAACTGAGAGGGGGAGAGTACAAAAGTGAAAACGCAGAGAAGGAGGGTTTGTTTACATTCAAAGAAGACATTACGAAATGGACTGGGTACAAATTTCCCAAGATGCTTTGGAAATATTTGTTTTTAATGGACTCACTTACTAAAATAATTTCCAATACTAAGAAGTTCAGATAGCCATAGATGCGTTAACCCACGGATAGCACTATTTTGTAGAATTTCTGGTGTGACTGAACGCATTCTTGTCTGCACCAGAGACAGAGAAAGACTGAGACGTTTTACCCAAGTAAAGAACACCACAAATCTCACTTTCGTAAGTGGTTTGATCCTCCTAGCTCTCTCTTGTTTGTCATTGCAAATACCAGATAATTTTTCCCATTGCTGTTTTGAAAATTCTTAGAAGGTGATAAATACCAACCTTTTTATCATCACTTGACGACTGTTACTGTTACTGAAGCGTCGTAGCTTTCGAAGTGTTCTTTATCTTTATCTTTATCACATGATATATGCAGACTTCATACTTCAATTATAAGAATATCTTTTGTTGTTACTTTCACAGGTTTTCCAAAATATGATTGATAACCGAGCAACAAAAAGAAGACTCTCTGATGCTGACAAAAATGAAAGAATAGCGATGAGACAAATGGTCTTGAATATGTCTATGTGTAAACTACAAAAACGACATGGCAGAAAGGAACCATCATTACGTAGGACTGTAATAATTAACAACACAGTTCAGCAAATTGAACGAGAAATGGACAATGAAATGCTTGCTGAAGAATATGAAATGAAACATCAACAATATAAAGAAATGCACATGCATGTTGATGATTATTTTTCACCAACTTCATACACGATAGAACAAACAACACAATCTTTAGACGCACAAGTTACAACATTCACATTTGACGACACATCAAAGTTTGATGAGGATAAAAAAGAAAACAAATTTGGAGCTATTGGCGACCACAGGAAAATTAACCCATCTACAGACTGCTTTTCAAACAGACCTTCTGGCTATGTGTCTGGTTTCATGTGGGATAGTTTAACTTTACCGACCCTAACAGCACAAAATTCAAATCCTAACCCAATCCTAGAATCTGTTGAAGTTGGTAGTAATTTTACAGACGTTGATATATCTCTTTATGATTTTGATAATTCGTTTCAATCCTTCCAAGCAAAGGAATGGCAACCCTATCCACGAAGCTGTGCTTCCGAGTATAACCGTTGTCAACCTGATTCATTTTTCCAAGAGCTTGATCAAATCATGCAAGTCCTGGTTGGGGTATAGTTTTTATCAAATTTATTTTAAACTAGATTTATTCTCTAGCTAGTCAATAACCAAGCAAAAAAAAAAAGATTTGATAGGTATTCAATGCCTTTCTATTGATGTAAACAAAAGTTTCTCTATCACGAATTTAGTGATGTGGAGAGGGGCAGAGCTTCCAATAAACCTGCATGATGAAAAGGCTCAACAAATTTTATTGTTTGTTTATTCTCTTTTGTTTTGACTGCATGCTGTGCAATGTAGTGAACACATTATCTTCTGACAGTTTTTCTGAATATTAATTAAAATATTGAAGTTATTTGTAACATATTTTCAAAATTGACATTTTCATGTGTAGAAAGCTTATATACAAAATTAAAACTGTATTTTAAGGTATTCAATTTGAAAGAATCAGGCATATTTTTTTGCCTTTTAATTTGTTTATATATAAAAAATTCTTTTGAGTTTTCAAGATATTGTATTATTGTTTATCATTAAATTTCTTTTTTTTTGTATTTTATAAAGAAACTTAGAATATATCTATTCATTATATTTAAAAACAAAAAAATAAAAATTAAGATTGTTAGAATTTATATTGTTTTAGTTTGTATCATAGTTATTTTTCAAAAAAAGTCTTTAGAGTTAATATTATTTTATTATAGTTTTTTTCATTATTACGCATATTTCAATTTATAACTAGTGTTGCCTTTGTTTATTTTCCACACTGTTGGTGGCAAGATCTAGTATCTTTCATTGTTGAAACTTGAGCTTTTGGAGAGAAATTCGATCTGAGAATGGATACCCGAGCTTATGTTTTCTTTGGACAATTTCTGAAGTGTTTACTAAAGATCTTAAAATTTTCATGTTGCAAACATGCAAACTCATGTGACGTTAGCGTTGCTATAGCAGTGTTGCTTATAAAGTAAATAAATATAATTTCCTGATTAATCAAGATTTTGATGACACAGTCATCCTGTACTTTTGAAATGGACTTTATCTTTTGGAAGGATTCTGGAAATGTCTTAGAAAGGAAACTTAAACATTTGAGTAGGTTTTTGTTAGTTTTTTATTTAAAATTATTATAAAGTACATACGGAACGAAGGTTAAAACAATTTGAATTATAATTTGCAAAACTCATTTTTGTAGATATATATTGTAATTTTAATATTTTTATAATGAATTCAGCCACATTAACATTATTAATGATATTCTTATATATAAGTTTTTAGAAAGGTTTCAAATTAGTGAAAAACGTTGTGTTTTGTCTCTTTTTGTAATAGACGAAAAAGGGTTATACATATATTATGTAGTATAAATTATGTTAGTTGCTTTGTTGTATCTAACTTTTGTGGAAATATATTTGTGATATTTCAAAAGAAAGAAAAGAAAAATCAAGTATTGAAAATATTCTTTTATGAAGTGACTTTCCCACAAAACCACAAAGAAAATCCTACTGGTGTACAGTTACACCAAACCAACAGTTTTCGTAACTGTCCACTTTTTTTTGCTTTTGACGCAAGTTTCAAATTGACATTTGAGTGATTAATTAAAAAACAAGCTGTTTCATTGCTAGTCATAATAAATCATCTACACTTTCCTTTTATAACCAAAGTTAAATGGCACACCATTTTGTTTTAAAATGTCCTGCATATTAAAGCATTGTCCTGAAAAAAATATTTCATTGTTCCAATTGTTAATGAGCACTTCTGCAGGAAAATTTCCTAAACAGTTGATAATTTTTTCATTTTCTTATGATGATAAACAGTTGATACACTTTTTATCTTTTATAAGCATACTCTCGGGTACCTAATAGCCGGGGGGGCCCGCTAATTAATTTTTCGAAAATTTTCCACCCAGGACATTCTTATTCCAACCCCCCCGCTTATTGATTTTCGGGAAATTTTTTTTTGAAAGTTCCCTCTTTTGCCCTAATTCTGCTGTATCAGCTTCCTTTTCGAACATTTTCCACCCAGGACATTTTTATTCCAACCCCCCCGCTTATTAAATTTAGAGATTTTTTCCAACCCCCCTGCTTATTCCAAACCCCCCGGCTATTAGGTACCCGAGAGTACAGGAAAATCAGGTCTAGGCTCAATATGTTTAGCAAAATCTCAGTTTCAGCCTTTATTTATATGCTTGGACCTCGATTTGTTGATTTTGTTAATTTGGGTTTAATGAAAATTTTAAGTCGGAACATTGATTCAAGAAACTTTTCTTACAATATTAGTAATTTGGCGACGCATCCGAAAATCTTTTTTCTAAGAAAGCTCAAACAGCTTTAAAAGTATAACTCTAAAGGGCTACTTAGACTACACAATATATTGACGAACAATATTCGACAATATGGTTTGCGGACCGTAATGTACGAAGTAAACAACTGGTACTCTATTATAAAAAGGAATTTTTTTTCGGTAAACAATCCCCCTATATTGTTAGAATATTGCAAATCAAGCTGACAATATATTGCGGACACCTTTTCAATATATTGCCGGCACTCAGCAATATATCGACAATATATTGTGTAGTGTATGTAGCCCTTAAAAAGGTCAGCGTTTTATTTTTTACCAAATTTGAGCCTTCATTATATTATATGCATTGTATCCGGAAAAGTTATTCAGTACCACAGCTTGAAGAGGCTTTCACCTTAATTTAGGTGACTTACAGGACTTACTGTGGCAAAAGTAAAACCTAGCAACAGAAATCTGTCGTGATGTTAGTACCAAGAAAATTATTTTGCGAACCTTAGAGCCTTAGAGTCCTTACACACCCGTGCATATTCCCATTATAGGAGCACGATGTTGTCTTTTCATTAGACTATTACTTTTCATGTAAAACCAGTGAAACTTGTTGAAAAATTCCTGTTTAACAAGAAGAACTTGTAAGATCGCTTAGTTATAAGAAACAAAACAAAATAAAGTGAATACGAAAGTATTGCACTTTATTGTAATACTAAAACTATATCATATCTCTGTTGACCGCTTATGGTTTTCGCTATATACGTTTTTTATAAGAACATCCACAATTTTTGAAGCATTCGGATCTTCTTAACTTTTTTTGGGTTTTAACATTCCCCCGGGGGGGGGGGGGGTAAATGGGTGCTGGGTATGTGCAGGACGGTTTGAGAGTAAAAAATTGTAAAAATGCCTCTGTTTAAGGGTAGGATTTTTTTCTAAAATGGAAGAAAATTTTTCAAAAAAGGGTCATCTTTTCGGCAGAAATCAGTCTCTCTCAGTTTTGGTTTTTTTAAGGTCCCGTCCGGACATACCCCTCATCCGCCAACCCTAGTACCCCCCCCCGGGAACAAATTTAAAAACATTTTGTGAGTATTTTTGTCCATTTTCTTAAGAAATCGGGTGTTTTAGATTTTATTTGAGTCCGTAATTTCCAACTGACTTCATCAGTTGATCAGTAAAAAGTAAAACCTCCAATTAATATGGACACTCTAAAGGGCTACATACACTACACAATATATTGTCGGGCAATATATTGTCGATATATTGCTGAGTGCCGGCAATATATTGAAAAGGTGTCCGCAATATATTGTCAGCTTGATTTGCAATATTCTAACAATATAGGGGGATTGTTTACAGAAAAAAAATTCCTTTTTATAATAGAGTACCAGTTGTTTACTTCGTACATTACGGTCCGCAAACCATATTGTCGAATATTGTTCGTCAATATATTGTGTAGTCTAAGTAGCCCTTAAAAGGCGCACACCTTCTGATTAGTAGTGGACACTTCTTTTTTCCCGCTGACCATTTCCTCATAAAATCAAATCCAAAAGGTGGACATTCAATTATAGCGGACACAATCAAAAAAGGGAACTGTGACCAAGTCAAAATGTGTTATTTTCACCGTATTTCTTAATCGATTCTCTAAACCCACCCTTTCTCTCCTTCAGAAAATTAATCAAAAGATAAATTTAGTTTTGTTGAGGTGAGCAATAATTTGAATGTGGTCTCCTGACATTTGGCAAGTTCTTGCCAAATTTTAATGACTTCGAAAAAGTCTATTATTGAAGAAAATGAGTGTCTTCCGTCGCGAAGCAATTAAAAATTGTGTTTTTTTCGTTTTGAGAAAGCGAATTGATTTTATTGACACGGGAGGAAAAAATGGACAGTTTTGTATCTTCCTCGATTGAATCTTTTTTATAAGAACCAGTAAATTTTTATTATCAAGGCTCGACTATTCTTATTTTTTTGGCACTTTTGAGCCTCAATTTACGGGCCACGGGGGCGAACCGGTGAAGAAAAAAGGTGTCTTCAAATCCTACTTAGGAGATTCAGTTGTACCTTATTGAAAAAAAAAAACGAAAAAAACCTCAGAAAATGTGTATTTTAGCTGGACCATGACTAGAAGATATACAAAATAAGCTCTTACAAAATAAGCTCTTTCTTCATAGACTGCATCTCATCATGCAAACAACAGCTTAAGATTGGTCGAGTTAATGATGTTTCTAAATTTTATCACGATTCTCTGCTTATAGATTTCTTTCCCTCAGCTAAAGCATTCCTCTGGCTAAAGTAACCGAAGTAACGAGGACAAATCGACAAATTATGGTTTCATATTTGATTTTCAAAAAAAGTATATATAATATGTATATGTATTGAAATTTCTACTTTGACTAAATTAATATATCATTCATCATTAGCATTGAACAAAAATGTCATCCTGCCAGCATACTTGAGCCAGTCAGCACATAGCCAAAAATTAAAGGCTTTGTTTTTAAATAAGAGTGATATCGTTTGCTTAATACTTATTATGCCATGAGGCGGGAGCACTTATGTAAAAATAAAACCTTTTACATTTCTCAAGAACAAATTTGATTTCTTCTCCTAGAGCTACTAAAGGAAAGGCCTGTAAGAACGAATGCAATTCGATACAATTGTCTGATTTAATGCTGAAGCTGCCTAGTTTGTACGCAAAGTTATCAATGTGATTCTTTAACAGCACAGTGTGTCCAGAAAAAGCAGAAGAGTAAAGGGCTACTTAGACTACACAATATATTGACGAACAATATTCGACAATATGGTTTGCGGACCGTAATGTACGAAGTAAACAACTGGTACTCTATTATAAAAAGGAATTTTTTTTCGGTAAACAATCCCCCTATATTGTTAGAATATTGCAAATCAAGCTGACAATATATTGCGGACACCTTTTCAATATATTGCCGGCACTCAGCAATATATCGACAATATATTGCCCGACAATATATTGTGTAGTGTATGTAGCCCTTAAAAGAGTGTTAAGATTAATGTATAGCATTCGTATAGCTCCGACGTGTTGAAAAAAGATACTCTGAATGGGACTAACACAAATCGCAACTTTTCTCAAAACTTTTTTCCCAATCACTCAAAAAAGATACCCTACGAGAGACTGATTTTTCTATTTTGGTGTTTTTGCAACCCTACGTGGGACTGGCGGAGGTGAAAAAAGGTACCCCTTTTTGCCCAAGTACCCCCCACCCGCGGATGTAGCTTCTTTGTTCTTCTGTTCTACCAACAAATATTAAATTCCCAAATTATTGAGATGATTAATTAGGTCATAAAAATTCATATAAATTATGATGATTTTTTTACACATTTGTTCTGCTTTTTTTTAAGACACACTGTATTTAATCATTAGATGTAAGCTGTGATTTTTATACATTGTACGTCGGTGCAAACTGTTGCCGTTTGACACCAACATAAAAATATACTTATCACGCTACGCTATCTTACTATGGCTTCTTCGACTGGAAAAGTTTCAAGCAAACTTGGCATTGAACATACTATACAATAGCAAGTTTTGATAATATTAATACTCGATTATAAGATTATAAATTCTGATATAAAATAAAAACTAGTTTTAAACTAAATATGAAATATGAAATATCTAAATAACGTTGAGGAAAATAACAAATAAAGTGTAGTTAATGCAAGTTCATTCTGATAAAAAATATTAGATTTAGTCTGCAGTATGGGGTTATTTGAATTTCTAAGCGAAGAGACGCAAACACTCAGTCTTTACACCCTTGTATCAAAATTTCGTCCCCGGTGGGAAAATACCCTAGAATTTCAGCCCTACTGGGAAAATGACTTTGATTTCATCCCCATTTGAAATTCAATGTTTAAAAATTGTACTCCAAAACCATCCCACTGTATTTTTTAACCTTGGAACAATAGAATTTCTATCCCCATCGGGATTTCAATAGGAATTTTTATTCCCACTGAGGAAAAAGTTCCAGTGGCGCTGAGACAGGGGTGTGTCTTTCCTAATGAAATTATGCTTAGTTGTATTTAAGAAAATAGTTGGCCAACTTAAAAACGCTTATTAACGTCCACCAGTCTGTCAATGTCTATCAGAATGTTCTTTGTATAATGCGAGAGTCTCTATAGTGACATTGATTTTCGGGCAAAATAATATTTTCCTGGGAACAACAAGCTTTAAGACCAAATGTTCACACGTTACTGTTCTGTTTCGGAACGTTTCGGAGCAAGAAAACGTAGTTCCGTTCCAATGAAAAAAGTGGAGCGAAACCGTTTCTATCTGTTTTGTAACGTCTTCTTTTTTGACGTTTCGAATTTTGACGTTCACGCTGGTTCTGGAACCGCTTCGGAACGGAACGGAACGGAACCGTAACGTCTTAACAAGCTTAAATATCATTTATAATGATGAGTGACACACATCATAAACAAATACACAAAACACAAAAGCAAACCATGCACAAAGTTAATAAATTAGAATTGAGCAGAAATGAGACATCCAATCAAATATTATTGACCGACACAAAAATTAATTTCGTCCATCAGGTCCTTCAATGCTTTGTTACTCCGGTAAAATGTTGGCCGTTGTTGTGGGTCACGATCCCAACATTTTAACATAATGTCATTATATAATTTATCAGGGCAACCTTTTGGTTTCGCTAAACGGTTTCCTTTGTCGAGATAACTGTGTAACTAAAAGAGGGAAAGGGAACAACAATTCAGTGAATGTACTTTGGCGTTAAAGGTTTTGATTTTATATAAGAGTGGTGTCGTTTCCTTACTCATCAATCTTAATTCACGAGCTGCTTTTTCACATTAGATTGACACGGATGTGGAGCAAGGTTGGCCAGAAAGAGGAAAAGAAAAACATTTTTTGCTTATATCAGCACAATATAACAATAGGCAGACACTGTCCTGATATGAAATATGTGTCTGATATAAAACGGGAACACTTATGTAAAAATGAAACCTTCAAGTATACAAAGTCCACTAAAATAATGAAATAGATAGGAAGAGTACGAAGACTCTCCTATAAACCTTTTATTATCAGCAGGAACATAATCAATACACGAATTTCCTATTAGCCAAATTCTGGAGCCGCTCGCTGCGCTGCAGTTGATGCGCGTGTCGGGACAAAAATCGAGGCGGAAGCCATTTTGCCTTTTTGAGTAGATTTGGTGATTCTTGGGAAGAAAGAAGAAGAATACTACTTGGAACCAACATCAAATGTATTGGAATAGACTTCTATCATACATTGGAATAAAAGACAATACTTTTTGAACATAATGAATGTGTGAAACTTGCTTTTTTGTTTACAAACTTCACTCAAGTAGTTTCGTCGATTTCACTGCTTTCGAAAGCTGTTGATGGAGGAGACTACTAACTTGCAGAAGTAACTTTATATTGATGCAAACAATGACTATAATAGCTTCACAAACATTCCCTATCATGGAATTCAGCTGAGAAAGGTTTTTTTTCGATCGCATTGAACAGTTTTGATATGAGAGAGATATCCAAGATATAGGCTCATTCAAACATGGTTTCACCCATCCCTTTAGATAAAAAAAATTTCATGATTCATTTTATTCATCTCAAAAATGGCTGCAGAGACACTAACGGTCAGATCGGATTCATCACTGTGACTGCGCTGAGGGATAAACTTTACTTTAACTCTCAAAATTTTGTCGTTGAATCTTCCCAGTCGTCAAAGACCGAGTTATAATGTTATAAACGTGACTGATTTTGGGGTATGTTTTACGTGCAGGTTTTGATTGGATCCAGGACAAGAAAAGGATAAGCAAATCCAAAGAAAGCGCCCAAAGATTCTGAAATTTTGGAAGTACCGCAAAAAATTGAAAGTACCTTATGACATTGACATGATTGTGTATATCATATAATGGATTGTTATTGTTTTGGATATCCGGCATACCGTCAACGGCTCTAACTTGGGACGAGTGGTCATATCATGGGATGGTTGACTTTCTGAACTGTTTTTTCACTGTTAAATCTCTGTTGACAACAAGTTTGTTTTCTATGATTTGCGACTATGTTAATTAAATGACTTAATAGAGGTTCGGTGAAATGATTGCCGAATTAATGCCCCATGTTTTGTCAGACTGTCCCAAGTTAGATCCCTTGACGGTACAAATCCACTTTGTAGTCATTGCATTTTCAGGCAAAGTTATGATGCCTAAAGCACTGTCTGAAATTATTTTTTTATTTGGATTATCTGTTCAGTGGAAAAGCTTCCAACTTCCCAACAGAAAAAGTACTGTCACAAAGGATTATAATAAAAAAACTTTGAGATGTTTTTACTTTATCATTTAAATATATAAATTTGTACAAAATTTGTTTCAGCCAAATATTTTTATGCTTGAAAATAGTTTATAAATTCTATTCTGTTGAATAATTTTGTGGTGGTAAAGATAACATGAAGTCAAGTCAAAATACTCTCAAACACTCAATCATGTTTATGTATAATTTTACTTTTTAACTATTTCCCAACCCAAAATCTACCTATCATACTCAACTGAGGCCCAAAGTGAGCAGAAAAGTTTTTCTACAAAAGTAGTCCAAATAAGGCATATGCAGTACAAAAAGTTCATAGGCTATAGGCCAAAGACTGAGCCCGGGATAATTGAAAATTCCTCCAACTATGAGTGATTATAAACGTTTCATGTTTGGAAGAGGCTTTTTCTTTAAATCCAATAAAAATTCCAACATAAATCCAATCTCTTTTTCCTATTTTTTGCTAGTAAAAAGAAGGGGGAGTCTCACTGTTTTCTTACCAAATATCTGCGAATGCCGCCTAAAAACGAGAGCGAAAGTAATTTTTGTCCCTACAAGCTACGCACGGCAGCGCAGCGAGCGGCTCCAGAATTTGGCTAATTAGCAGATTCATGTAAAAAAGTCACGAAAAAACGCCGAGTAAAGCTATGATTGACCGAAAACTGCTCACATAAACACATTTTTTTCAAAATGTCAAAAGTATGAGGTAATCTTTGCATGTCTCAGCCAATCAGAGCTTTACTCGACTTTTTTCGTGATTTTTTGCACGAATCAGGTAAAAGGAAATTTTTTGTATATGTTAAAGGTTTTATTTTTACACAAGTGTTTCTAATACAATAATGACCGGTTAGTGAGGGCTGTACTGAGAAATATTGCCCGAGGTCAAGTAACGACCGAGCTTGCGAGGTTGTTGCGTTGACCGAGGGCAATATTTTCAGTACAGCCCGAAAAAAACTGGTCATTATTGTATTTGTTAACCGTTTCCTTCAACTTTGATTGATTTTTAGCGCTTTATCCAGGAAAAATAGCGAAATAAAGCAGAAAAAACAAGCGAAAAGAGATAAAAAATTGCTATAATTTCTGACGTCAGAAATAAAAAATGAGAGAAATGATGTCAACGCATTGTTCATTTTCCTTTGAAAAAGTGACGTCACAATGAATTTTCCTAACGACGGGCAACTCTGGACAATGTAGGCCCGTCGTCATGCGAAAAGAACCAATACACGGGTTTCGAATTAAATCTGGCGCGAGAGAAAAAATCAAGTAAATAAAAGGAGCGATAAGGGGAAATGCCTTATAAAAGGTTGATAGATTTCCTTTCTTCTCTTTTGAAAGCCAGGTGTTCATTCAAAAGATGTTTTTCTATTTTAAATCAATAAAAGAAATATGATTAAACGATTGACCAACCTCGATCCCTGCGTATTATCAGCTTTTTGATTCTTACTGATAGCGCTAGATAATACCCTGGCATTGGCTGGTTTTCGAACGCGAAAGATTACGTAATTCAAAAACAAAACGTCAGATTTCATTCGTTCTTCTTTTTTGAAGTCGTTGCATTGCAGTCTAACTTTGTAACGTCAGAATATTTTATGACGTATTGTTTTGAGAAGTTCCCCCTCTGAGAGGGGGAACTCGCATCAGCCAACACCAGGGTATTCTCTGGCGTCAATCAGTAACGTAAATAAAGCCTGGGATACACGGGGACGAGGTTGACGATTGACTTTTTATTTTAATGTTTTTTGTTTTCATAATGACCCATAAAGTCTGTCAAAATGGAAAAATGAGCTAAAATTGCTTGATACACGGTCAATTTTCGTTCTGTTTACTTGATATTTTTCGTGCAAATTTACATGGGATCATAGCTAAAGCTAAGCAAAAATTTAATTCGAAACCCGTGTATTGCATTGCGCAAAAAGCCATGTAGCCCGCTTCGAAAAAGTAACCGGTTAACAATGTTTCATATCACATGTTTCGGACAGTGTCTGCCTATCGTGCTGACATAAGCAAAAAAAGTGTTTCTCTTTTCCTCTTTCAGGCAAATCTTGTTCCACATCCGTGTCAATTCAATGTGAAAAAGCTTGTAAATTAAAGTTGATGAGTAAGCAAACGATATCACTCTTATTTAAAAACAAAACCTTTACTTTAATTGGCCTAGAATTTACAGAAAGCACAAATGTTTCTTTTCTTTATTTAAGTCATTTTCACTTACCTCATCATTGGGTATTTCTTTATACGGGAGAACTTTGGGTCGTTGAAAGTCTTTATCGAGCACAGTGAGAGCTTCCCATAGTAACACACCGTAACTCCAATAATCCGTTTCTTTCGTATACTTCAAATTCCCAATGGTTTCAATAGCCATCCTAAATTAGTTTGAAGGATATCATTTAACGTACCGCTGACCATTTGCTAACTCAGCATTTTTAAACAAAAGAAAGAAAACTTTTCTCCCCTTCCCTAACACAAATTTTGAGAAATTCTTTTGTTCATTCTGCTTTGTCAGCATAAGAGACGCGCCTCCTTGTCATGAAAAAGAATATCTTTTAGCAAAGAAAAGTATAGACAAAATGTCGACATATCAATTTTCGAATTAATATCAAGGACAAGATTTCATCAATTTTATCAATGAAATCAATTTGCCCGATGATGGGAGAAGAATCTCTCGAAACGTAGCCGTGATCCGTAAATCTCGTGACCCAAGCCACGATAAACTTCCAATATGAATATCACTGGGTCGATAAACGCAAACTTATATACTATACATTGTAAACGCAAACTTATTTAGAAATCAATTTTATACATGAATATTCAACCGTTTATTTTTTAGGAAGCGAAATTCTTTAAAACAAACTTACCAATGAAAAGGTAGCTTTTTGTCTTTGGTCGTTCTATAATATTCACTATCTGTGAAAATCCTACTCAAACCGAAATCAGATATTTTCACAAGTTCTCGGTCCATCACCAAAATGTTTCGACACGCCAAGTCACGATGGATGAGATTTAGACTATGCTGAAAAATGAGAGAGAAATGAAATACATTAGAGGAGGACAAAATGAGGAAGAATAAGGCTTAGAATATCATTACATTAAATGCACAAGATAATTATTTATTAAAATTCATAGATATGACACAGTCAAAAAGTTCGAGTAATTATCTCATTGGACATTAGCTATGCTTATAAAAACACTACATCTAAAGACCGTAGCAAACCCGTTCCAATTCTAACCTGGCCTGAAACAGATTTTATTGACCCAATTAAATCCTAGTATAAAAATAGATTTATAAATATAAAGCCCAAAGGGCTAGATGTCATGCTTTTGGCTGAAAAGTGTGCCGTGGTTTGGTAGGAAATCCTACCGCAGTCAAGTGACATTACAATAAATTTCAGCGCTTGATCAATCAAAACCTTCACGGGTTTTCGAAAACAAAGCAACAATATTTTTTGCAGTATTCAACGATATTTTATTTACATTTTTTGCTTAAAAGCTTAAAACACGGCATCTAGCCCTTCGGGCTTTAGAAACAGATTTTACTGACCCAATTATATCCTAGTATAAAAATAGATTTATAAAGCCCAAAGGGCTAGATGTCATGCTTTGGCTGAAAAGTGTGCCGTGGATCGGTAGGAAATCCTACCACGGTCAAGTGGCATTACAATAAATTTCAGCGCTTGATCAATCAGAAGCTTCGCGGGTTTTCGAAAACAAAGCAACAATATTTTTGCAGTATTCTACGATATTCACATTTTTTTGCTTAAAAGCTTAAAGCACGCCATCTAGCCCTTCGGGCTTTACAGAAATCTGTGAGTATAATGTAACAATATATCACTAATACCAGCTTACCAGATATTCCATCCCAATAGCGATTTGGCGTGCGTAGAATAAACAATAACCAAATCCATTGTCCCCAAGACTCGCCTATAAATAAAAACAAAAAGGTTAAAGTGATTGAAATAATCAACAATGAACCACCATTACAATCGTTTTCGCGGTCAACGGAAAGGACAAAATTATTGTACAGTTGAATCTCCGTAACTTGAGCACGCACGCACGCACGCACACACGGGGAGCACAAACTTGTGAAATTCGAGTTGTGGAAATTTCGAGTTAAGGAGATTTGTTCACGAGGCATTGTTGACTGAAGGGGTCAGAAAACTTAAGCGAGTTAAGGAGACATTCGAGTTATGAAGACTCCCCTGCATTACCTTACTAATTATTAAAAGAGCGAGGCGGAGGAAATACGGTGCTGACCATCCTAACCTGAGCAAACACTTAAATTAACAGAAAAGTAACGATTTTCTGAGACCAGGTCAAGACTTAATTAGTTTAAGGTGCTAGGGTATTAATTCAGACATAATGAAAGTTATCATGTAATAATTATGGTATAATCATAACCATATACAAACTATATTACTGTATTAGGTTTGCGGATAATAAATGACTCCAGTGAACTCCAGTCAAAACTTAATATGAGATTATTTACCTTATCGGGAAAAACTTCGTCGGGGAAAAGTGACGAAATTTTGACCAAGTGACGAAAATTTTCCCCGACGAAGTTTTCGCCGATAAGGTCATTCTACCTTGTTTTTGTAGAGGTATGTATCTAATGCACCGCCCTGTGCACGTTCCGTAATTATTGAGAATTTCTTCGGGCTTTTGTGATCTAAGAGACAAAGGGAGGTAAATTAAACTACGAAATATCAAAAATTGATTACTTTAAATTCTCGTAAGTTGTTGTAACAAGCTCTAGTTAGTCTAGAAGGAAATGTGTCTACAGGGATTTGAATTCTACGAATTTCTGATTTCAAAACTTGTTATTGGCACGGAAATACATACTAAAATATTCAACTGGACTGATTTCCGTCTACCGACATAAAAGATGCAACACTGGGAAAAAAATATCTTACAGGGTCATAAAAACGTTAAAAATTGGCCAAATTTTTCGAAATTCAGTCTCTCAAAGGGTCGATTTTCGAACTTTGGCTCGGACATACCCGTCACCTTGCAAACCTAGTACCCCCGGTGGTAGACTTATTGTTGGGTGAAAGAAGATTTCAATTTGCAGAATGTGCAGGTTCATTAGAAGATTTAATTGTAGAGCATGATTTTGTTTTTCAGTTTTCCAATCAAATTTGACAAAGATCAATCGTCGAATCAACTTTCAAACACGTCAGTCGCATTGGGCCTTTTCAAGTTAAAAAAGATTTCTTGGAAGTGTGGATACCTTAAAGTGACGGTGGACGAACTAAAATCAGTCTTTTACCCCCTGGAAATTTTAAAATATAATTTTTTACCCCACTGAAAAAAAACACTCTTTTAGACCCCTTAGAAATTCTGCTCAAGTCACCCTCTGGAAATGTTCGACCACCCCCTTTATGGATATAAAATGGAATGGCCCATTCTCCGATTTGGAATTTCTTCAATTATCAAAAAAATGAAAAAGGTCTATGAAAAAAAAAGAAGGAAAGGAAATCCAGTAACCAGGTCTTAGAAATCGGCATTGAATATGAGGATTGTAATTTACAGTGAACTCAATGGATGATTCGAACTATTATTACAGTTTTTCTATAGTTCATACTAATTGAAAAACCTTCGTAAAATGATTTCTTTAATTCGAATTTCGCTGTAATTTGAACGAATTTGACTCCCCGTTCCAATTCGAATTAGCGATAATCAACTGCATGTAAAATAGTATGACGGAATTTTTTCTAGGTCACACTGTATATAAAATTCTCTTACCATCACAAACTCCATACATTTTCAAGATATGTTTTGAACCCTCGTTTTCGGTGAGACTTTCAGACGTCAGAATGGCCATGGCGTCTGCTTCTTTCCGTAAATCATCCATCGCTTCATCCGTGAGCGGGTTGTCTTCGTGTAACGTCTTCACTGCCACGTCCACCTATGGTGATGGAAAGGTGACGTATATAACATTTTTTAGAAATTTACCCCCGTAGGACAGCAGGTTTAACCCCCGGACAAACATCAGTTGACCTCATGGACAATCAAAATTAGCCTCAAACAGAGCAAAATTACCCTCAAATAGAGCAAATTCTATAGGTTTTTCATAACTCCCCGGACTTATATCCTCCAACCCCCATTTACGGGCAATTTCTAGAAGAGCCCATTGGTAGTTTAACGTAGACCAAGCGTTTACTAAAAATTCTTAAAAACTTTCGGAAATTTAACAAGTATTGCCGACCTCCCATTCAGTTTATTTATATTGCTACAATTGCTGTAGTTGTATTTGTCGGCAGTGAATATTTTCATAATTATTCTAAGAGGCTCTAGTTTCAATGATTGAAATGATGGAGGAGCAGTTCTTTGCAAAAGAACATAAAAACGTGGGCAAAAAACCGTTTATTAATATTCCAGACTGATTTTAGTATTCTTACCTCTTTCTTTTGTTTCGTACTCGGGTCGGCGAACATCCATTTTGCTTTGTACACAACACCAAATTGTCCCTACGGTGGAAGTGACAAAACTTCAGCATTTATTGTATTATTATTTCCCACTTCAAAAGAGTTGAATTGGTGATTTAAATCTTAAAAACAAAAGATAAATCAATGCATTTGGACCTTAGATAGACGATGTTATTGCCACGTAATGTCATTAAAAATTGAGACATGAAAAAAAAACAAAGCGCACAGTTTAAAGAGATTTGTGGCTGTAGTAGAAGAAGGGCGTAAGTGAATAGACCTTTTCATCAATTACGTCACGAACATCACTTACCTCGTATTCAAACAATTGGTGATATGTCTCTTGAGACATGAAAGTATTTTTTTATGAACAGGAAGTAGTTTTAATAAAATCCGCTGGGAGTTAATCACCATGGCAATAATTTCAAAACGAGGTGTTTTCAAAGTGATGTTCGTAACGTAATTTATGAAAAGGTCTATTATACGCTATCAAGGCAACAACTATCCTTTAAAAACCACCTTGCGCGTTTGTTCTTCGAAATGTAACTACTCGTCGACCATGAGATCGAAATCTTACCTTTCCAATCAAATCTTTTTTCCTATCAAATTTCAAATTAATCCTTGAAATGTGTTTCTTTAAAACAGGTTTGTGGACGTTTGGTTGAAACAATTTCGGCTCAGTCGGCGAAAAAAGACCGGCCGGTGATAAAGGTCCTTGTTTTTCAGTTCTGTTCATATTAGAAGAATAATCTGATCCTTGTTTCTCAGTTCTATTCATACTAGGGGAATAATCGGAATCGACTGGCTCTTTCTTCACAATAGGTTGCGGAGCTGGTATCGTAGTTGCAGATTTATTACCAAAGCTTATTACATTGTCTAGTTTAGGAACGTTCGATGGATCGAGTTTTTGATATCCAATTTGAGAGCTCTCTGAGGAGCGTATGTTTTGTAGTGCGGTGTACGGAGCGTGCGAATCAGAAACGGGCATGCGCGGGTGATCAGTGGTGTAAATTCCAGGTGATACCCGGCTGTCAAAGCGCTGTAAGTTCGGTGGTACGGATGGATATTTACCAGAATGTAGGGTGGGTTGAGCTGGTTGTATACGCGGTCGAACGTGAGGTGGCGGGTTGGCGGCCATGATGATAGGGCGTGTTCGGTCACCGTGTGTTTGAACATGCATTGCTGGTAGGATTTGGTAGTTTCCGGGTGGTGGGTAGATGGCAGCAACCCCTGAGGTGATTTTCTTGCCATTTGTAACAGGACGAGTGACTAGAGTTGAACTGGGTGGTAGTTGATAGGGACTTTGCGATGGATCTGTAGGATGGCCGTAAGGGAAGCGAACTTGCTGCACTGGCATAAAGATTGATGAGATCCCGTGAGGATGCGCTTGTAAGAAACCGTTTATGGTTGTCGTCGTCATCGTAGAAGTTGCACTAAGATCAGGTCTTATGCTCTCCGAAGCGTACATCCTTCTCTCAGGTGGTCGATTGGCAGGTAAGCGGTTTTCCTCGTATGAGAGATCCTTTGGACTGTGCGCATGCATGTCCTGTATACCTTGTACAATTGTCTGCATTTCAGGCTTTCTGTTCATTTCCTCGTTTGGTTTCATGAGTGCCGATTCTCTATATTTTCGCAAATCTTCAGAAGTTTTGTACGGATCTAATGCTGGGTTGTGTTGTGATGCGGAGTTCGGGGGAAGCGGGACGGTACCAGGTGGAGGTTGACCGGGTGGGTATCTTTGGTTTCTTTGAATCTCAATGTCGGCTATACTCCTATACGGGCTTTCATATTGAGATGGGTTTTTAGAGGGCGACTTTCCGTTTATCAGCTGTTGTTCGTTTTCTTTGACAGCCTTTTCGTCAAGCGAGCTAGCGAAGAATTTCATGACCCCGCAGATATGGATTTCGTTTGCGGGTGAAGTCTCTTTTCTGGTCTCATAAGAAAATTGTCTGGTACTTTGATTCCTAAGTTAAAAGGGTTGGCACTGAGTAAAGCTCGCTTTGCAGCTTTCCGTGTCGAGTTTTTGTACTCGTCGAATTCCTCGTTAAAAGAAATGCTACGCTTACCACGGAATCGGTCTCTCTCTTTATTGATTTTCTCTTGTAAAAACAAACGAGTTTTGTCGTCTCTCGGTATCTCTCGTTTTGGTGGGTCAGAGTAATCTCGACGTGACGAGTCTGGTGAATCAGGCGGTGGGGGCGGTGGAGATAAAGGTGAATCATCGTTTTGCGGTGGCGGTGCGATGGGCGGCTGTTTTATTGGAGGTCGCTGTAATGCTTTTGATCTCTTCACTCCATCTTGAAAATGATGTGAGCGATGTGGGTGTTGAGGTGGCGGGTTGAAAAAACGCACTGGTTGACCAGATATTGGCGCGCCCACACGCCCTACTATTGAATAACCTTGCGGAACACACAATACAGCTTGCTTCTGAGATGGGTGACCTGGTGGTAGATGATGGTTTGGTAAAGGGCGTTTTCCTTGTGGCGTTGAGCCTTCTCCACCTTTATGGGCGAGTTTTGTTTGAGACATGTCAACAAGTATGGACGCTGTTTCAAGATCCTGTTCTCCACGTTTATCACCTCCAGAGTCTTCGTTACTGTTCGCAGATGTGGCACGAAATATTCTCGGCCGGGACGGTGAAGAAGGAGCCGACCTTGACATACCATGTCGCGGAAGAGAAGCTATAAACATACAATTTTCATATTTTTAAATAAACTTACGCAAATTTCGCTATTTTTTTGTTTCACTAAGCAAGAAAGGGTTAATTCGAATAGAGTAAGTGGGCCGGTTGGCGGCCAAGCGACTTTAAAACCATAGCCCTATGTAGCAATCCCCGCTTTAAAGACTCCTCGATACAAAATAACACAAAAAAACACACAAGCCCACGAATGAACGTTGGATAGGATTTGACGTATAAAATGAGGAGCTTAGCTTAGATCTTCCTCTTAAGATATTATTGTGGAGGTCAGGTAAGGTGAGGAGGAGAAGTTCTCTTAATTTATGTTTCTTATTTTTATAATGTTGTTCCTTGGAATAATTGTAAGACGAAAATGCAGTCCGGCTGGAATTTTACACAGATCTTCCCCATATTAGATCTTCCCTTAAACCAAAAGAAATCCCCTAGACTCCTCTTGAAAGAAAAATCTGATAAATTTAGACAAGATTTTATTACCTGAGGAAGCGGTCAAAGTAGTATCTTTGCTGGTCAGCGAAGTCACATCAACGTCCATCCGTTCATCTGTTTTGCTGGTCACCGGCATGGCTGGTGTTACTAGATCACTTGGTGATCCTGCTGTAGACATTGTCAGGTAAGGCGATTCAGCATCATCTACAGTACTCTTGTTGTCTAACGTACTACTCGCTTGTTCATCACTGACGGTAGCAGTGGTAGTGCCGTCGGTTGTGGATGAAGTATCTGCATTCTTGGGCTGGCGGAATCAAAAGGAGGTATTTCAAGTTTGGCAAGGTGGAAAATTCACCATTTGGGAAGAAATATTTGAATTTGAGGAAGCGATTTCTCAAGTAGATTGAATGGTATTTTCCTTAACCTTAACCAAAGCGGAACGACCTCTAGTGTACAAAAACTTTTTTTAATATCATATTTTCCACTTTTAATACTAAAAAAATGACATACATAAGCTCTACTTTTGACTTTGCTGACTATAATACCGTACATCAGAAGGAAAATATCCATGTTTAAGTAAACTATGGCTAGTAAAAATTCACAATTCAAGTTGGCTCTATGGAGTGCTGTGTTCATTAGAGGGTGTTGCTCAATAAAGAGCGGCGCTAAATTGAGGAAATTGGAAATACACGATAGGTTATCTTTATCTTCGTTAGAGCCCACAACCGACCAAAGTATTTGAAGGTGTTCTTTGAGATGAAAAGGAATGTTTGAAAAACCCTTACCCTGACAGGGGAAATAAGATCGCCATCTGACTCTTTATCTGATGACTCGTCCAACACCGGGCGGCTCGATTTAGCGATGTACCCTGCACCATTCATCTCCTGTACGTTAGAGACATCACTTCTAGCACTGGTAAGACCTTCGTTGATTGTGTACGCGTCTGAGAAAGAACCATCAGTCGTGTTTCCTCCATCGTTTGTAGTGGCCAAGGAGCCAGCACTGTCAGCATAATAAGAAGGATCCACTGGTGGTTGGACAGGTTTCTGTTTCATCTCTGATTCCCAATCGTGCAAGAAATAGGACTTCTCTTTGTGAATTGTTGGTGCTATTGAAATCAATTATAAGAAGAGTAATTTCATCTTGTTTAGTAAGGTGGTAATACTTTGATTCGCACGAATCCATCGTTAAATATACAGAGTTTAATTCTTAACAATGCTTCCACACTGAACCCAAACTAGACTGACCTTCATGGCTTTTTCTTATTCAGTAAATTTAGTTTTGGTGAGATACTCGCTATACAAATAGTGCAATCATAGACATTTACCACTTTATTACTACTTTCCGTACCGCAACTAAATAGAGCTATCCTATTGGCTCTTTTTTATCAATTTATTCCAATCCATAGAATTGATGATCCATTTTGTTACGGAAAATAATGGCATCGTAGACGCGTGAGATTTGTCTACTGCTAAGAAGACAATACAAGTGAAACATACTTTTCCTGTGCAGGTCGATTACAGCTTGTTGAATTTCAATCATGTTGCAACGTTTCTAAGCGACAATAAAAGGAAATACCACACAAAAGTTTCGTGGAAATACCAAAACCAAATAAAGTGGTCTCTAAAGAGGACACTTGAGGACGAGGAGCTGAGCAAATTTGAAATGACTTTGGGAAAACTATGCAAAAGTATTAAATATAAGAAATTTTAGAGTAGAAAATAGATGACAGTTTAATACTTTAAAGCCTTTTAAGAATCAAGAAATCAGGAAACGGATACAACATTTTCTGTCATTCAGTTTTCTCTCACATAAATATTTTATGGGGTAGATAGATGATCGGATGTGAGATGGGATTGTAAAAAAATACTCACATCTTCACGCGTGTGCAAGCTTTTTGTGAAAACATTCAGAAGTTTGTCTGGACAGAAAAACCTATAAATATGAAAAATAAAGAATTATAGAAGGAACTTTGTTTTGTTACTACATCCTGTATGTTTAAATATTTAATGTGACATGATAGTAATCAATCAAGACTTCTCAGAAAATCGTTTAGATGTTTTAACAAGCTAACTAATAAGCGATATTGCCTAACAACCTTTCTAAGAAGGAAGAGGAAGGAGAAATAGAAGAAATCTACTAAAACTTGGTGAGTAGAATAGTCTTAATCTACTTTTGAATCCTAGGCCATTATTTCTCTCTTAAATATTTGCCCCCAGACGCACAATACAAATTATGTTTTAATGTAATAGAATCTTGGTATGTTTATAATCAGTATTACAACCACAAATCCTGGACAGAAAACTTCAGATTTAGCTCTTTCAAGATGGGAATCCTCGTAGGAGATTCATTTTAAGCAATCCTGTTATAAGTGTTATGTTTTCTAATCAAATGTTTCTTAAGCTTTTTCACTAAACGCTAAAAGTTAAATTAATTACTGATTTCACAGGTTTAAAAGTTTCTAACTGCAACAGTTAAAAAAGATTTTGCAGCTTAAAGTTTTTTAGTATCAAAAGAGAAAAAAATGTTCTTTTCGTTTTTCTTATACTGCTCTTGAAGAGCATTTTTTAAACACATCATTAAACCTAATATCCGTTTTTGAATCCTTCGGATGGACTTTTGAGTTTTAAGTCTAAAAATGTTCTTAAAATGATGTAATTTCCCAATTTTGTAAGTATTTTTGTCCATTTTCCTAAGAAACCGGGCGTTTTAAAGCCTTCAAAGCCTTAAATTGTTCTAAGCTTGTACCTAATATTTTGTACTTTGAAGTATTATGTTCTAATATAGTTTGTTCTTTTTTTAAAAAAAAGGGTAAGAAGCTTACAGTATATTCATGTTCAAATAGTTTAACGAGGGTTCTTCGTTCATCTTCATGTGTTCTCTGAAGAACGTCATCAGCTGAAATGATTATAAATAAAAATAAGTTTTGTCTCTTTACATACATGCTACAAAATTTTGTCTTCTAACCATCCAACCGGGAATGATGGACCAAGTTATACTTCTTTGTTTATATATAAGTTTGGGAAAGTAAAGAGGCAAAAGAAACCAGTTTTCCCTTTCTTGAAGCCGCTAAAGAATTTTGAAATTCGAATCTTACCTGAGTTGATGTATAGTTTTTAAACGGTCTGACAAGCGTGAAAAGTTGCCACATGGTTAAGCCAAAAGCCCAAACATCAGTCTTCTGGGTGAACAGTTGGTTTTGTTGTAAAAATATTTCTGGTGCGAGATGTTTATATCTGTTGACAAAGGAAAAAGTTTGAATGGTGTCTTCGTAACAAAAGACAAAACAAGTTTTTATCAAGCTTCCATAAAAACATTTAGACCTGTATTAATCTAGAGAATGAAAGTGAAGCAGCAAGAAGATAAAAATGAACAGCAACTGCGAATGGAACTGATGATGAAAGCTAGATAATAAGGCATAAGAGAAAAATTAAAGAATCAGTAGCGATTAGCGTTTTGCGAAAATGCATAAACAGGAAATTTCTCATGATGTGAGGGGGAGAGGGAGGGGAGTAAAATCAAATTTTATTGAAATTGAAACTGCTGATTGGGCGTTGTATTAATGTTTTTGAATGAAAAAACAACCAATTGTAAGAAAAAGTCAATGAAAATCTAGGAAAAACGCGATTTCGGCTATTTTCAGGCTTTTTCGCCGAAAAATTTTTCTCAAATCGACTCGGCTGTTTTGGCATGTTTAATAGATCTTTGACAAAAAATCAAAAAAACTAATGAGAAATCGGGAGAAAATGCCGAAAACAGTGTTCCGGCAATTTCGGCATTTTCGGGCCGGAAATGAATTTTTTTCAAAAATCGGGCTCGTCACAATTTAGGTATTGACATTTGCATAGTGTGCAAAATTTCATGAAATATAAGTACAGTCAAGAATTCAAGAAATACTGTTTTTTTCCTTTTTTCTCTTCCGGCGTGTGGTGTTTCCCGGCGATTTTTAGAAAGTTCCGGCTTCACAATCAATTTATTGAAAGTGAAACATGTTGATGTGAGCTTTCTATTCATAATGTTTTGAATGAAAAACAACAAATATATGGAAAAAGTCCAATGAAAATCCAGAAAAAACGCGATTTCGGATATTTCCGCATTTTCGGCCGGAAAAAATGTTCAAAAACAAACTAGGCCATGTTTGGGCATTTTACTACGCTCTTGGCACAAATAGAAAAAACTAATGAAAATCTCGAGAAATTCCGAAAACCAGTTTTTCCGGCATATTTCCGCCATTTTCGGGCGGAAAAATTTTTTTTTCGAAAATCGGGCTCCGTCACATTTTGGGCATTGCCATTTCGCATCATTGTGCACAAAAATAGAAAAAGCTAATGAGCCGATCCCGAGAAAAGCTGGCAACAGACGAACGGACGGACGGACGGACAAGGGTTAATTTAAAGGACTACCTTAAGGTAGGTCCAAAAAGTCTCTTGCATCCGGCTACATTTATTATTCTGACGTCACTTAATAAACACATTTTNAGAAAATCTCTCTTTCAATCAGGGGGTCATTTTAAGAAGAGAAAATTTTTTAAAGCACACTTTTGTTTACTTTTTGATTTTCTTTTTTTTATGAAATAAGTGTGTCAAATTAAAAAAAGTCAATGTTTTGAAAAATTGTCATTCTCTCTAACTTATCAGAAAAAACTAACAATAAAATTTCGAGAAAATCCCAAAAAACCGTCTGTTCCGGGACATTTCCGGCCCTGGCGAGCGACCGGAAATATTTTCTTTCGAAAATCGGGCTCCGTCACATTTTCGGCATTGCCATTTTGCATCATTGTGCAAAAAATCATGAAAATCTGTCAAGTATAACTTGAAAAAGAAGATATCTGTTTTAGCAAGTTTGTGGCCGGTTTTCGCGTCCGGCGATTTTAAGGAGTTCCGATTGAAAAATGATTTTATGAAAGTAAATATGCAAAGTTTGGGTATCACCATAAGAACCGTTGTGCTTCTGTAAAAAAACGGCAAAATAAGTGAACAAGTGTCACGGAAATACGAAAAAACGGCGATTTCCGGCACATTTCCGGTTTACAGGCCGGAAAAAATTTTTTCGGAAAACGGTTTTTCACATCTTTTCGGCAGTACTAACGCGCCTAGTACAAAAAATCAGAAAAAAACTAATAAAAATCTCGAGAAAAAAAAAACCGCTTTTCGGAACATTTCCACCTGGCGACGAAAAAATTTTTTTCGAAATCGGGCTCCGTCACTTTTGGGCATTGCCATTTTCATCATGTGCAAAAAAATTAGAAAACTAATGAGCGATCCGAGAAAGCTGGCAACAGACGAACGGACGGACGGACGGACAAGGGTTAATTTAAAGGACTACCTTAGGGTAGGTCCAAAAAGAACTCCCATTCTGTTAGTCATGTTAGTTCAAGAGAATCGGCCACTTTTACATAAACAACTAATTTAAAAGTAGCTTAAGCCTAGTAAATTCACCTTTTTTGAAAGATACGCTCATCCAACTTTTTGAATGTCGATAATTTCCATGTGATACAACAATCAGAAAGCTTGATAGTTTTAGGGTCCTTCATAAAGAACTTGCTCAACCTCAAATCTGCATGGATCAAATTCTGCAAATGGAGAGAAGATAAAAGTTTAAATGTTATATAAAAGTCATTTTAAAGTGAAATATAATATAATCATCAGTGATAAAGAAAAGATTAAGAAATAATTTTCTGAATTTATTAAAATAAAGGCGCATTACTTCAATCAATTCAACGGCTTCTCAAATGTTTGCATTTATGAAAATATACCTTTGTGTGAAGATAAGTTACTGCCTCTGTTATTTGCAAAAGATACTTCAGCAATCCTCCATACGTCACTTGGGACCTGAAGAATACAAAAAGAATTGAATAATTTACAGCTGTGGACAGTGTTGTTTTAGCTTGATGGAATGGTTGATTAATACAATTATGTCTCAAAAAGAAAATTGTCTAAATTCAGTTTGAGAGAAAGAAGGAAGGGTGAAATCTTTGCTTTTCTGTTTTGAAGCTTAAAATTTTGATGTTTTATTTTCACTGCTTACCTATTGAGTTCCAGAAATTTTTCAAGAGATCCCAAGGGAAGATATTCAAATGCAAGAAATAGATCCCCTGTAACAGACATTCCGACAAATGGTAAAATTCGAAGGTCATCTTGAATTTGCATCAATAAAGTTGCCACATCGTTCAACATCTAAATAATAACAGATATTTACCAAAAATGTTTGAGAGTTTAGTGTTAAGAAGACAGAACTAGAACAACATTTTGTTGTGGGTAAAGTCTATTCAATCACATTTTTAATAATGCAACTTACATCTGATTTCAATGTAGGGTATCGCTTTACAATAACTTCCCGTCTTTCATCCGATATTTGAGCTTCGGATTTGAAAACATCTCCAAAAGCACCCTAAAATATTCAAAGTTACTTTACATAAATTATTATAATCAATTAAAGAGTATGGTTGCATTTAATCCTTTTTGGGAATGGATCCATATCTAGTTAAAGACTTGATGATCACGTCATTAGGGATTGGAAGATTAATAACTTGGGGGGGGGGGGGGGGCTAACATTAATGTTTTCTACATAGCTTATGTTTCTGATTTGACGCATGGTCTTCCCAAAGGGATTTTCATTCCAGTATCAGAAGACAGCACATGCGTTTTTTTTTTGGTATCAAATATTGCACAATATTTGCACTTAAGTTTACAAGCATCTAGGTAAACCAAGCCATAAATAACAGAAACATCAAAATAAGAAAATAATTTACAGCTTGGATATCTCAACTAATTTTAACCATTGATTTGTTTGGTTTAGCAAATCATACTTACATTTTTGAGATGTTTCAATTCCATTCGATTGCTGTCCAGTAAACAAGGACTGATCGATGAATTAATCTCAATGTGATTTTTACGGCTTGGTGGAGGTGGTCGAAAATTGACAGGGTCAGTGTACATAGGAACTTTAACTTCATGAAGAAAATAAATTATAATTAGTATGGTGTATCAAAAATTTCCCAAAATGATCAAGGTCACACGAGAACATTGGATACCTGTAATTCAATTTTAAAAAGTTGCTCAAGAATGGTTTCAAGAAATATTTCAGAAAGCATCCAGCATATCAAAGTTTAGACACTTACCAACTATTTTTGGACTAAGACCCTTTTGCAAGCATGCCTTGATTTCAGCCTACAAAAGAAAATTAACACTAAATTAATAAAAGATCTGAGAAAGTCTTGCAAGGTTTTGATAAAAATGACATCGTTTCCAGGGATTGAATTAGCGTACCGCATTTCGCAATTCGCGATGCATTTTTGGATTACTTACAAGCTAAAGATTAAAAATTGATCCATTTTAGGATGCAAAATCATGCTTACCAAATTGCGATGCACTTTCTTTCCCTTATTTTGATGCCTGATTTCGACATTATAAAAACAGTCTGGAAGGCTTTTGTCTCTTTCTATTGTTAAAAGGTGGAGCTTACGTACCAAAATCTATTTATTTTGCAAACTTTTTGATCATGTGACTGGAAAATAGATCAATCCCAAGAGGAGATTTTGGTAACATGATCAAAAAGTATGCAAATCGCAACTTGCTTTTTGTTTTAACGGAAGAAAATTGAACAGAAAGCTAAAACAATACATTGCCAGACCAGGGTTTTTTATAATGACTAAGATTTCGATCAACCAGATACTTGACATAGAATGCATGAGAAGTTTATTGAACAACTTACACTATTGTCAGGGTTTTTATAAAACTCTTGTAATTCATTCAAATCTTGAAACTTGCGTTTATCATCAATATTGAATATAACTTTATTATCATCAATTTTTTGCCTTATTACAACATGAGCAAAAGTGTCATCTTCTCTGATCAACGATAATACAAAACAATCATGTTGTGTTGTGTGCTCCCTGAGCAAGTAGGTCCCAGGTTCACGCCCTTTGGAGGTAAGAATTTGCAAGGCAACCTCGCGTCTAAAATAAAGAAATATGTCGTAAGAATCAATTTTTATGTACATCAAACACAGAATCTTCTAGTTTTATTTGTGATTGTAAACTAGAATTTTCTATACGCGAAGTTAACTAATTTATGAGACGCTCAGAGAACATTAAAGACTGTTGTTGATTGTTACCACAGAAGTCTGCATATTTTCAGCAAACATGTGCTATCTAAACAGTAAACAGCAAAGTAGATTTTTTCATTGTTGCAAACATCCAGCTACCTTTTCTTTGCTGCAAGCAGATTGCTGACAAATATTGCTCCTTAGGTCTAACCCTATTCTGAAAATTACATAATAACCAGCTTATTTATAGTAGTTTGAATTCAAAAAGGAAGGTTTATAAATTTGGACGATCAAAGATAATAATAAAAAAACAAATCTTACTCTATAGGACCATGATACACATGTTTTGTCAATATGTTGCTTGTCAGCATTTCTAAATTTAAAAAAGTAATTTTAAAGTCTTACAATTAAACCGAAAAAGCTGTAAGTTTCAGACATGTTTGCAGAGAAATCTTTCAACATTTTCCAATTGAAGATTTTAAAATGATTGTTAGTCATAATTGCATAATTTGGACTTTCGTTGAGAAACTGAATTTTAATCAGTTCTCTAAAATGAACAAAAATCATTTCAATCATTCAAATAACTTCTGTAATGGAAGGGAGAAAAATAATTACTAACCATTCAATAACGTATCATACTGATTAACCAGAAGCTGGAAATATCCATCAACAAAACTGAATAGTGATTCCACTTGATCATCAGAATAGCAATACATCATCTACAGAGAAAGAAAATGCAGATACATGATTATGAAATTTAAAATAAAACCAGTATAAACAGCAAGAATTGTACAATTTGAAAAAAAAACAACAACAAAAAATATAGATTAATAATACTTATGGCGACATGGCGGCATTCATCTAGTTCAAAATTCAACCTACTGTAATTAGAAACAGTTGGTTTTTAATGGCACTGCTTTTGGAAATGAAAGGCAAAGAGCCACCATGTTTATTGCTAAGAAATTGAATTTAAAATAAAGAAACACAAACAAACCTCTGGGGGTTCTCTTCCTCTCAATACCATAATTCGTTTTCCTTTCTTGCTATCAGTTTTGTCATCTGTAATATCTTTGAAGCGGTGAAACATTTCATAAGGTGATTCCCATAGCGTCATCTGTAGAGATATTGATAATAACATGATAAACAAGCTATATGCTGAATGGACCTACCTGATGATGAAAGTTATATAGCAATGCGAAAAGAAAAATGAAAAAAAATCAGTCAGAAAATATAGTGCTTAGCGAAAATACAAAACACAATAAATTCATCATTGATTGTTGATGGGGGGAGAGGGAAGGGTTGTAGGGAAAAAATAAATAGGAAGTTCTGGTCGCAAAATTCAGTTTTATTGACAATTGAATCATGCTTGATGGTGAGCATTGTTATCAATAATGTTTTTGTGTGAAAAATATAGAAATATAAGGAAAAAATCAATGAAAATCTGCAAAAATAAAGAAATTCAAGAAATACTGTCTTTCCGGCGAAAAAAGGTTGTTCCGGCGACTTTTAAAATAGCTCCAGCTTCAAAAATCAATTTTATTGAAAATTGAAACATGCTTGATGGTGGGCATTGTTATTACTAATGTTTTTGAATGAAAAAACAACCAATTATAAGGAAAAAGTCCAATGAAAATCTAGAAAAACGGCGATTTCCGGCATTTTCCACCGGAAAAATTTTTTTCTCAGAAATCGGACTCGACCATGTTTAGGGCATTGTTAATACGCATCTTTGAGCAAAAAATCAGAAAAAACTAATGATAAAATCTTGAGAAAATGCCAAAAAAACAGTTTTTCCGGCATATTTCCGGCATTTTCGGCCGGAAAAAGATGTTTTTCGAAAATCAGGCTCCGTCACAATTTAGGTATTGACATTTTGCATCAGTGTGCAAAATTTCATGAAAAAATATAAAGTACAGCTCAAGAAATTCAAGAAATACTGTTTTTCCGGCGAAAATCGGCTGTTCCGGAGATTTTTAGAAAGTTCCGGCTTCAAAAATCTATTTTATTGAAAATTGAAACATGCTTGATGGTGGGCATTGCTATTAATAATGTTTTTGAATGAAAAAAACAACCAATTATATGGAAAAAGTCCAATGAAAATCCAGAAAAACGGCGATTTGCCATTTTGCATCTTTGTGCCAAAAATCAGAAAAAACTAATGAGCCAATCTTGAGAAAAGCTGGTAACAGACGAACGGACGGACGGAGAGACACAGGTTAATTCATAGGACCTCCACCACCGGGGCACCCGGAGGTAGGTCCAAAAATCTAACATATAAATTTGATTACAAGTATTTTAGTTTAAAGTTTTAAAAAGAAGAAAATTACTCTTTGAAATAAATAAGAATTTTTTCAAATTACACTTGCTATATTGTGATTACATAATCATACTTATAGTCAACATCAAAAATATGAATGATCTGATTGCCTATAACCACGTAAATAAATGTTGTATTTCATATTTTACACCGTGAAAATACGAGACCACATTCACCAAAAGGGGTCACGGAAGCAAGAGGTCATATTTTTTCAATGTTATCCTGGGTTTTATCCTCAAAAATGATTACTTTTTCGTTAAAATGTTCTGATATTTTTAATGACCATTTAAATAATTTTAGATTGTGAGCTCCATTTCAGGGATTGAATTAGTCTATCGCATTTGGCATTTTACGCTGCGTTTTTTGATAACTAAGCTAATAATTGAAAATGTTTGGTTTTAATGTTCTGTTTTTAAATATTCTACCGTTATTTTTATCTGCGTGCGAGAGGGGGTGGTACTTTTTGCAGGGACCTGAACCTTTAGATTTCAACTGGGACCTGAACCTTACTGAAAAGTGGTGGGGACATAAAACTTAGGGGGGGACCTAAATTTGTTGGGGGACCTAGAACCCGGCATTCAGAGCCAAGTTTGCCAAAAAGTTTGATACTTTTTCTTATCCTTTTTGATGCACGTGTTATTAAAAAGTCCCTAATATACCAAGTAAAAAAAGAAAGAATAACTACCTTTACATTACCAATAATAGCACGCTTCATAATTTTTGTTGGTGTGATCCATAGTTCAATGTTGTTTGGGTTATCCTTCCTTTCTCCTTCATACTAGAAAGAAAAAGGATGTACAACTTTCATAAAGAGCTATAAGCTGTATCTATATATTGCATTGTTTTTGAATTTTTTTAAAGTTCTTCTCAAGATTTTAGATGACCCTTCCCCAAACTCCAGATCCTTGGATCAAAACAGTTGCAAATCAGGTTGACTTGACATGTAAAACTTTCATTTTTCTTTAGCCTTTTCTTTTTCTTTCAAAGTAACTCCAAATAGCCTAGCTACAATGGCTAATAAAGGTTTATAGTAGGGGGAATTTTGTTCGATTTTTTGGAATCGCTTGACTGTTTTGTTAGAAGCACTTGTTATACATTTTTGGAAAGCTAAGGGGTAGGGGAATTGAAATTACTATGTTTCCAAATTTTTTTCGGACACTTTGGTGTGATTTTCGGACAAATATGACGGTCTCAGGCAAAAATTATAGGGTTAAAAATTAATGAAAATTTTAGCTCGAGAAAACGGAGACCTGTTGTATATTTTTGGAAAGCTCTCAAAAAATTAGGATTAAAGATATATTGCAAGTATAGGTGATTTTTGTGCCTAACTCGAGATATTAACCCTTGAAAACCGTGTTTTCAGTCAGAAACAGCTATTTTGTCCAGTTTTTGCGCTTTTTGAAGCTCAATATCTCGAGTTAGGTACTGAAATCACCTATACTTGCAATATACCCAATATATCCTAAACAAAAGTAATTCATACTACTAACAAAAGTAATAATATCCTTTGAAAAAAATTTTTCCCTCGTGAACTACAATAATTTAATTTAGCTGATTGAAAAACAAACAGGTTATCAATTTTTCTTAAGAAATACTAGAAATCGTTTTTGTCCTTAGGAAATACAATAAGTAATTTTAGACCACCAACTTCCTTGGGAAATACAAGAAATTTGCTATTAGTAATTTTCCTTGGTAAATTAAAATAAAAACTGTTTTTGGTAATTATCCTTGGAGGGAAAATGTTTGATGATAATTTCCTTAAGACAAATTCATGAGGTTGCTTTCAGAAATACCCCTTGACAAAAACAAGTTATTACTGTCGGTTATTTTCCTTGACAAATACAAGAAGTTTATTTGGTCATTTTACCATGGTAAATAAAATGATAATTCTTGGTGGGAAATGATACAACTAATTGTTTTTATGATTTTCATTAGGATATAAAAGAAAGTAATCTAAGTGATTGTTTGATAGATCAAACACAAAGTACAGGAAAAAGAGTGTCACCATGGATGATGCCAGTATGGCTAGTACTTAAACTTCAAATAAATGTTCATATACACGAAGCATTAAAACAGCTGTTTAAAAATCATATTGCAATAGTGATCAAATAGATTATTGCAGGGCTGCAAATAAATATTTTTAGTCAATCGGACATCATGTCCGACATAAATGAAATCCTGTCGGTCAAACTCGAAATCCTGTCGGTCAAACTCAAAATCCTGTCGGTCATTCAGTGTATATTTTTTTAAAGTTACGGAGAAAGCGAGTAGAAAAAATAAAAGTTATCTTTGAAGCGTTTGTTACTGTATATAACAGAGCAATTGATTCGATAAAAGGGATCTTAGAAACACCCTTGGAAGTTTTGAAGAAAGCAAGTTGATAAAAGTTAACTTAGAAACACTCTTAAAAGTTAAGAAGAAAGCGAGTTGATAAAAGTTAACTTAGAAACACTCTTGAAAGTTACAAAGAAAGCGAGTCGATAAAAGTTTAACTTAGAAACACCCTTGAAAGTTACAAAGAAAGCGAATTGATAAAAGTGATCTTAGAAACACTTTTGAAAGTTACGAAGAAAGTGAGTCGATAAAAGTTAACTTTGAAACACCCTTGAAAGTTACAAAGAAAGCAAATTGATAAAAGTGATCTTAGAAACAAAGAAGGTTACGAAGAAAGCAAGTTAACAAAAGTAATTTAGAAACACCCTTAAAAGAGTTACAAAGAAAGCGGGTTGATAAAAGTGATCTTAGAAACAAAGAAAGTAACGAAGAAAGCAAGTCGATATAAGTTAACATAGAAACAGATTTATTTTCAACTCTCAAGTTAATGCAGGCCATATTTTAGAAAGGCAGGGCAGCGTCCGTTGGTGGCCAAAAAGGGCACTTTTTCTTGTGTTTTTCTGCTAAAAAGGCTGTTTTTACCAAAATTTTAGAGATTTTAGGAGGGGCAGCGTCCGATGACCAGACGCTAAAAGGGCATGAAAAATGGCCTGTAATGGTTTATTCCTTTTTTCATTCGGACAGCATGGCTGACACAAAAGATTTTCAGTCGGTCAAATAGCTTTTTCAGTTGGACATTGACCGATTACCAACGCTTATTTGCAGCCCTGTTATTGTTGAAAAACTGTTTGAATTAGACATTCAGTAATTCCAGTAATATAATTTACCTTCTTAATATGAAAAATCTCTTCTCTGTAATGAGATAGCAATTCAACTTCTGTGACAAAATCTTTATCAGGTTCAGCAACTTTGGAGAAACAGTTCAAGGATTTTTCTACTTTCTGTTTACATTTTGATACATCTCTCGGTCCTTGAACATCATTGTACTTTTTGACAATCTCATCAAGGTTGAATATTTTCCTATAAAATTATAATTGATGACTTTGAGATAACTTTGATTTAAAAATGCTAACTAGGAACAAAGCCAGAGATATAACATTTACCCAGAAATCAAAAATCTTACTCAGATCATTGTCTATTTCAAAGCTCTGAGGCTTTAAGAATCTTGAATCCCCTTCTAGTTTTTTCCATTTTCCTTTCAAAACTACCAAAATCTAAACAGACAATAATCCGTTGCAATACTTGATAATCACCAATTTTCTGACCGATCCACCTAACTCCAAAATCTAAGAGTCGGGTGACAGCAATCCAACATTTTTTGAAACACAGCCCAGTGGGTAGAAATAAAACATCACCCATACTGAATCCCTTATTATTATCAACTCCTTTCAGGTCCTTTTCATATAATGAAAACACATCCAATTTTCTCATTTTTTCAAAACTAACTATGACAAAGTGTGGGAACAAAAACACATTAAAATTTGAAAATTTGGAAGGAGGGACATTTTAAAACAAGTAACGTAACGTAAGGAAGTATAATATAATAGAGGAAACTTAGACATAAACTGATTTTGAACTATTTCTAAATCTTGAAGTTAACCTATTTGTACTCAAACAATAATGAAAAGGCAAAATAAGGTTCCCATTCACTTTATTAAAGTGAACATGGTTATGAATTATTTTAATAAATGCCCCTTTTTTTAAATAGCGCTCCTCGAGTAAACATCCCCCTAAAAGCCAAAAAAAATATGAAGTATTACAGTCTATCTTATAGCATCATCATTTTTGAAGTGTTAAAATTTGGGTCTACTTTATGAATAAATATTTAAGAAAATTATAAATTATTTAGCAATTCTAATTGACTTTTCAAAGTTTAAATTGGATAAGAAGAAAAAGCTTTGGAGCCGTCCACATAGTACGTACGCACTAAGGGGGAAGGGGGGGTCTTCTCAAAAGCGTATGCTTGTGTACAGGGGGAGGGGAGAGAATTTTTTTTAATAGCCCTTTTTTGCTTGTTTTTTTTTGTCAACTTTTACACTTGTTATATGCATCAAGGAAAAGAAAAGGTATCTTGATAAGCATTGAGTTTCATGTATGAAATAAAGGTTTGAGCCAAACAATTTGAATTCTAAATTTTCTTCAACCGAGGGGGGGGGTGAATGAAAAAGTACGTACTTACCAGAGGTCATATACCCCATACATTTGCATACGCTTGCGTACAGGGGGGTACTCGATTTTCGACATTTTAGTTCGTACGTACTATATGTGGGCAGCCCCTTTGTTGAATTTTCCAATCTTAGCTTCATTTCATTGCTAACTCCATTATTTGGAAAAGTACTAATTTAATTTTTTTAATAATTTTATATTTAGTCAAGAATGTATTTAGTTAAGAATGTATTGAGTTGGACCTATGAAAAGGAACCATGATATGACTTTGAAATGAAAATGAAACCTTACTTGTTTTTGCTCTTCAAGACATCTTTAAGAGGGAGAACATTTTCTTCTTTAGCCACCATCATCATTTCCAAAATAACCATCCTGAGCAAAATCTTCTCATTTTCTCTGCTTTCCAATTGTCTTTGAAGAAGACCATTTTTGAAAATGTAACGGCACTAAAAAATTCATATAAACATATGGATATTTCTAATGCAAATCCAAAAAAATGTTGGAAGGCTTTATCTCAGAAAAGACTTAACATCTAAAAATGATCATCTATAAACTTTATTTAGATGAATTAAACCCTTTGGCATTTTGGCCAAAATGCTCCGCATATAAGATGAAGATGCTCAAAGGGCTAAATAACCAAGCACTAAGAAAAAAATAGTACAGGGAGAACCCTAGGATTTTTAGCGTCTTTCATGGAACACAACGACGTGTGATTGGTTCAAAGGTAGATATGATTTGAGAGTGCCAAGAAACTGACATCACAGGGAAAATCCTTAATCCTTGAAATAAGTGAAAAATGCTGAAAAATGACGAATTTTCTAAGTTGAATTTAGCAAAAATGATTGATACTATCACATAGAGAATGAAATTCTGAGTAAAAAAAGTGTACTAAAACAAGTCATACCTAAATTTAAAAGTTCTTATACTGAATATTTGATAGAAAATCCATAGAAATTTTTTTATATTGACAATGATAGCTTCTTACCTGTTTGACATAATACAAGTACGCAGTCTCATCAAATTTCCGCAACTCGTTTGAGCTTAGTACTTTGAATTGTAATGTTAAAACAAGTTTGTTCCAATATTTTGAGTTGATAGTGTCAATTCTCTTTGTTTGAATTAACCAATTATTTTCATTACTCAGACCAAAAAATGTTGAAGTCTTTGGGTATATATTCAGTTGTCTGCAGGCATCTCTAACAACGTCCTATAACACAATTGAACAAGAATCTCAGTTTCGAAAACAAAAGCTTAGAATTCCAAGAATAAAGAAATATGAGATGATATAAATAAACAGACCACTTAAAAATAATAAAATCAGATCAGCTTGCATTTAATCAACTTTCTCTTTTGAAAGATAAATCAAAAGTACTTTCACTATTGTATTGAAAAACTCTCATGATAGATAAAATTTAGCATTTCTGTTTAGTAGTGGGCTTTACGTAGGTAAGCAGGTCATCGCTCTTGACTCCCATTGGGAAGGTCCGAGTTTGATGCTCACAATGTTACAGTGATTCACTTGGTAAGTAACCTTCTCCCGGTGCTGAAAAATTGCGAAAAGTTTTGCACTATGGATTTTATTGACCAATTCTGGCTGAGCATGTTGATCAATCAAATAAAACAAAAATTCATCATCATCTTGGATTCTATACAGAAAATACACTGCAGGGTTCAGACAGACCTTCGAAAATAAAATTCCCTGAGTTTCCCTGAATTTTAATCAATTTTCAAAGGTTTTTTCCCTGAGAAATTCCTCATTTTAGCTATTTTTCCCCTATTTTTTCCCTGAGTATCAAGCAAACCATAAAAACTAAGCAGAGTCAAAAGAGATGTATCTTTAAACAAAAGGCACACAAATCAAATGGTAAACCTAAGGTAAAAATTAAAGCTACAAATACTGCATATGAATAAACACTTTAAAACTAAAAAAACTTTTAAATCTGTTTTTTCTATTCATTCTTCAAAAAATAAAATTCCCTGAGTTTCCCTGAGCAGACTGGGAAAAAAATAATTTTTCCCTGGGTTTCCCTGAGTTTCCCTGATTTTTCTAAAAATTTATCAATTTCCAGGTTTTCCAGGTTTTCCAGGGTCTGTCTGAACCCTGTACAGGAACAAAAAAGCTTTGAAACCTTTTGTTGTAAATTATAAGGTCATTTCAATCATTTTTTTTCATGAAATGAAAAATAAACAGTGCCTTTTAAAATTCAATTTTTTTTCATCTATCAACAAATTTTGAAAGAAATGGTTTTATTAGGCGTCTTCGGTACAGTCTTTGAAAATTGGTGGTTTACAGAGAAACTCCTGTAAAAATTCCAAATTGTGTGTCATTGTAACGCCAAAAGTTCTGAAACTTTAAACTTTCTGAATAAAAAAAGATCAAATCAAAGCGCTATCTTGGGAAATAAATAAAAAATTTGACTGTATGTTAGCAATCGGTCATTTCAGGTTGTTTCAAGCTTTCAGTTTTTATTTAATTGTCGTTGGATCCTGAACTTGATTCAGGTAACTTTTATCCTTGCTTTTGCGAGTACATCCTGTAGATGACAGATGTATTTTTTCTGAAACCTTTATTTCCTAGTGTGACTAACTGAAGGGACAAGAGTATATAGACCTAACTCATCATACAAAAATTACGGGAAATGCATAATTGGACTTTTGTACCCTATGCTGCCCGCAAGCACTTAAGCTAAAGTCCTGCAAAAGTGGGACAAAAATCAGTTTTTTGAAGCTTGCAAAAAAACGCCACATAGAAGATCTTCCAAATTCAATACCTTAATGCCCTTAATTTCCGCGGGCTTTTTATTTTCGAGCCCTTTAATTTTCGCGCACCCCTTAAAAACAACCTTTCGCTCGCCCTTCTATTATTATCAATTTTCGCGCATCCTAAAATTTGTTTCTCTTTACATATTTTACATATTTTTTTCTGGCCGTTTTCTAGTCAAATCCTCATAAAAAAGTCTCCAAAAGGGGGACACTCTAATTAGCGAACATTAATCTGTTTCCCAATGGTGTCCATTAATTAAAAGCTCCACTGTACTATGAATAACATAATTTTATCAAAATTCATGATTAATTGTGAGACACAAGTTATATTGCTTCTTTTATGACTTTCTTGAGTATCTTGTTTAAAAGTATATCATAAAATACAATTTAAAACCATTTTGAAAAAGGTTCTAAATTGATTTTCTTTTGAAGATTCTCGACAATACCGGACTGTTTCCATCCATTGAGTACGATTTCAGGGTGATAGGCATAGTCGTAATATTTGACAATCTATTGGGCATAAGTGACTAAAAATTCCTTATTTGCTAATTAGCCACCTTTTAATTTACGTGTGGCCTAGTGCGCGAAAATAAGACTTTTTCGCGCACCCTTTAATTTTCGTGCAGTGGTAGTGCACAAAAATTAAGGGCGTGCGAAAGTTAAGGGCATTAAGGTATGTGAATCTACTGTATTAGCAGTAAAAAGCAGTAAAAAATACAACTTTTCTATTTTTCTTTTTTTTTGCAAAAGTTCTAGAAATGAAAATAAAAGGATAATGATAATTGAATACTATCCACTGATGATCCACTGTTTAATGCATTTTTGATATTTTGAAAAAAAATTCCTCGTTATTCTGATTTTCAGAAAAAAATTTCCCTGATTTTCTGATTTCCAGAAAAAGTTTCCCTGATTTTCCAATTTTCTGAAAAAGTTTTCCAATATATACATCGGAAAATCCAATAACTTTGAACTTGGGCCAAAATTTCGGATTTTGTTTTGAAATTTTTATGCAATATGAACATCTCAAGTTGGCAGGTCTGTGGACTGAACATTTAGCTAGAATGATACCCCTGATCCAGACCAGACGTTACTAATCGATAAAATAGATTATCGATTAAAATAATTAATTGATTAAATATCGATTAAAATAATCGATTGATTAAATATCGATTAAAAATAATTGATTGATTAAATATCGATTAAAAACGATTGTTAGTATCGATTATATCGATCAGATATAAGATATTGATTATATCAATCATCGATATTATCAATTAAAAATCGATAGGGTCCAGGTATCGATTAGGCGGCAATCACAAATATCTTCATTTCGCGTCCTCGTTGGGTCTAAAAAGTGAGTCGGTTGGTCGGTTGTAAAAATGTTGGGGTTTTTCCATTTTTCCATCCATTTTTGGAGTGCATTCTTGGAGGAAACTGCCAGCCAGCCAGCCAGCAGCCAAAACAACCGCATGTAATGGGTGGTTTAAAATTATGACCTTTGAACACTGACCTTCAACCCCAAAATGGTGCATGTAATGATAAACAAAGTCAAAATGCTGTGAATGCGCTAAAAATTGCTCGCAAAAAATCGGCAATAATAAAATTTTTGAACTGAGGAAAGGTCATTGACAGAAAAAGCCCAACAAATTTACTGACTCACCGACTCAATTCTACTAAATTTTTGAGAGTCGGTCGGGCGACGCGAAACGAAGATATTTGTTATTGCTGCCTTATATCGATATTAATTTATATTATCAATAGACCTTTTTTCAAAGAGGCCACCCTGTTGAATAATTATGTAGTCACGACCCTCGACATGGCCCGAGAATTCTCGGGCCAAAACTTTTATTGGAATTCGCGTAAAGCCAGAGTATGGCCCGAGCTGGCCAGAGAATTCGGGCCGTGTTCGGGCTACACTCAGGCCAATTTTTGAAAACATGATTTAAACAGGCGTGTAATTTCAGGATTGAATTTTTTTAACATTTTCTTTGAGAAAAACTTGGTTTCTCTTAATCATATTAAATATATGAATGTTGTAAATTCATATAAATATTAAATGTCTTATTTGGTATGAAAACATAGTTATAAATATACTTAGGGTGGAAATATTTGCTAGTAAACTGGTCCTGGTTTTAAACTGAAGCGTGTCCACGGGAAGCTTGTAAAGTTTTTTTGAGCGATATAAACAAAACAGACAAATCTTATTTTGTACTATTTTGTTTGACTGGACATGCTGAATCAATTTAACATTTAACATGGCCCGAACATGGCCCGAATGACTCGGGTCATGTTCAGGCCAAAAGAATTGATAGGGTCTCTTGGCCCGAACATGGCCCGAGAATTCTCGGGCCATGTTGAGGGTATTATGTAGTCCAGCAGAAAAACAATGATAAAACCACGCATAATTGTTACAATATGCATGATACAGTAATTATTAACACTGTAATCAATATCATCGATTAAAAATCTGGTAACAATTTAATTTAGTGCTAACAAATTGTGAGTATCGATTACCTATCGATTATCGTTTTTAATTGATATTTAATCAATCGATTAGCTATCCAGACGGTGTCAATCGAACGAATCAAACGCTGAATCAATCGAACGCAATTAAACGCAATCGAATAATTGCAATTCCATTGTTACTTACTTGTGTAGTTACTTGTGTAGTTGTTTGAGCATCCTGCTTCAGGTAAGGTTCTTGGTGAACCACGCCTCTGTGTGATCAATCTGTCGAGAGAAAAAGAATCTCAGCAGATATTTTTCATGTCAATTATTGAATTTGAATTAGCTCTCCTGCACCCAGTATATCCATGGATCTGGGGTTCATCTGGGATAGACTTAAGGTGTGTGTCCAGGGCTCTTTTGAATTTATCGATTTATCGATTTGAGGTTTCTGATGCTCTTCGGCATAGCATTAAAAAGTTTTGCACCTTGCACTGCAAGTGTGCTGTCTCTAAATTTTGATGTTTGGTTCTTTGGAATTGACAGTGTACACATCCGGCCCAGCCGGGGGTTTTCAGTGGTTTTGATACCATTTACAGTAGGTACAATCTTTTCCATCACCTTCCAGACATACATTATTCTGTAACGTTCTCTTTGCCTTTGAAGTGAGTAAATTTTTGTCTGTTTTAGACACTCCCAATAATTGTTTGGGGTGCCATTTATCTTTCGTAAGAAGGACTTTTGAATATCTTCAAGTCTCTGAATGAGACCAACTGCATTTGGGCTCCACAGAACGGAGCAATATTCTAGTATTGGTATCACCAATGATTTATATAGTACGATCATACAATTTAAAGATTGTGAAGAAAAAGTTCTCAGGATCCAAGATGTTAAGTTTTTAGCCTTTTCGATTACTGCAGTAATTTGCTTCTGAAATGTGCAATTACTGTCCATCAGGATTCCAAGGTCTTTCACAACATCTTTGTTTTCAATCTCAACACCAGACGGTGATGTATAGCTTGTTTGAGTCTTGATCTCATGGTTCTTTCCATAGCGCAAGAGTTCAAATTTTATATCATTCAGCTTCATATTGTTGTCATCCGTCCATTTATATATTCTATCAAGATTATTTTGAAGTAGGACAGCATCTTCTAGAGTTTTGACTTCCTTTGTGGCGCGAGTGTCATCAGCGAAGGATTTGAGAAAGCTGTGCACCACTTCCTTGTCAATATCCCCAATCAATATGAGGAAAATCAAAGGTCCCAAAACACTACCTTGAGGGACTCCTGAAATGACCTGTTGTGATTCAGAAGTGACACCATTCACTAGCACTGATTGTTTTCTCTCTGTTAGGAAGGACTTTAGCCACTGTAATAACTTTCCATCTATTCCTAGTTTCTTTATTTTTCGTAGGACAATTGAATGGTCTACTTTGTCAAAAGCCTTTGAAAAATCTAGGTACACAACATTGTCGAACGCAATTGAATCGCAATCAAATATTACCCAGGATTTACTGTTCGATTGCTTCGATTACGTTCGATTGCTTCGATTACGTTCGATTGCTTCGATTGCTTCGATTGTACAGTCAGGATTAACCGCCTACATAGGAACAAATTTTTCGATTTCACAAATATTCCTATCTAGGATATAGGTACTTATCTAGGAATAATTTTTATTCTAAGCTAGGAACATTTTCTTTCTTCTCCAAATTTTTCCTTTCAAAACAAAGTCGCATGTTCAAGTTATGACTAATAGATGTAATAATACAAAGTGGTTTCTTCTTCCAAAAATCAGCACTTTTGGTGGGTGGAAGGGTGGAAAATCTTAGCTTTTGTTAAAAAATACTTAAATAGGAACATTTTAAGGCTCTCTTTACCAAAAAACGGGATTTGATGTGTAAATAGACCATTAATAAGCAGTGGAATCTGCCTGGAAACTTTAAAATGCAATAACTCAATACTGCATTGATGAATCTTTCTGAAATTTGGAACACAGTTAGAAAATACCTAAATGAAAACATAGATGATAATTGATACATGCGACTTTTTTTAGTTTTAGTGTAAAATAAAAATTTCTAAAATATTCTAATCTTAGAATAAAAAATATTCCTAGATAAGTACCTATATCCTAGATAAGAATATTTGTGAAATCGAAAAATTTGTTCCTATTTAGGCAGTTAATCCTGACTGTTGTATTCCATTACGTTCGATTGGATTCAATTGTGTATTAGATTTTATTCGCTTTGGTATGGTACTTAAGCACTCGGCCGCCCACACTAAAAAGCACTAACAGAGTGATCCAATTTGATTTAATCGCAATCAAATTCATCGTACATAATCGTAATCGAACATTAATCCAATGTAATTGACAATCAATCAAACCAATCGAACATAGTCAACTATCAATCGAACATTACTCGAACGCAATCGAACACAATCAAATATTACCCAGGAATAGGCCGCTCGATTAAGATTCGATTACGTTCGACAATCGAATCGCAATAATTCGATCGCGTTCGATTACGTTCGATTGGTTCGATTGCGATTTTTGTTCGAAGTTGTTGGATTGACACAGTCTGGGCTATCGATTTTATCGCTTAGTAACGTCCAGGATCTGTGAAAGCACAAAATCCCAGCTTTAGAAAAACAAAAGCGCAAAATTTCTAGATAAGAAAAATTCAAAGCGGGTTGACAGCTAAATACCCAGACATTGGGCTATTCCAAAGAAAAATTGTACAGGGGTATTGACGAACTTTTTTCACTAACCCCCCTGGAAAACTGGGATAACAAACTATCCCCTGGAAATTAGGAGTCAACACCCCTGGAAAGTGAAATTTTGTGAAAAAGGGCCTGGAAAGTGACTATTGATGCCAGTTTAGGAGGAGAGAACCCCCTGGAAACCTTTAATAACCCCCTTGGAAAATCTGAAAATAACCAAAAGGCCCTTGGAAAATCAAGGCTCAGACCTCCCTGGAAAAGTTTGTCAATACCCCTGAATGGTTAAAAAATGGAATAGCCCATTCTAATTGTTGTATGTTTATTCAGAGGAGAATTTTTTTCACGTGAAACTGTATAAATAATGACACTGACAAAAGATGAAAGCACTTACTCTGACAAGGACATCTGTCTCTTTTCCTTTAGTCAATCTGATTCTATTCAAATCAACTGGTATGATTTTATTATCAACTGTCCAAATTTCCAATTTATTTGCTTGTAAAAGTGAGTCAGCTGTCTTTTTTTTGGACAAGCTCTTGTTTTTCAGTCCAAGTTTTCCCACAACCGTCATGAATTGTGAGCCAGAATTATTCTTCTCTGATCCATTCATGTTTTCCAATACGATGAGAAATCGCTAATAGAATGATTACCATTTCATTTTGAATTATAATTCTTCCTTTTGGTACTAAAAATCCTTTCAAAACATGTTATTTGCTTGAATTTCTTATACTACGGCCAGGGGATTGGTACCGAGAGTTCTTGGAACTTGCGTTCTCAGATTTGATAGGCGCAAAGCATCCTGGATCATCTCCACCCTCGTGCCTATCGATAAAGCTTTTGGAGTTTTTAGGTCTTTAAATGCTATTTATTTAAAAAAATCGAATCAATTAAATAACAAAAAATTACCAATGATGACTGAAGTTGAAGAAAATATGGTTATAACTCATTTTGTTCCAAAGAACTCCTTTATAAAACGAAGGAGAGCATGCCGAGTTAATGAACATATAATATTTCTCAATTCAGGGGGTACATTTAGAAATTTTACTGCCTAAAGAAGTGATTTAATAAGTTCTAAATGAAAAAATAATGACTTCAACAGGTTTCAAAATATTAATGCCTATTAACAATAAGAAAATTTTGAAGTTGAACTTGCTGAAATAAAATTTCTTTGATGTGCTTCAAATGTCAGCCAAACCTCCTGTAAGTGTTTTGTTTCCCAGAAACCGATATCATACTAAAAACAATGACTCAAAACCACTTATAATTGTTCTAATCAGTGGTTTAAATGTATAGTGAATAAAGAGTCTCATGTGATTTTTGAAAAAAATTAAAAACTTTCTAAACAAAAAAAAATTGGTCATCTATGTTTGTTCATACCTTCTGAGAAGCCAAACCAAAAAGATGACTGGCTGGCAAATTTTAGCATTGGTATTTTTCATGTGTACCTGTTCAGCATTTCCTTTGTTAAATGAGAAATACTGGATGACAGATAACTTATCTGAGAGACGACTGAGTGTAGTTTTTCTTGGAGATGATTGGGATGACAAGATATATATTTTTCGCTGTTCTCTTGGAAAACTTCAATGGACAGTTACAAGTAATGCCATTTCCCCTCATGTTTACCTAAAAGTCACATGGTAAGAAATTTTTCTTTGAAACTGTTATACAAATGGTGTGAAGGAGGAATATATCTGCGCTGGGAACTAATTTCATAGTTGCCAAGTCTCTCAAAATATTATTGAATTGGGGGTTCTAGAAGGCAGAGCCTCCTATGAAAAATTTTTAACATCGATTTGACGGTAAAATTACAAAAACATATCTAGTATTAATTGCTTTTTCTTTATCATTCACCTATCATCTTCATCCATCATATCATATGTTATTCATTATTGGTTGTATTTTGTCATTTTTGCGTAACTTTGAGCATAATAGTAAATATTAAAATATACAAAAATACACATGGGATGCAGGCGTACAACAAGACAAAAGGTCAATTTTGCAAGAGTTTTCTGGCTGGAGTTTTCCGGAGCAGCTAAAAAACACTATTTTACTCTCCGGAAAGTTCTGGAGCTCTTCCGGTGCTTCCAGAGCAAGTGATTTTTAACACATTCTATAAAACCTTTTATACAGTATAGACCTAACTCTTCATACAAAATTACGGGAAACACATATTTGCACTTTGTACCCTTTGCTGCATGCCAGCACTTAAGCTGAAGTCCCGGAAAAGCAAAAAAACTAGGACAGTGCCGTTATCATTATTAATTTTGTTAGATCTGACAAAGTGATGTTTGTGAGTGCACTTTATTGTTTTGATTCCCATTGAAGAATCATATTCTGGTTTTTATGTTAGTAGATGCTATTTTAGAGCTTTTAAACATGGTTACAAAAAATATTCAAAATATTAATATGATGGTTCAGTCATTAATGAAATTGAATTTGTCACATTATATTCGAAAGCATCCACTGGTCGAAATATCGAAAAAATTAAAAAACATGAGGTTTCATACTTCCATGAGTCGACTGATTTTTTTGAAATATGCGCAGACGCAGTTTGTTTTCACACGATTAGCACAACGAGTGCTATTGTAATTACCTTAAGTGGATAAATTTTTGTGTGGATTAATTTTCACGGTTTTCGAAACATTTTGAAGGCCTTTAATTCACGAAAATTAGTCCACTCAAAATTATTTGGAATTTTACAATCACGAAAATAAAAGTAGACTTTCTAGAAAACATGTTACAATCAAAAAATGTTACGAGTTCAACTCTTCATTTCAATTATAAACTTTAGTAACCACCTAAAAGTACCGTGAAGTCGGGTAACTTGCATCAGTGGAGGGAAACTTGCATAGCCATCAAATGACTGACCAATCAAAGCAGCAAAATTTCAAAACAAATGAACTACGCGGCTCCACTCGCAGATCTACTCTAACATTTTTGTTTTGATTTAACTTTGTATTTTAATGACCAGACAGGTCATTCATTTGAGGGCTATGCATGTTTTCCTCCACTGATGCAAAGTTACCCGATCTCACAGTACTTTCTTTGAGTTTTTTGAAAGCTTTTGATAGACTTTGTCTGCCTTTGTTCAATTAAAAAACACACATCTCTTTTCTAGTTACAATTTATATAGTCGTGAAATTAAATAAAGAAGGCCATTTTCGCAAAATTTAATCGATGCGAAAATTTTAAAGACCCTTGATTCACGAAATTTAATCCATGCGAAATCTTTAAACTCTCGTCTCGCGAAAATTAGTACACGCAAAAATTTATCCACTTAAGGTATATTGTGGATATCTTGCTCCGGTGCAGATCAATCGCCGAAAATCTAGCTCCGGAATCTTCCGGTGTTCCGGATCACTAAAAAACAGCACTTTTTGCACCGGACGTTTCCGGAGCGCCGAGAGGGTCCTGCTGGACACTTGAACTATGTATTTTTTTGCACTGCATACATATTATAGCAGCAAAAAGTTGGAACACTAATTTTTACTTTTGTTGGATTTTATTTAAAATGCAAAATTTGTATATATTGAACCAGGATCAGTGCATAGACCTTTTGCTAGGCATAAAGTCATGTCGAAAAGCTAATTAAAAACTCCAAACATCAGAACAACTACACAATCGCACTAAAAACACTTAGAGTCCTGGGAAGGACGAAACACGTGTCTGCAGATAGATGCAAGTACACAAATTTATAAAGTTTCGCAACTTAAAAAATTTTTTTTTTTAAATACAGTTTTATTGGTTCAATTGATTAAGTCTGGTACATGGAAACAAGATATTATGGGATTTTGATTTCGTTTTTAGTGGTTGCATTTTTAATCTCAAGACAAAGACTTAGCAACAGGGTTTTTGTGTCTTGATAACATAATTTTCTTGCGTGCACAGTAAACCTCTGAAGGTGCTTGAAAATTAACTATCTAGGAAGAAAATAGCCACTTTCATGACAAAATCTTGTTATGAGCCACAATGTCAAAAACTAGCCACAATGTCTTTTTTCTGGTACAACGTCCTAGTATTTTAAACATGTTCTACGCAAATTTGCTGTCATTCCTGCTGTCCTTGTGAAATTGAGATTGCTGTGTAGAAAAGAATGAATATCTGATGACCTCAGGTTCTTGCCCATAGTTAGGGGTTTATGCAAAAAAAAAACAAAATTTTTCAAATCTACCATTTGGATTGAACCTATGAAAGTAAAACTTTCACGTCTGTTCACTTTTTTCTACAAAATCTTCAAAATGAAAATATATTCATGATTGTAAATGTTTTTCGAATTCAAAGATTTTTTGCTGCAATTAGTTGACAATCTAACTTCTGCATCAACTGCCCACTTTCGTCAGGTAAAGAATTAAAATGAGAAAAAGCCTATATGTATCTATATTGTATCCTTCAAAGCAAAATAGTGGTAACCATGCTCATGACAATTCCAGTCTAAAACTCTCAAAGAGCATCTAGTATAATTAAAACCAGTGTCAGGGTCAGAAGACTATGATTGGAACCTTTTTTTTATTCACCCAGTTTGTTCACTTTCAATGTTGTTTACAGCAATTTTATATTTTTGAGATATATTTTCTGTCTTTAAAAGAAGAAGGAGAATCAAATCAGAGTAATATCAATCAGCTTTTTTGATTCTACTACAGGACAGATATTGAAACACCACAACCTTGTCTATCAAATCCTGTAACATTAGATGGTCCTTCAAACACAACTTATGTTTTGTATCAAGATGTTGGTGGACAAGTTTTTGGAACAGAAGCTGTCTTAAAAAGCAAATCCACACCTCAATATGGAAAATGGTTTAATGTTGGTGGAACACTTCCTTTTAGTGAAGGTCAGATTATTTCTATGTCTTTTTAGCTTCTGGATACAGGTTGACATAGTCCTTCTATAATGAATAAACCTTTTTGATTTCTGTGTTCTGGGTTTTAAAAATAAAATTCGAGTTAACACAAATTAAAACTCAGATTGTTTAAAAAATATATATATCATTAACAAACAACTTTTCAGGTTAAAATTAATTTATGTAATAATTATGTAGACTCAACATGATTGTATTTTCCAAATTACAGGTCATGAAGTGTATGGATATGACAGTCTTATCATCAAAGAATTTCAAAACAAGCCTTACATTTTTGCACGATCACAATCTAATAATTCTAATCTTTGTTGGTCAACACTAGAAAAGGACACGTCATCTTCAAAATGGAAACTGATCGGTGGTACCAAAACAATACCTAAAACTGATGTTGCTGTAGCTTACAATTCATTTACAAAGGTAAACAAACAGTTTAAGGGCTATTCCAGGAAATTTCTAAGCTTGAGTCTAAGCCCGATCAGAATGAATCACGGCACTCTTAGGTCATCAGTTGTTGTATCCAGACAAAAATGAGCGTGACATAACGTACCCCTTCCTCTTTAACACAATGAAACATTTTCAAGCAACAGGGTAAATAAGTTTGGAAAGTTTAACTTCAGCTTGAGAAAACAAAAACCTCGAAAATCCTTATCCTAAGGTTGTGATTTGGGGACTAAATGAAAGCCAATTGAAGCTATATGTTGCACGTCAGCCATGAAGGCCATTCTCGTTCCCTTGTCAGCCAATGGTTTAGTATAAGATTTAAATCTAAGCAAGATTTTGCTCTCCTTTAATCTGCTGTTATTCTTTTGAACATTGTGTTAATGATAATGATTGAGTTTTTAAAGCGATATAAAATATATAAATTTATTTGTTTTTATTTTCTATCCGTACAAGCTTATGGATGCCTTCATGGTTGGCACAGATGGTTACTTGTATCGAACTTGGCAATTAAGTTTTGATAGATGGGCTGATTGGGATAAGACAGGATATAGTGCACCAAAGTCTGTACATGCTCCAGTTGTCCATCAAATGGGGTACAACATCTTCAATGGCAAACTGAATGTATTTGTTCATGGTACTGATGGCAAACTACACCACATTTCTCAGACAACCTGTGATGGAGTACCTAATCCATGGGGATGGTGCACATGGGGACTTTGGCATTCAATTTCAGGAGATATCCCTGCAAACAGTCATTTTCCTGCAAATTCCTTGAGCATTGGAAATAATCTTCACCTAGGAATCGAGGTAATGTGTTTCAATCCCAGTTGATATTATACACTAATATACTCTACGTTTTGCAATGAATATCATATCATTCTTCATTGTTTTTTGAAGAGTCTTATTATTGTGATTCTTGCTTCATAAACTTTGTTAGGAAAAAATATTTTGAATTTGACCTCAGTTTTACCAAGTCAATGATTTCAATTTACTTGCAGGTTTTCTCAGTTGATGGTGATGGTCAACTGAATCGAATATGGCAAATGCAACGTGCCAAAGACTACAGTCCTTGGGAACATGTGACAGACACCAAGGAATATAAAATTAGTAGTTTGCCAGCTATTGTTAATGATGCTTCTGGATGGTGGTCAGCATATTCTGTAAGAAGAGTTATTTCAAAAAGGAATTTATTTTACATTGAATGTTTGCTAGATAGTGTTAGTGCTTTTAGTGTTTTAGCAGGAAAATTTGACGATTTCACTTAATACAGTGTAGTCTCCATAAATCGAACCCACACGGGGAATACAAATTTGTTCGAGTTAAAGAAAATTTCGAATTACGGAGTAAGGTTTACAAGGCATTTTTAACTGAAATGACCATAAAACTTGTTCGAGTTTTAAGAAGAAATTCAAGTTTCAGAGACTCTACTGTATGATATGTTTTCAAAGTTTTGATTCTAATTAACAGATGGATTCTGATGGCAACTTGATTATTGTCAATCAAGACCGTAAAATGACTGTCACACCGTCCACCATTGCATCAGGCAGTGACTTGACTGTCACATGGAACATGCCCAAAGATGAAGCTTCAAACAAAGATTGGATTGGTAGGACACTCACTATTTTTGTCTAGAAGTTTCAAGTTGCCCTAAAATCTTATTGCTCTTCAATTCTTTGAACATTTAAAGAAAGATATCAGGTCTGTGAAAGCCGTTATGATATTGTTTTTTCGTTTAGTAAAAATGTAATTTCTCTGATTCTTGATATTCATGGCGCAATTTTTTATACAGAAACACACGAAAAACGCCGGGCGTTTACCACCAGTTGTTTTTTAACTGTTTTTTTTAATGTCCACTCTTCTTGACATGGCTTTTCCTAATTTTGAGTACTGTTACAGTAACAAAAAGTTTGAGAAAAGTGATCGATTTTACCTATCAATCAACTTGGTCAATGTTGTATTTAAAAAAACAATAATCTAAACAAAGTCACTTCCTGATTGTTTGAGAAATATATTGCGGTTTAATTTACAGAGGTGGTCTTTATACAAAAGTGGAAAATGTTTAAGGAGAAATTCGATATGAATGTTATGCCTTATCTGTGATGTAAATTATGAAAGACTCGTGTCATCTTTCAAGATCGAACAATTCTCTGTCGACTTTCATCATAACGAAAGGTCATAGAACCTTTCTATTGTGAAAGGTAGCTCCCCGAAAGTTATTTTATATGCTTGCTTGACCTGATTGAAACTCGATTGATCTTGAGAAAAAATCAAACAATTTCAATCTCAGTCCCTCGGTGAGATTGATGTCTTTTTATACAATAAAACGTATATTATATTCAATAGGTATTTGTTGGTTATTGGATTTATTAACCCTCGGTGGTATATATTCAAATCGGCTTCGCCGTATTGAATATTGCATTACCTCGGGCTAATAAATCTAAATAACCGACTTTTATCTATCGGATATCTGCTTTTTGTATAAGATACATGCATTATAATAGATACAGTAATTCAGTAATGAAGATTGAACTTCGATCTATGTTCTGGCAATTCGGATTTAGGTTTGAAATATTCCACTCCGCTCGAAACTCCTTGAAAAATGAAAATGTTTTGATATTTTGATGAATAAACTCTTCAAATTTATGAAAGCAAAGACAATCTTTTCAATGCTTTATTTGAAACATCGGCAAAAAGCCTTATCATTTGGAGTTACTTAATCGTGTCAATTGGGCTCGTCCATTAAAAACCCAAACAGGGGGTGGTGACGAACCTTTTCAAGCCAAAAAAGAAATATTGGAAATGTGTAGATACCCCCTAGAAAATGGTAAGATTTGGAAAAAAGCCTTGAAAAATCGTTTTTATACAGTAATGTTGGATGAACCAAAAATTACCCCCTTCTTTTACCCCCTGGAAATTTTACAATGACCTTTTACCCCCTGGAAAATGAAAAAATGGAACCCCCTGGAACTTCCTCTCAGGCTACCCCAGGACATGTTCGTCCATGGATATAAACCGGAATGGCCCATTACTGGCCTCAGCAAAAAACTCTTTCAAAATTTCAGCAACGAAGTAACTATATTATCGATGGATGATAGATTAAACTTTTAATTGTATTTTTGATTTTTTTTTCAGGAATCTATCCACAAGGGGTGACGAATCGTGCTTACGTTGATTATGTGTACGTCGGTGGTACACAAAATCCGATGTCGGAAATTATTACCGACGGAAGTGTCAAATTGAAAATGGTTTCTTTGCCAACTGGTACATACGATATTCGATATCTGTAAGTTGCGGTGCTATGATCGTTAAACTTATTTTACCAGCATCAAAACGTAAACGAAGAGAAGTAATAAGCACGAGGAAAATTTTTTTTTCGAATTAAGGAAATTTCGAGTTGTGAGTAAGGGTTATAAGGCATAAGGGATAACTAAACTTGTTCTAGTTAAGGAGACATTCGAGTTATGGAGGTTCGAGCTAAAGAGTCTCTTTCCAATGCTCCTTGACTGACCAGGTCTTTAATAAACAAATGGATTCTCTGTCAGAGGTTATTTATTACTTGTTGGAACGCTTCTATTCCTCTACCCATCACTATAGGCCATTCGTCTGAGTAAGCACCGTGATGGGGTTTGTCGCTTGCTTTGCGTGAGAAATTTCATTCGGTCTAACCAAGTCATTACGTGTTACCTTTTAAACCTCTTTGTCCAGTGCTCTTTTATCAGCAGTGTACGTTGTCTTATATACGCTGTTACCTTAAAGAGGAAATTTTCGTGGGATTTAATTGCACAGTTCACAGCTCAAAATTTGGAAGTTTCGTGGAATTTAATTTCGCAGCTCTTTTTTATTACAATATACAGCTTATTTTGCCCAAAAAAAACAATTAAGGTTAGCTTAGGTGAACGTTACGTAGAACTTGGAAATAACGTTGTTTTATAATCCTTTTAGTGTGGATAAACGTTACGTAGCTGCTTCATCGACCACGTTCACCGTCACCAACGGGCCTGCGGAAGAGGAATGGGTACAGATTTTCCGTGGTATTTTCAAAGGTTTGAACATCAGTGCTATCGACGTTAAGACTTGCGTAAAGGATGCAACGAACATTCCCGTTCATTTCAAAGCTTCTTTCCAGGCTTTCGAAGATCGAGCAATCTTTAAAGGATTGCAATTGATGGGGGCTGCCATACACGATGTTACTGCCGGTATGAATGTTTTATTTTCGTATTTATAGTGGAGTCTCCATAGTAAATAGTAAGTTTGTGACCGCAGTCGAGAGCGACCCGAAGGTAGGGGAGGGCGCCACTCCTTTCCCTGGATTTCTCCACTCACCCTTGATCCGTCTCTTTTGTTGCTGAGCATCAAGCAGAGAGGCGTCAAGTACCATTTTGGGAATTTTTGGTATGACCTGGCTGGGGATCGAACCCACAACCTTGCGCACCGTAGCTGGATGCTCTACCTCTATGCTACGGAGTCTCCATAACTTGAACACTCACGGGGATCACAAATTTGTTCGAGATGTGAAGTAATGTTTAGAGGACGTTGTTAAATGAACGAGTTAAAGGGACGAGTTAACTTTGTTTGAGTTAAGGAGAAAATCTAGTTATAGAGGTTCGATTTACTAATTACTTAATTTATATAAGCTCATAGATATGGCACTCATCTTGTAAGAAATCGACCAGTACATAACTACTAACTTTTGAGCAAAACTCATTCGTCGTTTACTTGAAGTTACAGGCGAGGGTTGATTTATTTCTAACACCGCAATAAAACTGATAGCCTCTTATACCAACCAAACGTTTCATTTGTTGACCACGCGGTCGTCTACAGGCTAACAAAAACGACCAATATAAAAATAAGGTTTTGAGGATAATTTGGCAACGTTTGAAAGCTTGTGACTAACTCAATCACGCTTTATCGAGGGACAGGTGGATGGATAACGGAACGTGTAATAAATTACAAAATAAAAAGATCGCCCTAACAGGGCTTCCTTAAGGGAACTAATTTTCGTGGGAACTAATTTTGCTTTTTTCGTGGTTTTGCGGAGAGCCTGCGAATTGGTCATTTTTCATCTAAAAATTTGAAATATCCCTGGAAAAGTGTCCAAAATAGGGCAAAACCGCTAAAGTTAGTTCCTGATAAAAATTAGTTCCCTTAAATTAACCTCATAATAATTGATCGCTCCTCGATTCTCTCTTCCAGGTATGAACGACTGTGGTGTAGAACGAGCTATTACTGGAAGAATCAAAACTTTTGCCATGGACATGATGGCCTGTGTAGATAAAGGTTTGTCTTAAAATTCCTGAAAAACGATATTCTTAAGAGTTTAAGAAACAATGGTCAACGGAAGGTTTTTCGTCTCAGATTTCACACAGCAATTAGCATATATTCTTGAAATTTTGGTGAATTAGTTTGATTTTGAGACGGAAACAGGGGGGGGGGCACGCAGTTACTACAAGACATGATGTGTAGTAAGTGCTTTTTCAACACTTTTTTTCAGGACCACCACCCTTTGCAGTTACTACACCTTGGTAGTAACTGTTTTCAGAAAAGATTTCCAGGTACCACCCCTGTTTTTGAGTGATATCATCAAAAACATGCTCGAAATTACCCAAAATTGCGATTATTTTTCAATGTAAAGCCATTTTTGTGCTAGATTCTTTTAATTTACTTGGTTAACAGCTGTTGAGAACATTTTAATGATAATTAGGGAAAGCATAATTTCAAAGTTGGGTCTGAGAAGAATTTTTTTCGTCCATTCATAACAAAAATTTTTTTTTAACAAAGAATTTTTTCACAAAAAAATTCATTTTTTGTGAAACATTTTGAAAGTTCTTTAAAAAGAATTAAAATATAAGCACTTACTACACCAAAAGTGCTAGTTTTAGTGCTCGGCACCACCCCCAAACAGCAGTTACTACACTGTGTAGTAACTGTTTTCATAACTTCTGAATACAGTACACCACACGGTAGTAAGTGTCATACTGTCTTGTATGTAGTAACTGCGTGCCCCCCCCTGACGGAAAAGCCATTTTATGCACACTGAGACGGAAGAATTTTTAACATAGAAAAAGTGAACAAGGTTTGAAAGAATTAGTCTTCTTGTTCAATGCATTTATTCCGGCTTTAACATTTCCAATAAAAGGGGGATAATCACATTCTCATAATTTTGGTAAATTGTACGTCTAAAAACATAAAAAGGGTGAATGAAGGTAAATATTAACAAACGGGGGTCGTACTAGATAAGGTTCAGTGACTCTAAATAAGATCCCTGGGTTTTCGATACAAGACCATTTCTTCGGCACGTGAAAGTAAATCATAAATTTTTCATTGTCTTACAGGAAGTTGCGTGCATTTCTTTGTGGATATAGCGAAAGAACTGTTGGTACTTTACGAGAATGTGTACGAAATTTACGGCGATATTCGTGGGGCTTCGAACAGCTTCGATTACAAGTTTTACGCTCAAGGTATTGTCAAATTTTTATAAATGTCTAAATGTATTTGAGACAACCCGCACGTAAACAGGTCTTTCCAAGCAAGGTCGACTCCCTTTCCAGGGGTTTATCCCTTTCTCCCTTATTTGATGGTAAGTTGTGACTGAATAACTATTCTAACAATATTCCAAGAGAAATCCAAAATTTAAAGCGCCAAAAACGCTATATTGCCTGAGCCGTGTGTTTTAGCCTTGTGAATACGGGCTTTGTTAACTAGGCTAGGATTTCACCAAATGATGAGGTTAAAATGTTTGTTCATATACTTAAGGAACTCTTATTTTAAGAAAAACTAAATTTTAAAAGTAATGGACTTACCTTGGAGAGCGACGACTTACCACGAAAATTGTTTCGCATAAAGCATTCTGAAACACCCACAAAGATCCTACTCTGTTCTTATTGATAAAAATTAAATGCTAGATATCAACGATAACGAGACGAATAACTTGAAAGACTCCTTCTACGAACAAAACTTTACCAATAAATCCTGGCTCGAATTATTTCCATTTCCGAGAAAAATCTTTTTTTTTAGTTTTTTGTTTTAGTTTTTACTTTCGGTTTTCCTTTCGCAATAAATATCAATTCTGAGAATCGGAATTAGACAAGCTGGCTACTTACTACCGAGAATTTACATATCTTGTTTCCTGGAAAATCTCTCAATAGCTAAATACATTTATTATTCAGATTACTCATCATTCAGCCTTCATTTACAATACATGTTTTTTCTTTTATAAGCTTAACGTTTATAAGCATATGCAGGCTCAGTTTTTGGTACCTAAACAATGGCTCTATTGTTTGAGAACAATAGAATGCTAAGCATAATACGAGTCTGATATATGGACAGACACTTGCTTATAAAAAAAAACATGTATGGCGTGGACATCCTCCAACCCCCCCCCCCCCATATTCAATTTTTTTTCTGGACAAGACCCTAGTATCTTTTTGATGATAGTAAAAGATGACTTTCTTATTTTTTATAATTTACCACAGGTGGGGTGAACATTGGACGTGTCATCAACGCATGTATCGAGTTACCAAGATAAACTCTCCAAAAACAAATGGTTAACGGTAACACAGATCTGTAAAGCCCGAAGGGCTAGATCCGCGGCCTTTATAAAAAAAGTGGAGCAAGTTTTGGTAAGATTTCCTACCAAAGAAATCACGTGACAGCAAGAATTTCACTACTTTCTCGGGCTCCAAAAACAATTAAAATGCTATTTCCTATCTATTGGCACGAAATTTAAAAATTCGAATCTCTGCTTCACTTTTTTTGCTGGAGAAAGCTTAAAGTTTCTTATCTAGCCCTTCGGGCTTTACAGATATCTGTGGACGGAAAAACCTTCCCTCGGATGGATGTCGTATCAACAAATTTCTTTGATTTAGATTGTAAAGTAAAAATGGAAGTTTTTATTAGGATCCAACTACGTCGACTTCGTGTAATTTTTACACAAAAGCATACGCTGGTACCTTATTACACGAATATTACAAGGCAAGTATTCAACGGCCTTGAAATTAACACGCAAAAAAATAACACGAATTTTATTTGCTTTTTCAAGGACACCACAGCTGGTTTTAATTAAAGGGGTTTTAATTAACAAGAAGTTTCTTAATTCGTGTTAATTACATGTCTACTTATTTTCGTGCAATAAGGTAGTATAGATATGGTGGGTAAAATCTTCTTTTCATCTTCTTAACAACACTTGGAAAATAGTCGGAAAAATACTTGGGAAAAAATGAATATCTTTAAGTGACCCTCAAACACTTTTTCTCACTAGTCCAGATGAAGCAATTTAATTTTATATAACTACCCTAGACTACCCCCTAAGGGCCCTTTAATTTCTTAAATGAATTAGAAAACTGAAATTTTTAGAAATATATTTTAATAATTATGCACTTTTATGAAAAGTCTTTTTTATATATACTACGTTAGCACTAAAAATAAAATTTATATCTTAAACGCTCTTTTTTGTAAGAATTTTATAAAATAATTAACTGGAATTAAAAAGGCTTTTAGTTTTTAATCAAAATATTTCAACAGTTGTTCGAACCTAGTCCCATAGTTCGCTGTTTTATGATTACGATAACGCACATTTTTCTCACAAGTTCATAACTTATCGCAATTTGGACCAAAGTTCGAAAATTTGAGTTGAAAATTGAATAAGGCTCTCACAGGGTCGTAGAAATGTCAAAAATGGCAAAATTCTGCTCCCTAACAGAGTTGATTTTCGAACTTTAGCTGTGAATAAATGTTTCTGATGCGACGGAAGATAGACGATGCATCTAATCGTTGGTCAGGATCGGTCGACCAGCATTTCTCAACAATGTTCAATATACAACACAATATCTACAAACACAAATCGAAATGATTTACTACCGTATCATCAAATCAGATATCTAGCTACTATGACAATATTATGAAATAATGTTTCCTAAGTAACTGAGGAGAGCCGCTCATATTACATACATACAGCATACACCACTTCTCACAGACAAACTAAAAAATTGGCCAAAATATCGTCCCCAGTGAAAAATTATACTCTGATATTTGTCCACGCTGTAAAAAAATCAGATAGACAATCCTCACTGCAAAATATTCTGCTATTCTTCCCATCCCCACTGAATATTCTGACTTGAAAATAATGGAATTGAAATCCCCAGCCATAAAAAGCATGGGAATATATGAATATATGTTTTCAATGGCTCCCGGATACAGGGGTCTTACCAAGTCACACCCTTTCTCACAGACCCGGTGGGAGTTTAGCAGCTAATGGGGTATAATAGATGACCAAAGGGGCCGTCCACATAGTACGTACGCACTAAAGGGGGAGGGAGGGGGAGTATTCTCAAAAGCGTATGCTTGCGTACGGGGTGAGGGGGGTGGTCAAAGAAAAATGTACGTACACAGAGAAAATTTTTTCATAGTCCTTTTTTGTCGATTTTTACGCTTCTTATACGCATCAAGGAAAAGAAAAAGTCTCTTAATAAACATTGAGTTTCATGTATGAAATAAAGGTCCGAACCAGACATGAATTTCGAAATTTTCTTCAACCGATTCCGATTTTCGACATTTTAGTGCGTACGTACTATGTAGACGGCGCCAAAACTCGATGGGGATTGCTATTCCGATGTTTTTATGGCTTGGGACTTGAATTCCATTGTTTTCTAGCCAGAAAATTCAGTAGGGATTCAAAAACTAGCACAATGTTTTTCAGTAAGGATTTTCTTATCTGGTTATTTTCAGCGGGGGGGGGGGGGGGGAATAGAGTATAATTTTCCACTGGGACGATATTTTTGCCAATTTCTTCAGTGGGAAGGGTTCCCGGTGGGTCTGTGAGAAGGGATATCAAGTCAGAAAATTCTAAAGTATCATTATAATACCCTACCTGATTTTCTCTCCACCATTGTTTGACTTTTGGTCGGACGTTTTTGACGAGGACAATTTCTTGCATCGTTTCTATGGTAGGATTACTACCAACCCAATCGCTGAATGGTGTCTTATATAACCCAGGTAGATAGAGTTGTCCTGAAAAAAAAGTCATCTCTTGCAAAAATTAAAATTTTAAGTGCCTCGCCAATTACTTGTTTATAATTTCATGAATTTAATCCGGAATGAATTTATAATCTAAAAGGTTTTTCGAGACCCTCGAAATGTACCGTAAGGGTGTACTTTTGATAGAATGCACTACAAGGGTCTTCTTTTAACTGGATACACTGCTATGATGTTCTTTTGGACTGCTGAATCCTTAAGTCTGACAGTAAAAATCTGATGTATCGAGTTTTGACTCCCACTCATTTTGATTTATTATTAGGCTCGTTTTTGGATTGCTTTAGCAAAATAAGATATGCAATCAAACTGCAAAGGGTCCGATTTTAAAAGCCAAATTTATGGTGGCACATGCCGTCGTTTAAAAATCGAGTGCGGGGGGAATTTAACCCTAATTTTTGGCAAAGTGCTAATTTTTGAGCAGTAAAACTGATTTACTCTGACATTCGCCGAAATTAGTTCACGCCAAAATTTAAAAAGAAAATAAGTTACTCGCTATAAGTTTTCGCCAAGCTTAATTTTAAGCGATTTTTGTCCCTCGTCAAATAAGTTCCTTCAAGGTAAGGTAAGCATATATTTTAACATCCTCTTCTCACAGACCCACTGGAAAAATTCTCCAAAATATCGTCCCCGGTGGAAAATTATTCTCCAAATTTTGTCCCCATTAAAAATAATCATATAAACCAATCCTCACTGCAAACTATTATGCTATTTTTCCCATCCCCACTGAATTTTCTGACTTGAAAACAAAAAAATTTCAATCCCTAGTCATAAGAAATATGAAAATATCCATCCCCACAACCGAGTTTTGGTCCGTTATTTTTATTCCCACTGGTTGAAAAAGGTACCAGGTCTGTGAGAAGGGGGTGTATTATACCTTGAGAATCTACCAAGTAGCATCGTGATAAAATTTCATAAAAAACAAGAGCCAGTGCATAAATATCACTTTTCAATAGTAACTCTACATCTAGACTGTTTCCTTTCAATTTCTCGGGTGACATGTAACGAGGTGTGCCAACCTAAAAAAAAAGTCAAAGGATAGAAATTTCATAAACCTTAGAAAAACATGACTCCCTTTCATTCAGCAATTTCAATTTGGATTTGGGTGTCAGCCGCGAAATTAACTCTCAACGGAAATATTGGAAAGGGGTTATCCGCGAGATATTTTTAAACAAAACTCAACACAAATTTCAAATAACTACTTTTAAAATGTAAATTGGTATCAAAAGAAGCATTGTCTTTAATAGTGTCATCTGCAAAATTCTATTCCCGCGAAAATTTATCCCAGAGGATTGCTGTACTGAAGAACCTTTACCAAAAGGGTGAAAAAAATATGAAAATAAGTCAATCTTAAAGATAGATCATACTTGGCATTTCTCATATATCGGAAAATCACCAAGTTGGCATGCCAAACCAAAATCCCCCAAAATACAACCTTTCACGCTCGATAGCAAAACATTTGCACTTTTAATATCCTGATGGACAACTGGTAATTTCTTACACCCCATTCCACTGCGATCAGAATGTATATAACGTACTGCAGAAGTTAGGGTGAAAACTAAATGTAAACATTGCTGTAAATTGATAGAATTTTGTTGTAAATGACTACGAAGGCAATCCAGATCGGCGTATTCCAAAACTAAACACAAATAAGTTTCTCCATTTTGCATAAGTTTAACGCCATAATCGATGAGTTTAATAACATTCGAGTCATCATTATTCTCCATTAAAATCGATTTCTCATTCAACCATCGTTTATATTTTTCAAAACACGTGATTTTCAAAGCAACATCCAGTTCATCATATTTACCTTTAATCACGGTTCCAAAACTACCGTGACCGATTACTTCGCCACATGATATATTATTAAGGTCTACCATATTGTCTTGTACGTTGGAGTAGTCCGGTAACCGGCATTTTTGTTTAAACCATGACGCAATGCCGAGCTTTATCCAGTAAAACAGTAAGAACACCAATATTATTAAAATGCAAGGAAGAACTATTTGAGTAATGTTTTGGCTCGATAAATCCACCCTCCGCCCTGTTTTATTGGGTAGGATTCCATTTTCAATACGTTGAAAGGGTGTTTGTTTGGTTGAAATAAATCTATGAGGCGGCTCTGCCATGAGAAACTTTCTGGAAGAGGTTAGATTGGTTTTCATTGCGTCATAGAGTTAAAAACATCAGTTCCTTGTATTATACTTTTGATTTCGATTGTGATAACTGAAAGTAAAGAAAAAGAAATACAGTGGTACCTTTTAGATGGACGTTATGAACATTAGATAAACGACGTTGCGTTTCAGGCTGGGATACCAGGTTGTTCTGAATTTTTCTCAGGTTTTTAACAAATTTTTTACAGGATGGAAAAATACGTAATAGTGCTTGCTATAACTGTGACAATACCAACAAAATAAAGAATCACATTTGAGATGTACATAGGCTAGACGTACGTATACTGTGAATGCCTTATAAAGAGAAAACTTTGCAGATTTTGCGGAAAATCTACCAAACCAAGTGGATGCCAAAATTTGTGCTTTTTCAGGACTTATAACAATTTTTATGCTTATTTGCGATAATGGTTTTTATCCAAAAAATATCTTGCAAAACTACAAATCGCGCCAAATTGATTTTTTACAGCCATCCGCCAAATTAAATTCCCGCCAAAATACTTTTTAGGCCGTCCGTCAAATAAAATTCCCGCTAAAATTTCCTCCTTTAAGCTAAAGTAACCTCAAACAAGGGGGAAAATACATGACAGAATCAAGAAATTGTTTTTTGTTAAGGGTTATTAAAAATCTGAACTGGAAAAAAGATTTTAAGAAAATCAAAAATCGATGAATGAAATGTCAAAATTAAGTTTATTTTGAGGGCATCATAGAGATTTCTATAAGGCTTACGTAACAAATAAAAGAAATATTTTCAATTTTTCAGCTGATAAAATATAAAAAGATTTCTCTCTCAATATTTTGGAAAATATCATAAGCAAAAATTCTTCACTTATTATAACGGACCGAGATAAAAATCGTATGTCAATCATAAATCGAAAAAAGAATTAAAAAGACAATGAATAGAGCTAGAAGAAACATACAAAATTCGCCAAAAACGAGAGAAGATCAATCTTACACTAGGGAATCATTTTTATTGTCTTTTTTATCAAACAGAATTTTCAAGATGTTCTATTTCTTAAGGTCATTTTCCTCCATAAGTTTTTGATTTTTCACGTTTTAAAGGGTTCACATTTTTTATCCTGAGACCTACATAATATATATCAAACAAAGTATTGTAAAGTCCATCTTTGACAAAACATATTTTTTCCATGAATACTTTAATCGTAGAAATTTTAGCGAGACTAATTTTAGCGTTTTAGCGAGTTTTCCCTATTTTCGCTAAAACACGCCAAAACGAAAGATCGCTAAAATTTATCCACGCCAAATTTCTGGTTATATTGCCTTGATACATTTTTATCAATAGGAAGGGTTTAAGTGCAAAGAAATGCTAGAAAACGAATTCAGTCACTAATGTAATACGAGTATTCGCTAAAATTTATCCACGCGAAATTTTTTGAAATCGTGATTCGCTGAAATAAATCCAAAAAAAATTAAGATTTTCCTGACTCACTAATATACGCTAAAATTAGTCTCGCTAAAATTTCTACGATTAAAGTATAGAATTTAAGAGGTTTTCACAGGAAAATTTTCTCATCAATTTGGCCTTTCAGACAAATTTATTCGAAAAAGTTGTGATCTTACAAAATTTAAATTCAGCCTTCCCCAATCATCTAACTCTCATATAAAAAAATTACATTAAGAAATCCGTATTTATAAGTTTTTTGAAACACGTGGGAGATTTTTTTACACTTTACAACATCTACAACATCAACTTTCCAAGGGAGCTTGAAAGGTTTTACTTGGAAAAGACTCTATTTTAACCGGTCACTTAGTAAACAGTCGGTTAAACTGTTCGCTTTATCAACTACACATGTCAGAATGAAAAACTTTCTCAAAGAAATAAAAGCTTCGGAAGAAAAGAAAAAAACCTTAAGGCTAAAGGAAAGATTTTTTTTAACTCTTTTTTAACCCTTCAAACTCGACAGACGTGTGTATACGCGTTTTGAATTTGCCAATATACCGAGTCTCAGACTTAAGACTTTAACTCCTGACCACCACCAAAGATTTTTTAAACTCGACGCTTTAAAAAGAGAGAACAAAAAACAAAAATAAACCATGGATCACCCAAAACTTATCTTATTTTACCTTTAGCTTTTTCTTTTAGTTATTTCAACTAGAAAGAAAGTCTTCTCTTTGAGTCAAAGTCAAAGTCAGGTCTTTTCAGCTTCGGTTTCATATCTCGACTTACATTTCAAAATTGGTACTGCTTCGATATATTGAATTATTCGGAGTATTGTTGCAAGATTACATTATTACATATTTTGCTATAAAAGAATGTAGATTGAAATTTATAATTTCTAAGTATGTGGACACAATGTGTGCTCGACAATTTTTCATAACCCATTTATGCTACGTTAAAAGATTTTTCTTAAATAATAAGTTAAAGCACTGTAAAGTACACATTTTTTTATAAATATAAGCAACCAAGTTGCTAAGGCTCGAGCCCTGAAATTAGTTAAATTTGTTTTACTATCTCGTCAAGTAAAAGCATGCCCACAGATCTGTAAAGCCCGAAGGGCTAGATCCGCGGCTTTTATCGAAAGGTGAAGCCCAGGTTTGGAAGGATTTCCTACCAAAGTCACGTGACTAAAATATGCAATTTCACCGGTTTGAGAGATGTGAAATAGCGTTTGCCGCCTACTTTTTTTGATCTCACGCTCCGAAAACAATTAAAATGCTAGATCCCATCCATCGGCACGAAATTTAAAAAGTCAAATTTTTTGCTTCACTTTTTTTTGCTGGAGAAAACTTAAAGTTGCCTATCTAGCCCTTCGGGCTTTACAGATATCTGTGAGCATGCCAAACAATAGCCCGTGACCCAATAAGCATAAATATCAAATTATAATAAGCAAATCTCCAGAAAATGAGCTAGAATGCTAAGCAACCCCAGCCCTGACCTGAAAATTAGAGCTGCTTATAAAATAATGTACAGATCATTTTTGCAGTTTTTGGTAATTGTTAGCCGTTTTAGCCCCACTTGAAACTTTTCATTTAACAAAGATACGTAAAATCTGGTCACATATCTAAAATCAGCAAGGCTCGAATAATTTCAAAGCATCTCATGTTATGATTTTTTAACCAATAGGAAAAGACTTTGTTTTTTCATCTTCATTTTTCTTCTACATTTTTCAACCTTTCAAAAATATTTTAGATTATTCTCCTTGGAAATAATTTTGACTAAGGTGTATAGCTTTCTAACACAGCATGAAACATGCTGAGAAATTGTCAAGAAGGTAGTGTCTACATACTTGTGAGACGGACTTTAGTCCGTTTGCTAACATTAAAAAAAAGTCTAAAATCTCTATAATGACAATGCCAAAAGGACATCCACTACTGAAACTGATCACATGGTCAAATATTCAAACAAGAAATTATCCCTAACGGAAACCCTACCTGAAATCTGACATTTCTGGACATCAACCGATACATAATGAACTTTATAACGAATCCAATAAATGAGGAGACCCTCGAGTAAAAGAAAAAACTTTTCTTAAAGAAAAGAAACCTACAGAATTTGAAGAAAATATAAAACTAAAAAACGGCTTATAATCTTACCGCCTCATGCAAGGACACTTGTATAGCTACGCTATACAAGTGTCCTTGCCTCATGTAAGAAAAAATGCATCTTTATACAGCTAACAGATTTAGGTTTAAGTAAATCTTATCATATAGAGAAGTAATCATACTCGAAATTTCAAATTTGATGTTATGAAGATCGAAAAGTAGTTTGGAGAAATCTCAGATGAAATTCGTCAATTCAAAGAACTTCTTTATGGAAATGAAGATGTGCTTGTTGCTTGGCGATTGCATCGACCCCATGTGAGAGTTAAAGTCCATAATACAAAAATCACAATAAGAAAATATCTTTCATCCATTTTACGTCTCCTCTTATCCTTAACAAAATCACGAGTTCAATTTTCAGAAAAAGTTTGAAACATTTAATCGTTTTGCTGCTCTCGCCGCACTTTTACGCGTAGTGCGTTGCAGCGCTTCTTTTACGACATCTTCCTTTTCTTTGCCAATCGTAATATTTTCTTCGTCGCTTTCCTTTTCATCCAGGCTAGAGCTCTCATCATCTTCCAGAGAAACATAAACAACCTTTTTCGGTTGTTGTTTCTGTTGCTTGGCAACCATAGCCTCACTTTGAGGCTCCTTTTTAGGAACAAAATCTATATTTTCAGTTTTAAGTTTTGAGGTTTTTAAATCCTTTCCAGCGACATCTTTAGCCTCATTTCTTGATTTCTTTATCGGAACAGAGTCTACATTTTCTAATTTCACTTTCGAAATATCAACATCGTTTTCGATCTCTTTCACCACATCTTCGGTTACCATATTGAAAAGCGAATCAGTAAACGGTGATGTGGACCCTGATGTCGGCTCAGCGGCCAATACTTTCGATATATTGGTTCCAGTACCATGTACTAAATCACCCGGACTTAATGAAATCTCCGATGAAGCATCATCTAAAAGATGTTCTAAATTTTGAAGTGGATCAAGAGTGGGCGTTGCTTTTCGCTTGTTATAGTTTGAAATCAATGTTTGTTGTTCAGTTGAGAGTGCCAATGAATGCTCTACAATGTTTACGTCATCTTCTTTTTCAATTTTCGGTAATTTGATGACGTCATTATCTTCGTTATTTTCTTCTTTTTCCAATGCACGTTTTCTATAGTTTGTTTTTGAAAGATCTTCCCTTTCATCGTTTACTGTTAAATCTTCCATTAAGGTATCTTTATCAGATCCGTTAGGATTTTGTTCTAAGTCTGTCAAAGCCTTATTGTTCTCTTTAACTGGTAAGCTATTATTCCTTTCTCCTGCTAAAGGTTGGTTTACACAGTCAGCAGATTGATCTGTTTTGACGTCGTCTTCTATTGGATGACTTTCAGCTTCGTTTGTTAAGTCGATGGTTGCTGTCTTTTCTTCCGCATTCCCGACTTTGTCGTCTTTGGTAAGATCAATCGTTACATCGTTTGCCTAGAAGATTGTTATGAAGATTTTTTCATTTTTTATTTAATACAGCAACCCTCTCTCTCCCATAAACTTATTGATTGATACAGTTGACTCTCTCTAATTCGAACTCGAAGAGGGGAGTCTTATTTGTTCGAATTATAGAGAGATTCGAATAATACAAAATGTTTCACTAAGTTTTTTCCTTGAAGGGGAATGATGATAATTTTGAATTACAGAAGGATTCTAATAATAGAAGTTCGAATTAGAGAGAGTTGACTGTAATTTTATAATTACCGATCAAAAAAAGATCTCTAAAATAATCTATCTAGTTGAATGTAACTGAATTTATCTTTTGCAGTGAATTTAATCTTTTGAAATTTTGTAGACAAGGCTCGACATGGCTTTTTGACAATGCTTCTTAAAAGATGTAATCCACTGCACTTAATCCGACTAACCTTGTCAACATCCGTTGTTGGCGGAGGGGGCGGGTCCCAGGTCCTTTGTGAGTAGTAGCCTGGCGTAGAAGTGTGAGATACTATATGTTCCGATGCAACTGTGGCAGGTACCTGTGAAGAGGGGAAGGACAATCAAGTTATAAAAAACAATTAAAATAAAAAGCAATAAAGACCGATTACTAATGATGGCTGTGTTCACCCTATACAAACTCTCTATGAAAGCAATAGACCTTTCCATAAATTACGTCATGAACTTCACTTGCCTCGTATTCAAACAATTACTATGGTGATTAATTTATTTATGAAAAGGTCTATACCAAACAAATATTCGCTGGAGGTTGCAAGGGCGAAATATTAATCAAACCTTGTTGATTTGACTAACCTTGCTAACATCCGTTGTTGACAATGTCTTTGATTCCGATCCCGCCTCAGGCGGGGGAGGTGGAGGAGGCGGGTCCCAGGTCCTTTGAGAGAAGTAACCTGGTGTAGAAGTGTGAGAAACTGTTTGTTGATGCTTCTCTTGCAGTTCTTGTGCTTTCTGTTTAGCTCCGGCGACAGCCTGAGTAACCAGTGCTTGCTTTTTTTGTGCAACAGCCAAAAATTTCGAAGCGACCGTGATAGGTACCTGCGAAGAGTGGAAGAACAATCAAGTTATAAAAAAGCAATTATATAAAATACAATAATGACCGGTTAATAGCTCATATGCTCATAGGCTGTATTAAGGGGTCTCTGACCATAGCGTTTTTTCTTACATTTGCCATAAACAAAATGTAAACTTCTGACTAATCTACACGTTTTTTTTTTAAGAAACTAGTTTTACCAAGCAGCCTCAATGTTTCTTAAGAAATCGGCCTTTTGAGCCTTAAATGTTTCTTACATGTTTCTAAACTTTTTGACATAATCAGCCTCATGGAAGGCTGGATTGGAAGGTTCTTAAGAAAAACCGAATTAAAAAATGTTATTTTCTCATTCTCAGCCTCAGCATGTTTCTTAGATGATTCTTAGTTTTTAGGCATTCTGAGCCTCATGTTTCTTTAAAAAAAAAAAACGTGTATCCACCAGAACTATGACATAGAACATTGAGCCATGGCTAAAGAAATATTGCCACAGCTGGCGACGACAATAAGTTTGACAAAGGTTATCATTAATGATATAGACAAAGTGAATGAGAAGCACGACTGTCAAGTACTTGACCAAGGGCATTGGGGCATGGTCAGTTTTGTAACAATGTGTTGCTTTGTAAACAACTCCAGTCTACAGTCAGGGAAAAATATTTCTTACCTCGTGAGTTGGGCACTGTCGAACAAAATGTCCTTTCCCTCCACATCGGTAGCAAACATACATGGGATGAGGGACTTTCGCTTTCTCATACCTAAAACGGGAATTTGTCAAATATATTCTGTTCCTTCCCAGATGTTTGAGCCTACAAGAATCTTGTTTTCAAAGTAATTTTTATCAAGGTTGGTTTTTGCCCCAGATACGATCAGAGGTCAATCCAGTGTTATTTGAAAAAGCTCCACATGAAGCTATCCTTCTTTCAGACCCATCAAAAGTTCAGCAAGGGTTTTTCATGTTTAATACAAAATATATGTACAGTCGAGTTTTTATAACTCGAAAACGTACGGGAACACAAATTTGTTCGAGTTATAGAAGGGACCAGCAAATTCTTTCGAGTTAAGGGGACATTAGAGTAAAAAAGGTTCATGTTACGGACGCTCCATATGTATTTCGTTAAGGAGCCACCTGACAAACAGAGACGTGTGAGCATTGTCTTACTGTGCAGGGTCGATTCCGGAAACAGTTGCCTGTTGCGCCATAACTGCTTTGATTTTTTCGTCTTCCGAAATGTTAGCACTAGCAACGTTGGTAGGCTATAAAGTAAAATGAGGTAATCGTGGTAATTTTGATTGCTTGTTTTTTTCTTTAGATTACTACACAGCTTTTAAAACACCGCCCAGTACTTTTCGAAAATAATACAAGAACTTAGTGCGAACAGGGTCAGTTAAATAGCGAGTTTATGTGTTTGGACTTTTTAAGATGGCAGAGATATTAAAATGAAAGCCTCTAGAGACTTGAATTTGTCCCGCTAGTTGATTTTTGATTAAAATTAACAGTATTACTATCACTCTAACGATGCTTTTGTTGTGAGGCGAAATATTAGTTTTTCAAAAAAATGAAATTATTAATTTCGCTTAGCGAAAGTATTACAATAGCCTTCCGCGTGTCTGGCGAGACATTTTTTGGGGCGCAAATTATGGCGTGGGCGTATGGCTGCGGGCGTACTACGGCAAATATTCTAAAGGTGGACTCACTCACAAAGATAAAAAGTGATAAAAAACAGGGCTTTTCTCAATAAATAAAATACGCTAGTGCAAGAAGTGTAACCAAGCCTTTGTAAACATTCATCGTGAGAACTTTTTAATGACTGCTTGATTGCACATCAGACATGCTTTTGAAACTTGCTGCTGCTGTACAAATTTTTATCATATTTTCTGGTCTTTTGTAGAGTGTTTAAAGAGGTTTAATATTTGTTTACTACTAAGTATTTTTTGTTTGTGTAGTTAGTGAATGCACCAATAAATTGATCATGCTCAGTAAGTAGTACAAAAAGAGTTAATTTTCCACAACAAACAACAACATTATTAACCCTTTCTTCTCTTCTTCACCAAAACTACAAACAGCACAGGTATAATATTTTTTCCTTTTTTCACCAGATAGTTATGTGTTAATAGTGAAACCAGTTGTGACAAACAGTCAGTTTTAGCAAGTACCGTGAAGTCGGGTAACTTGCATCAGTAGAGGGTAACTTGCACAGCCATCAAATGACTGACCAATCAAAGCAGCAAAATTTCAAAACAAATGAACTACGCAGCTCTGCTTGCAGCTCTAGCCTACCATTTTTGTTTTGATTTAACTTTGTATTTTAATGACCAAATGGGTCATTCATTTGAGGGCTTATGCATGCAAGTTACCCGATCTCACGGTATTTCTTAGAAATCATGTCAATTGAAATTCAGCAATCATTTTGTATAATCAAAACGACCCTGCCTAGACACTGTCGTACATTGTCATTGTACGGTGATTTGCGGTGGGAAAGGTGGGGTGTACAGATAATACAGCAGATTCCAAATTAACCTATTTTCACCGTCGTACAAAGGACATTTAGATCCAGCCCAACCGTACACCACCGCACAATGTACAGCGGTCCCTCGTTAATGATGACATTTTTTTATCTAATGAAGTTTGATTGGTGTTCGATGAGTTTGGTTAGTAAAAGTTCCAGCTTTTCCTCCCCGATGGGATGATAGATATTGGCACGCACTTTAAGCTTTAGCATGGACGTCTGCTAATAAGCTGTCGGAATGTAAAAGGAATGGGCAACAAGGTAATAAATCAAACTAATCAAACTTCACCGATCTTGATACACCTTTTGCTAATTAGGATTTTCATTTTGAACCATTAGTAGAAAAACTGATGAAGAAAAAGGTCACAACCTATATCTGAAAATGAATATATTAGGAGATATAAAGGAAACAAGGCAAAATGACGTCATAAAATGATGACGTCATCGAAAAATCAAAATTTGCCAAAATTCAAAAATTTTTGTTTTTTTGAAAAGAAGACCCTCCAGTGAACATAAAATATTATTACGAAAACGTTTGAAAATTCGTTAAAAAAAGTCTATTGGTCAAAATTGACAATTTCATTTTTTGCCTGTCGAAGGTTGGAGCTTGCCCAAGCGTGCCCAAGCACATTACAGGCAAAATTTAAAAATATCAATTTTTGCTCATAGACTTCTTAAAAAGGATTTTCAGACTTTTTCGTAATAATATTTTTTGTTGACTGGAAGGTATTCTTTCCAAAAAACCAAAATTTTTTGAATTTTGGCAAATTTTTATTTTTCGATGACGAAGATGGCGAAGATAGTATACAACAGATTTTTCTGACTAGCCATTTTTCTCAATTTTAGATAAATTCTACTGTTTATAAGGAAGTTGATATAAACTTTGCGCAAGTGAAAGGGGTCTTTATCACAAGTTCCTTCAAAGCACAAAATGAGGTTTCTGGCATCAAAGAATGAAAAGTTCATTTTTTCTTCTTCGTTTTCAAAAAAAATTTAAATTATTTTTCTCAAGTATATTGCAGTTCTCTGAATTATTCTGAATTGAAAGATTTTGTTTACGCTTTATAGAATAGAATTCTTTAGTCGCATTTTTTAAGGAATCTTTTTTTTAACGGATTGAGATTTTTCATAAAAAAAAACAGGGTATCTATGACATCTATGACCTGTGTGTACAATACATTGTGTATATTTTGTGTAAGGAGTCTGCAGGAGTCACGTTTCACGCGTCTTCGTCGTTGATGTTCAAGTATTGTGCGAAATTTTCGACTTTAAGTCGTCTTGTTGTTGTTTATGATCTGACTCCACACTGATCCATAGCAAAATCAATTTTCGGATTCAGTTTTGTCTTGTTTTAACTTTGCTTAAACCAAGGGCTTTTCCGACGTTACAATAAAGAATTCACCTGCTCTAATTACTGTCTCTGTCATATTTTCTTTAAAAGAAGACCTTACAAATGTGGAAATCTAACCTGTGAAAGGGGCTGCTGAGGTGTTGGCGCTGGTTGACTCTCTTTAGCCTTTTGCGCGGCTGCAAGAAGTTGGGAGGCGACTGTGATCGGCACCTAAGAGAAAGCAGATATACGAATCACATTGGACTATTCAAAAATGAAAATCTTCTCCCATGTTGAGGAGCTCATTATTTTCCGTAAAGGGGTGCACTCAAGAATCTGGAAGATCAGGGTCAGTGAAATTTCGTGAAAAACCAAAGCGTCCAAAAAAACAGGAGGGACTCTAATTCTCCGGCAAAAAATAATCCAGAGTGAGGTTTGACCTTTCAAAAATATTCGCCTCACCACAGAGTAAATTCTTTTTTCTGGATTTGCCCATTTAAAAATACACAATATGAAAAGTTTAGATTCTCATATGTGTAACCTGGCAAGGAAACTTTTCTATAGGTTTTTTTAAAATGTGATATTATGTCCATGCCATGAATAAATTGATGATTAATGTAGGAATTCAATCCGTTATATCCAAGATGAAATCTTTAAAATGGATTTTTCAAGATTATTTAAATAAAAAAAACGTAACAAAACAATATGGAAACAATACCTGTGACGAAGGGACAGGTACTGCACCCTGAGGTATCACACTCCTTACTGGTTGTTGAGAGACGCTGGCCATAGGATACATAGGAGCAGGCTGCATCGGTAGAGGATGTGGTATCATACCAGGGAAGGGCATTGGTGGTGGGATCATTGGACCCCACATGAGAGGCGGTATGAAAGGTTGAGGAAAGGGGACCCGAGGTAGAGTCGAAAGGTGTGGTACATGCTGCTGTGAAGCCATTGCGCTGAAAAACGAATACAGAAATTTTTGAGAAAACGAGTTGCCATCTTAAACTTTGAGAAGACACTTTTGCCAAAACGTTATTGACAGGTAGCTTTTTTTCTCTCTTCATTATAATTTTGGTTCGGTCCTGGACCTTTTTCGTGCTAGCGCCACATAAAGTAAAAGAACCTAACCCCAAACTATGTTGGTCAACGACATAGAGCTAATAGATAACATAGCAGCTAAAAACGGATGAATACATTTAGTTATGTAGCACGAAAAAAAACAAGCAATATGCTGAATGGACCTACCTGATGATTAAAGTTAGATAGCAATGCGAAAAGAAAAATGGAAAAAAATCAGTCAGAAAATATAGCGTTTAGCGAAAATACACAACACAATAAATTCATCATTGATTGTTGATGGGGGGAGAGGGAAGGGTTGTAGGGAAATAATAAATAGGAAGTTCTGGTCGCAAAAATCAGTTTTATTGACAATTGAATCATGCTTGATAATGAGCATTGTTATGAATAATGTTTTTGTGTGAAAAGCATAGAAATATAAGTAAACTAAAGAGTCGGACTAGGTCATGTTTTGGGCATTGTTAATACGATTCTTTGAGCAAAAAAATCAGAAAAAACTAATGAGAGAAAATCTCGAGAGAAAATGCCAAAAAAAACATTTTTTTCCGGCATATTTCCGGCATTTTCGCCGGCCGGAAATGAATTTTTTTCGAAAATCAGGCTTCGTCATAATTTAGGTATTGACATTTTCCATCAGTGTGCAAAATTTAATGAAAAAATATAAAGTACAGCTCAAAAAATTCAGAAACCAGAAATACCGTTTTTCCGGAAACAAAAATCGGGCTTGTTCCGGTGATTTTTAGAAAGTTCCGGCTTCAAAAATCTATTTTTATTGAAAATTAAAACATGCTTGGATGGTGGGCATTGCTATTAATAATGTTTTGAATGAAAAAAAAAAACAACAACAATTATAAGGAAAAAGTTCAATGAAAATCCAGAAAAAGGCGATTTCCGGCATATTTCCGGCATTTCCGGCCGGAAAAAAATTTTTCTCAAAAATCGGACTAGGCCATGTTTTGGGCATTGTTAATACGCATCTTTGAGCAAAAAATCAGAAAAAACTAATGATGAAATCTCGAGAAAATGCCGAAAAACCAGTTTTTCCGGCATATTTCCGCCATTTTCGGCCGGAAAAAGATGTTTTTCGAAAATCGGGCTCCGTCACAATTTAGGTATTGACATTTTGCATCAGTGTGCAAAATTTCATGAAAAAAAATATAAAGTACAGCTCAAGAAATTCAAGAAATACCGTTTTTCCGGCGAAAATCGGCTGTTCCGGTGATTTTTAGAAAGTTCCGGCTTCAAAAATCTATTTTATTGAAAATTAAAACATGCTTGATGGTGGGCATTGCTATTAATAATGTTTTTGAATGAAAAAAAAAAAACAACCAATTATAAGGAAAAAAAGTTCAATGAAAATCCAGAAAAACGGCGATTTCCGGCATATTTCCGGCATTTTCGGCCAAAAAAAAATTTTTCTCAAAAATCTGACTCGGCCATGTTTTTGGGCATTGTTAATACGCATCTTTGTGCAAAAAATCAGAAAAAACTAATGATGAAATCTTGAGAAAATGCCAAAAAACCGGTTTTTCCGGCATATTTCCGGCATTTTCGGCCGGAAATGATTTTTTTTCGAAAATCGGGCTCCGTCACATTTTGGGCATTGCCATTTTGCATCGTTGTGCCAAAAATCAGAAAAAACTAATGAGCCAATCCTGAGAAAAGCTGGTAACAGACGGACGAACGAACAGACGAACGAACGAACGGACGGACATCGGTTAATTTATAGGACCTCCGAGGTAGGTCCAAAAAGATTGATCTCATAGTATTTGGCATACAATAATGTCAGAAAAATGATCACTTAATTCTGGAACGAGTTAAAAACAAAATGACTTTTTCTAACCTTGGAATGCCGGGTGCCATAGGATGTTGTCCGACTCCGATAGGCCGGTTTAGGGTCAAGGACGTCGTACTCGTCACTGTTGAATTAGCTAATGGTCTGCTCCAAGTAGATTTTGATTTGTCATGATGTGTAGGATAGAAAATTTTCTCTAAGTTGGTTTTGTTCCAGTCCAAGTTGAAGCCGTAAGTGCAATTCCGACATTGGAAGGATGGCCATTCGTCATCACCTGTGGTTAATAAACAGATACCAAAGGTAAACAAAAAGTAAGTAAAGGTTTTTTATAAAAACAAACTATAACAGAACATAAGGCTTCGATGGCCAAAATGTTAAGAACAAGTTTAAAAACATTTTAAGGCTTCGCGGACTCTAATATGGCCGCTTTCTTATGAAAACAAGTGATACTTTTATGGACCTACCTGGTTATGCATTTAACACATATATAATTGATGTGAGCGTGACCATTAAACAATCATTCAGAACACAATTAGTGACGATCTATTAAAGTTAGTAGTTTGTTTCTTATCAAAAAAAACGTTTAGTATATAATTGATACGAGTGAATTCGAATTAATGCGATTTTTTTTTATTAATTCCGAGTCCAAAAGGACGACATTCGAAACAAAAAAATACGAGTGCAACGAATGATATTATGTGATTCTAATCGCAAAAGTCCCGAGCTTTCACTAAGTTAGGAAAAAAAAATTAAGAAAGTAACACAATTATGATTTCTTTCTCACAAAATAAATTCGAGCAATTAAATTCGACAAAAAATGTAAGAAAAAACATTAGAAGTTGTAAACATTGGCGCCGCATTTGTTTAAAAATTACGGAAAAACGAATTGCTCTTTTGAGGGCATGCCAAATAAAAAAACTAAATGTGCGATTAGAAACCAAAATTTCATGCTCTTGAAACATTCTTTCATATTCAAGACTTCGTGAACAAAAAAACATCTCATTAAAAAATTTAGTAATTTGGCCAAGAATATTGATGTATGCTTATTAATAGTGATTCTTATAGATAAAGATCCGTTTTTTTGAGATGAAAAATTATTTTTTAACAAAAATCTGCTTGAGCCATCTTTTACCTGCTTTTATGCAAAAAATCTTTTAGCCGTTTTTTAGCTGAAATTTACCCAAATTTTTTTACCTCCGAAAATCGAGCTCCGTCACATTCGAGGGTTTATAGTTATGCATCTTTGTGCAAAAAATCATAAAGAATGAAAGAGCCAATCTCGAGAAAAGCTAATACCTAAGTAATTGATAATGTGCTTATGAAAAAATATCGAATTTGGCCAGTTTTTCTATAAAAACACGCCAAGCAACCAAAATTTCATCTAAACACACATATTCTTCAAAAGTAAGCCCTCATGAGCAAAAAAGAGTAATTTGACTAAGAACATTGACGTTTGCTTATTAATAGTGATTCTTATAGATAAACATGCGTTTTTTTGAGCCAACAAAATTCTTTCGCAAAAATCTGCTTGAGCCATCTTTTACCTATGATGGTACCCTACCTTCATGCAAAAACCTTCATGCAAAAAATCAGAAAAAATTAATGATCCGATTTTTCACAAAGTCCAAAAAACCCGTTTTTAGCCGTTTTTTGATCCAAATTTGCCCCCCAAATTTTTCTTTCGAAAATCGGGCTCCGTCACATTCGAGGGTTTATAGTTACACATCTTTGTGCGAAAAATCAGAAAAAAATAATGAGCCAATTGACTGTTTAACAGTCCGCCTAAGCAAAAGCATATTACCATATACTACCGGGCCACTTAATCGCGCCATCCAGTCTATAAAAAAGCTTTAAGTGGACCCCGGGCTAGGAGAATCGGGAAAGAGCTTTTCCACAAATCACTCATTTTCTGATTAACACACGCGACATTAATTGTTATATTGAGAATATCCTTGACAAGCATACGTAAGAACTTTATAGTATGACGGATACAGCGAGGAAAAGGAAATGTTTCGAATTTTTCTTATACAGTTGACGCTCTCTAATTCGACGTTAAACCATTCGATAGGCTCCCTTATTCGATGAAATTTAAAGTCCCCGTCAGCAAGAAACTCATATAAAAACGACGTTCCTTTATTCGATAAGCTCCCTTATTCGATGAAAATCAAATTCCCCTTGAAGATCGAATTAGAGAGCGTCAACTGTATTTCCATCAGATTTAGTTTGGTTACTTTTTGGGAACATCTGAAAACATCTAGTTTATTTTTTGCATTCTTCCCTTACTAGTATTTTGACTTCCAAGGCAATTCTGATTTTTCTCCCGTCGCTTACCCAGTCCCCCGAAAGAAACGCCGTCGGTCATCTTTTGCACATGTGAAATATAAAATATCGCTTTTTTTAGTAGTTTGACCATTGTCAATCAAAACGCTTGTATTTTAGGAGTTTTGCTTTGTTTTTGGTAGGCTGGAGGATGAAAATTTAACTCTGGCGATTTCTAGAATGCCGGTGAATTCTTAGCAAGCGCAGTGTATTGATTAGCGTAAATATGTACTTGAGACAGCGAACCGAACTTTTCGAACGGCGAATTGTAATTCTTTTCGTGCCTTTGACCGGCGAAATTCGCCAGGCATAAATAAGAACTCTTGGCAATGAACATGTCTTAAGGCTTGGGGACACGAGAAGTTTTTTTCATGCTCCATCCCACCAACACAAGAAAAAAGTGTGTGTCCTATGATTTCTTTTTTTGTTTCGTGGGACAAAAAGTGAGGGAAATACCCAAAAGACATGCTGATTTTGTCCCTGGGACTAAAGTGAGATTTAACTTTTATTGGTAGAAAGAAAAATGGGGTGGAGACACGAGAAAACGTTTCAGATCAGTGGGATGGACCCGGGGATGGAGCATGTTGTATTGCACCAACGCGAAAAAATCTTCTCGTGTCCCCAAGCCTTTAGCTTCATAATCCGTCCAAGATTGAGGACCTTTCAGGTAAGCACAATGATAAAAATATGATAGAAATTATTCGAATTCGGAAAGGCGATTGCTTTGCGAAAATCAAATGTTATCTCTCATAACAGTGGAAATTGGTAGATAGAGTCAATATTTCACGTGGATGCCCAGTGTTCATTGGAAAGAATGTCGATTAGAACCGGAAACTTCAGGTGCTGGCGCCATGGCACCATGACCGTCGCCCCTCAAAAAGTTTAAAAAGTTACGTGACAAACCAAACTGAAAAAAAATCTCTATACCTTTGACGTTAACCTCCGCTTTCCCATCACCCACCAACCGGACCAACAAATCAGGTAACTGTCGTTTTTCGTTTTCGCTCTCCTTGAGAATGATGTAGACGACGTTGTTAGAGTGGCAATACGGACAAGCACCGTTCGTGGACACCGGAAAATCTTCAAGGTCGTACTAAAATATGAAAAAGTAGATTGATGTCGTTTATAACCCGTGCAACACAGTAAAATAGGTCAGTATTTTTATATAGTATTCGGTCATACAAACCAATTTGTTTTTTCAGGCGATTTGGCAATGTTCCAAACAAATTTTAAGCAGAACAATCTCCGAGTAGATTCTGATTCTCCGCGAATGACACGGATTCAATATACAGGTCATGGCTCCGTAAGAGAATATGCCTACTTCGGCGCACAGTCTTAATCTTTTTCATTCAAATTTGGGATGAATATTAAATGAGCTTTTGAACATAAACGTCTATTCCACTTTGCGACTTTTTCGAATGTTTTGAGCCCAGGTTTTCGGGCTCCAAACATTCGATTTCTTGAAGTCACTTTAAACTTTTGAAGCCCTTGCAGTAGGGAAAACTCGAATTTGCATCAAAACACTTGAAAGGCTTCTATTTTTCAAAAATCGTCAAAGTGGAACTCACTAAGAAACAAGATGAAAAATCCCGGTTTTTAGTGAGGTGTTTGTTACTTTGATCGGCGCTCTTTTGAAATTGGTACACGCAAAGAAACCATTGCATTGTTAAATATTAACATCCAACGGCACTACATCATCCAAAGTATAGTCGCTAGCGCTCTCGATGCATATACACCGCAATTGAGTAGTGCTACCACTAGTAGGGTACCAAAAAAAATGTCTGATCGAGAAACTTCCTCAAGGTTAAATACAAAGCTCAGTGCTTCATTCAGAACAAAAGGGGGTGTGATGAATGACCAAAGTCAAATAAGGCGAGACAAATTTAATTTATTGTTCTACGGGAAGACTGAATTCACAATTTTCAACAGGTTCAGTTAAAGATATCAGCAAAAAAACTTATCAAGTCTATCCCTGAAACTTTGCAACTTCAATCTTATCTTATTATTCAATCGATTTTGGAAAGTACAGGGTAGGTCGGGCCCGTAGAACAATAAATCAATTTGATCTCGTCTAATAAACTTAAAACATACCTTTTCTTTTTCTGGCACTTTCTTTGCTTTCTCGTTGTCAAAACCATGTTCGGTTTGTTTACTTCGAGGCGAACTTCCGTTCGAATTCGACTTCGAAGGTATACCATTCGAATCTTCATCTTGGTGCTCTGGGGACGAGATTAAGATGACGTCATTCGATTCTTCTACCGCGGGTGGATCAGGAGTTGGTAGGCGTACTTTCATTTTGCCATCAATAAAATCGTTTCGAGCTTGTTCTAAAGCTAACATAGTGCGAATCATGTCTTTCTCTTCGTCTAAAAGAAAAAGCAAATGTGAAAATTTCTGAAGCCGTACAGTACCGAAACAACCCAGAAGAAGCAGTAAAGACCCAGGGTTCGCGGTGCATTGGTTATAGAGGTCACTTACTTTGACTTTGAAATGCCTCCTGCTGATACCTAGACTATGTTATCTCGAATCACTATCAAAGAAAAAAGCCCAAAGCCGAAGAAAGTTCGCAAACGGGTTTTTTTGCCGAAAAGAGTTTACAGTCGGTAGAGTTGCCAGTCTTAGACTATACGATTTTGGCGCAAAATACAAAAACAGCCAAAATCGTATGAATTTGAGTGTCAGTATGCGAGGCCAGCCGTGTTCGGTATTCGAAAAAAATCAAAACAAAATAAAAATAGGCGGGAGAGAGAAACTGAGATTCCAAGAAATAATATCTTTCTTTTTGGATACCCTCTCCCTTTTATTCCCTTTATATTTTCTTGGAACTACACTTTCTTTTCTAAGAATAACTAATTTTTATCAACAGTCATTTTTTTTAAGAGTTTGTAATTTCTTTGCAACAAGAATATCTAGCTAAGCTTTATAAGATTCCTTAAAAACATGAAATCATATAAGTTTGTTGGTTTGTTATTTTTTGCCTGATGATTATAATCCTTATTTCTATTCCTTTTATATAAAAAAGTCCATTTTAAGAAAATAGAAAGTTCTAGTATCTTACCCCGCCACCATTGCTCAAAGACAAAAGCAAACATAAAAATTATTGGAAGTATAAATGCTTGCAATCTGTTGCAATTTGCGACTTTTATGTTGATAAAAAACATAGTGGATGAAAATCTCATGATAATATTTGCAGGGGAAGTAAAAAAGTTCCAGCTTGTAAATTGTAAATAGCTTTTGCAGTATGTCGATCTTGCTTTGATTTGAGCTTGAATTTCTTTCTACCCAAAAAGTTTTTGAGACATTGAAAAAGAAAAGAGGATGAAAGGAGAATCATCCATGTTAAGAAATCCCAAGAAATTATAAAGTTTAATGGGAAAATACCAATCAGTAGTATAAAAACCAAGGCAGATTTAAAATGACACTAAATTTCTTATATACAGAACCATATTATAGTCTCGACTTATTAACTCTCCCGCCGATTTTTTTCCGTATACCGCCATAACGCCATACCGCCATTTTTTCCCGCCTTTACTATCACTGTAACGGACGATAACATCGTCTAGCTGATACCTTATTTATTACGGCCTTGAAATTAAGACCGCAATAAGTTTGTGGAATCATCATCAAAATAATCGTTTATAAAAAATTTTCCATTTAAGCCTGGAAACATTCTATTGTGTGAATTACTACAGTAGTACCTGGTATCAAAGAGTCATTCTCATCAACATAATCATCAAGGACAAACCAAGAGACAACCTTGCGATAGAACTCGATATCAACATGCCCTTCATCATATTCTTCCTCGTCATCTACACTGCTTCCATCTTCTCGATCGTGGTCAAAATCTCCGTCTGATTGGTTGCGGTGGTGGTCGCCATCATGGCTTTCGTCTGAAGGAACGTCGCTCTCTACAACACAAACAATTAGATAAATCAAAAATTCTACCTTATCAAACTTTTGACGTGGATTAGATTTCTGTAATACAGCAGACTCTCTCTTATTCGAATTTCTAACACTCGAATCTCCTTATAATTCGAACTTATTCACAATCCCCGTCAAGGAGAAACCCTCTTTAAATATTTTTTAAATTCGAATGTCTCTGTAATTCGAACAAATGAGAGAGTTCCAATTCGAATTAGCGAGAGTCAACTGTACTTCAATCTATGAAAATTGACTTGTCATCCATTCTCTTCGTGAGAATGTTTCTTCGTTTTACGCGAGATTTATTTTTGTTATAACACAAGACCAAAAACCAAATATATTTTTGACAAAAATGTATTTTCAGAATATCTATTGAGCAGCATCACAGTAAAGTAAGATATTGGTAATTATCTTCTTCTTTTTTTTAATCTTTGTATTCCCTTACCATGGTCATCCTAGAAAAGAAAAAGAAAGATACTGTCGTCAAAATATTGCTACGCTAGAAATCAAGACAGGATTGAGAATGTATCAAAAAAAAAAGGAAAGAGAAATGTAGTGTATTTAAAAAAAGTAAAAGACAAGAAATTAAAAGGAAGATTGATGTTCTACCTCTTGAGCTCCCCGACTTTTTGAAAAAATTCTTTCCAGGTCTGTTTGCTTCCAATCCAAATTGAATCCACATTTCTTGATGTTCGTAAAAGGACAATTTCCACTACATAAGAAAGTGGGCGGATCCTAGACGGAAATCGATGAAGAAAAAAAAAGGTTTTTTTAGAAAATGCTGTACATATAGTTCAAATTATGCTAAATAGTAAATAAAAGTTACTAAAAGTAAAATGATAAAGATATACCTACCAAAATAAAAAAGGAGCCAAAATTACCGCTGTTAGTTTTAAAAAGGCCATAACCCAATTGTTGTATGTAACAATACTCGACTTACTGTAACCAAGTAATTAAAAATGATATAATATAACGGAATACGCCACATAGACAAACAAAGACACACATACAAAAATACACAATAAATTTAAATAATTTTAACAAATTTTAATAAAAAGTTCATAATTTTAACTAAAAAAGGGTTCTATAAGATAAAAAACTCTTCTATGCGAACCTTGCAATTCATGTTTTGTTTGCTTGACCATAGGACAGCCTTTCCTTGACTCAGCAATGTATTCAGTAGTTCTGGCATATCTCCAGCGGGAAACAGGCTAAAAGAGAATAAGACGAAAAATAATTAGAGGCTAGTTAAAAGGAACGAAAACATGAGCTAAAAAGCCGTAAATAACGAACTATTCTATAGCAATAATATATAATATTTTCACCCGGATATTTTGTCAAATAGTAGAGCCTCACCTGTTTGCCTTGCTTTACAAAAAGATCATACAATGATTTGTGAGTAGACATGACAGCAATTGTGTTTGTCACGTCGAGTCATGGATCCAGATGAACATTACACTCAAGGTCATCGTTTCAAACACATTTTGTTGAAAATTCACTTACCGTAACTTTTACTTTATCAGAAAAATACAAATCTTCAAATCTAACACTCTACATAAACCAATAAATATTAAAATTAATCTCAAAGGACCTATTTTTCGGCGGTATTGGTAAATCCGTAATAATATCCTTAAAAAATAAATTCGACTAAAAGTCCAAGACCCAGACAACTAAAATTTATTCATTTAAAGCTCTTAATTCCTATTTCTAAATTGTTCATTTTATATTTTTCTCATAATAACCAGACTGCAACGTGATATTGAAACCGTCTTATTGTCAATATTTTATAGCAAAAATTACTGTTGTAAATATTTGGCTAAATAAATACCTGAATAAAAAAAATACCCTAATTTGATAAAAATAAAGATTCGTTATGCGGATTCTCTCATTCTTTGATTGAGTACATTGTGTTATTTAATACCTATAATGTACCCATGCACCAAAAGCTATTAGTATAAATAGAATTAGAGTTTCCCGGAGTTACAAGGCAAAAAGAAAAGTCGCCCTGGGTAAAACCAAATCCTATTTTGAGTTACGGTTGACGATAGCTATATTTTGTAAACAACCCAGCTTAATATACTAATTATACTTACTGGTCGAGGATGACAAAAATGTTGGATTTGTGGCCACAGGTTGGACAAGACCCATTGCTCGACACTTTGTAAGTCTGACCGCGAATCTCCAGACCTTTTACACGTGACCAAACATCAACGCTGAAAGGTAAATCAAGCAATGCAGATTTTTAAAGAAAGTATTCCCTTGAGAGCAATCAAGAATCATTTGGGAAGTCACCCTAGAAGTAAAGCAGGAGTATAATTGAGTCTTTAAACATTAAATAAAAACGTTGCTTCATCCTATTTTTATCTTCAAAAAACAACTACAATCTGGCCAGATCTGGTGGACTGTTTTACAGTCGTCAGTCCATCTAAGCACTAACATATACTACCGAGCCACTTAATCGCACCATCAAATCTATCAAAAATCTTTTTAAGTGGACTTCGGGTTATAATTGCCTGTAATTGCCTTAGATATGCTTAAGAAGAATTGTTTAATGCAACCATTCCTTAAAATTTTAACACTTTATTATAGGTAAATCAGTGACTGATAACTTACTCTTGCTCGTAATAAGATATTTCTATATCTAATTTTGAAGAAGAATCAATGACTTTGCTTTTGGAGGCAGTCGTTGTTGTTGTGTTTGCTGCTTTGGTAGTATTTGGCTGTACTAATGTATGGATTGGCTTCTGTACGAATGATTGTATCTGTGTAACCTTGGGGACATCTTTTTCTGTCTGTACCTGATAAAATAGATTGCATTTTGATAAGACCAGATAATGTGCAGTGAGTCCTTTAAATGTTTCAATTTAATCTTTATCTGTAGTGATTATATACAATCTGCTAAATACAATTTTTAGTAGGATAGGGTAAAAATTAGTGGCAAAAAGATCCAACTGATCTTTTAAATCACATCTGGAGTCAACCAACAACAACTTGGGGGACAAAATGTTGAAAACTATCATCAGTTAAGTCTGACTTGGTACCGAGCACTTTCGTCTTGATTTTTTATTTAAAAAAAATAATTATAATGAATTATTTATTAAGAAAACACACGAGGTTGACAGTGGTAGTCCCCTGCCATAAAAACGCTTACCTCGCTCATTGGTTTACTTTATTGGTTTTCTATTGTTTAAGTGACGTATTGGGTGGAAAATTTTGAAAGTTCTCAGAAGACTCTCCAGTGGTGCATATCATGAATACTAAAATATACCGTTTGTTGTTGGCTGCAGGAGACCTGTTGGTGATTGTTTGAGGTGCTTGAATTGCTCCACGAAGATTGTATATTTGGTTGTTGCCTACTGTTTCTCTATCATTGGAGAAAAAAGTGAATATTAACCGAATACAGGTTTCAATGACAATTAATATGAAATTTGGATGTTTTTACAGTCATATAGCAGACTTGGACAACTAATAATGGCAAACCATGGTAAACGAAGGGGCCGATTTTAGGTACTTACATATTATTTCAATAAAAAATTTATCAATTTTAGATTTTTTATCACAAACAAAAGGTGTCAAAATGTTTAAGAAAAGATCGGATAAAATGTTATGAATAATTATCATGTTATAATCATCACGCACTCATTCAGAATTAAAAACAAAAAAAATCAAAAATATTAAAATCAATACCAGTCTCTCATATGCTCGAGTAGACATTGACTCATAGGTTCTTTTCTCATTTCGGAACATAGCCTCTAATTTAGGTGATTCCATTGAAATGACTTCATCTCTACTCTTCTTTTCAGTCCATACCAAACGTTCCACGCTACTTTTGACAAGTTCTCGAACAGCATCTAGAATAGTTTCATTACATCCATCTATACCACAGAATGTGATGAATTTCTCGTTGGTGATCTCATCAACAATATCTTCAATATCATTATCCATATATTGTTGCATCATGATGGAGTATAGACTTGATCCAGTGTCATTAGTTTAGAATTTATTACATCTCTCTTTTATTTATATTTTGCTGAAATAAAGCACAAGAAAAAAATGAATATTTGATCAATTCTTGGCCGAGTCAAAAGTTAATTTGAAATTGAATGAGACAGGGTTCAAAAACAATTTGAGGTGAATATCATCTGACAGTATCAGTATAGCTGAAAGAGGTCAATGGGGAGAGCTTGTAATCAGAACATCAAGTTCAAAAAAAAAGTTAAATGGGGTTAGCGGTCCGGGAAGTTAGAAAAATGTTGATGACAAGAGCTGAGCTTCAGAATTTAGTTCAACCCTGCAGAATATATATTATCAAGTTTCTAAGTACTTGAGGGTGAATTTAGTTTTATAAAAAGTGAGCTATTTTTCTTAAAGATTTTAGTCATGTGGCATTTTATGTAATAAGACACTTGTGTTTTCAAGGAATAAAGTTTCTCAGTGTTATGATATCATTTGACCTGGCAAAATAACAGGATATAAATATCCAAAAAGAGTTGTTTTAAATCCTTATTGATTTTGATGAAAAGAGTTTCTGAGAAGGTGTCTAGACAAGTTTATTAACTGTAAAAAAATATGAACGATAAACATAGGTGTTGGTTTGTTTTCAACAAACAACGCTGGAGTAGGAAATCAGTGTTGGCAGATAAAAATTTACTTGAATCAGAATAAACTTTTGCTTTTGCAACTGATCCAACAATCATCTAGAATTTTAAAAATGTGACTTGGTTGAATCTTGTGTGAAAATGCTTTTTGCAAAACTTAAAGTCTGTCCTGGTCTGTCAAACTCAAAAAAGGAAAAACATTTGGTCACAAGAGGGCATAAGTTGCTGCTGAGAAAATAAATTTCCTGTTTTTTTTAAATGTGAATTTCCTGTTTGGTTTAATCATACAAACACCACAAATTTAAAAAGTAGGTGAGTCAAAAGTCCCACAAACAGTTTTAAGTAAAAACAAAAAATAATTTTAACTTTTTCACAAAGTTTTCTATGGAAAGAGGAGGAGACCTGAAAGGTCAGATCCAATACATTTCAATGTAAATGTAGCTAGCGTTATTTCTCTGAAATTTGAATCCCAGAAGGGCCTTGTCAAAACAACTTTTACCGTGTTTGAAATAAGTTAAGAGATTTGTTTATCTATGAGAGAGGGGAGACAAGCCTTAAGTTCTCTCCCTTTTATTTGATAAAAATGGGTGGTATTAGCAAAGATTGCCAAAGCAAAAACAAAAACAAGCCCGTTGTTTATCAATTATATTGAATTTATTCTTTCCATAAACTTACAATTTTAGAATCACCAACAGAAAAAACCAACAATTATCTATTAACAAGCCAACAAATTTTTGGTAAAAAAATTTAAAACCACAAAAAAATGTTGCATTTAGTTCCCAGCGAGAGGAAAATAAAATAGTCTTAAGGTCTAAAAAAAGATTAAGCAGTTTCAAAAATGCTTGAATTCTCCTTAAATGAAGCAGAGAATGACATAATCTTGGATTTCACTTTTCAAATGTTATTGGTAAGAGCTCTGATAATAAAATCAGCCTGAAACACTACCAGAGTGCATTTTATGGCCTTAAATGAAAATTTAATTTTTAAATATAATTATTTGTTTAAAAAAATAAAAAGGCAATAAGAAATACAAAATAATACTTTAAAAATTATTACGCATCTTCAAAGCAATGCATTTTACAGTGATGTAATAATCTCCATTTTTTACAAAACCAAAATAATTTAAAAATCAAAAAGAAGGTCTTTATTCAAACCCATATGCCATAAAAATGAAAGTATCACTTTGAGGAACAAAATTACAAGTTGAGTTATGGATCACTTCAAATCCCAAATACATGAAAGCTCTCAATACTTTTGCCTCTTCAATTTGATTTTTGGGGAAGCACAACACCACATTAGTAACTTCAAGCTTTTCTTCGGCATAATCAAGAAGAGTGACAAAACAATCACGACTACCAGCTGGAAGAGTACCATCAGCAAACTCGATATAAAGGGTATCTTGGAGAACAGAACCAGACCATTTTGAGACATGATGATTGCCTTCTTTGAACACAAAAAAGTAATCTTTGACTTCAACCTCTTCCATATTATCTTCTGACCCATCCAAGCTTAGCCTATCTAGAAGGCCAGCCACATTATCTAGTAAGCCTTCATCAAGCTTTTTATTGACCAGCAAACCAGAAGAAGATTGTTGTTGTGCATCATCGATCGTACCACCAACCAACCCGCAACTTGCATTTATCGTTACGGTCAACGGGACAGACCATTTTTTACGTTTCTTCTTTTTCCCTCTTTGTTTGATGCTTGTCGGAATAATGTTGACGTTTCTGCTGCCTGGGCAGAACTCTTTTAATTATATTTTTGATTTAAAAAAACCTTAAAAAGAAGAGAAAGTTATAAGAATCTAGATAAAAAGAATACTACCCTTAGACAAGTTAAATTAATCTATCTTCACTAAATTATTAATAATACTTCCTAGAAAAAAGTGTAAAAAAATAGCCAAGTAAAAATTGATATCATCCTATGCCACTGTTAGAGAAACTGTTTCGGAAATGAGCTACAATCATAGATAATAAAGTAACTAATAAAAAAATTATCAATTTAAAATCACAATAACATAATAAAACTATCTTTATACTACTGAAAAAAATACTGAGAAAACTCATTCTACTTCACAAAATTAAAAGAAAATTTAGTTGGAGCAATATCAAACTACAAACAAAACTGTGAGCAAATACATTACGCAAATACTGATCTCAATTTACAAAAGCTTTTGTAACAAAGTCATTTTTTGTATTATGAAAACCTTTTTTTTTTCACAAGAGAATAACAGGTTTTGCAAGAAAATACAAGAAAGTTGTTATTCATAAACAGAACATCTTAATGAGAAATATTTCCAAATAACAAAAATATCATTTATTATTAATTGATTGAGCCTGGGTATCCAGAAATTCTTACCTCTGACAAACAAAGTTTCTAAAATTTGGTGTTTAATTGATAAAGTTTAAATATGGATGTATAAAGAAACAGGAGATGTATGCTATTGTAACCAATCTCACCCTACGATTAAAAAAGTTACAATGTAATTGTATGCATGCTCAGTCTCATATATCGTGCATTTTCAATGAGCTCTTTTATCCATCTTATTGGCTCATTTAAGCTTTAGAAATTAGATGAGACGAGATCCATTGTTTCTGACATCATTGTAAGAAAATATTTGGACTAAAACAAGGCCTGTAAACTTGGCAATCCTTCATCAAATGAAAAGATTTTTTGATCAATGTTTTCTTTAAGGTGAACTTTATTGCTTGATACTTTCCTCTAAAATTCTCTAGCAACTTTATGTCTACAAATTGAATCGAAATTGTGTGTGCTTATAAAGAGCTTTTCATTTTCTGGCTTGAGAAAATATCTTTTCAAAACAAAATTCAATGGATAACGAAATTGAACATAAACTTCTTTCGTGGACAAAGTTTTATTTAATTTTCGTATAATATGAGAAAGCTAGAAATCTTAAATATTGATAGTAAGAATGTTCAGAGAAATCGCGAGTTCTACTAAAAAGTCATATTTTGTCGGGCGGGCTTAGTATTTTATTTTGATATATTTCATAAAAAAGAAATCAAAAGACTTTAACGACCAATTACCGACAAATTCAACTCTTGTTTTATACCTTCATGGTTTAAATGACACAGCCTGTGAGTGAACCCTTGTTGACAGACTCTCAAAACTTTGGAAACTCAGGCAGACACACATAATCAACTTACCACAAGACCTCTTTAAGAAGCTCCGAAAACTTTCAAAACAGCCACATAAAAGCTCCCAGTCATCAGCAATTTTGTTTACAAATGAGCTGTGTTTTCATTTTGATTGGTTTTCCTTTTTCTGCAAAGTTTTTTTCATTTTCTTTTTCCATAAACTAACAAGCGCATAGGAAAATATAAAAAAATTTGCAAAAATTCTGATCTACAGTGACTGGGTATGTACTGACCAATATGCACTTTCATTTGCAGGGAAAAATATCCCTGCAGACGAGTTAGTTGGACCAGACCATAAACAAGAGACAAGATTATAAAAAAACTAGTGGTGAAACAGTTCACGGTCTTACAGAATCTCACTCAGTCCCAGAAAGAGATAATAAATGCAAAGTGTAAAATGACCAGAAAATGTTACATTGCTACCTTTATTTTAAGGGGCCTTAATTTTTAAAGGAGCCTAAGACTGGATCCAGTGCGATGATGAAGTGCCAGGGCTGCAAAGAATTTTTGGTCACTCTGACATTATGTCCGACTGAAGTGAAATTGAATCCAGTTGGTCAGACTCAAAATCTTCTCAGTCATTCAGACATTGTAATTTTTTAAATAGCAGGATACATATTTTTTAACTTAACTTTTTAACTTTTAACTTTAACTTTTTTAACAATATGAAAATAACGTGTAAAAGTTACACAGAAAGCTAATAGATAAAGAAATAACTCGTTCATACAGTAATAGAGAAAGTGGTATGTTGATAAAGGTGAAGCACTCTTAAAATTTATGAAGAAAGTGATTTGATAAAAGTGATATTTGAAACACTCCTAAACATTACGAAAAAAGCAATTCAATTAAAGTGATATTTGAAACACTTTTAACAGTTAGGGAAACCATCCAGGATCCTGCCATTTTATAAGCCAGCAAAAACTAAGAGACACTTGTAAACTCAAGTTTCTTACCATTTTCCATCGAAAACAACCAAAAACATTGCTACTTCCCAAAACCGGAGACCAAAACAAATTATCTTCCAAGATTATGGCGCCCTTTTAGATCTATTGTTAAAGGCCATCTAAAATGGTGGAAAGAGTTGCGGGAAGACAGAAGCACTCGTTGCTAGCGAGTTATGTCATGGACTCCACCGCAGCGCACAACAAACAGTGTTTCAATGAATATCATTAATTATGAGAATATCTTATGTGCTTAACTTCAGTAAACTTCCAGTGCTTGATGAAGTTAAGGTAAAGTTAATTGTAGCCGTTTGGTCAATTTGTATTGCTGAAAGTTTGAAAAAGTTTTTCTGACGCAAAAAAAGTTTTCAGCTAATTAAAAGCACAGTGTGCTTATACTAACTATGTTTGCTACATCGTCTAGGCTAGAAAGTGAGAAAAGACACAAACGTCAGTTTTAATGTGTGTTGTTATGATTTTTTTTATTGCAGCTGAGTACAGGAACTCGCCTAATGCTCCTAACTGTTTAAAAGTTACAAAAAAAGCAATTTGATAAAAATGATCTTTGAAAGACTCCTAAAAGTAACGAAGAAGGCAATTCGATAAAAGTTATCTTTGAAACACTTTTTAAAGTTACGAAGAAAACAATACAATAAAAGTGATCTTAGAAACAGTCTTAAAAGTTAAAAAGAGGCAATTAAAAAGGAATAGAGAATAGAGTTTTAAAGGTAGGAATGTACAGAAGATTTGCTCTCAAATCAAGTTGATGATTTTATTCATCTTTTCATTTGGACATTGTGACCAACAAAAAAGATTTTCAGTCGGTCAAATGGCCTTTTCAGTCAGACATTGACCGATGACTGACGCTTATTTGCAGCTCTATCAGTCTGTCAGTAAAAATCTATCAATCCATCAGCAGGCAAAGTTTCAGTACTGTAAATGGATTGATCAATTTCTACAGAAAACGAAAGTGATCCTTTTCCCATGGACAATAGAAAGTGACATTTTCGATTTATTCAGCACAATATAAGAATAGCTGGAGACACTGTCCTGGTATGAAACATGTATGTGCAAACGGGAACTATATACTTATGTAAAAAAAAACCTTTAACGTTTAACACTCCTTTGACTTTACACCTCTCATAGCTGTCAACTCTCCTGTATTGGGCGGGACACTCTCGCATGCCAACGTCTTTGTCCGCAGGAAAAAAAATCAGCCAAAACTCTCGCATCTCCCACATTTCCAAAAAATTTCCGATTTCCTAAAGAAAAACATTCAGATTTTGAAAAAACAGAATGGCAGAGTTTCTAATTTTGGAAAATTAGGACAAAAATTTCCCCAATTTTCCGAAAAAAATTTGCGGGAAAATTCCTTCCAACTTGGAGCTCTCCTGCATTTTTGTGAGGCAAAGTTGACAACTATGTACTCATTTTTTTTAATTTGATGGTCTGGGATGGAAATCATCTTATTACAGCCTTTACTTTTGATCTACATTGAAAGATCTAAATAAAAACTTATAAATCTATCACTCTCTCTCCCTTGGTTTCATGGAATTAAAAATGCAGCTGTCTACTTACTACTTTAAAGGGGAACTAAACATTTTTTTGAAAATACCTAAATCACATCACATACTTCCAAGGAATGACCTCTGAAAATGTTTTTCTCTAAAAGCTTCTCTATCAAAAGATATAGCTCTTTATGTTTACAGAAAATCTAATCTTTTTAAAACAATGCGTATTTTGTTAGGGGAATAGGTCGAGCCATCTGTTTGACGTAAACACGTTCAGAAAGTAATTGGAAAAGCTCTTACTTTTAGTTGATAGAGAACCTTTAACTTTTTAGTGTAGCCATAACTTTTTTTCCACAAATGGTTTAACCAAGAGACAGAATTCATTAGAAAGCCATTTTTGAGTGGAGTAAAAATATGTTTGAACTTTCGAAAACAAGTGAGTGAAAATGATTTTAGAGTCGATTGAAAAAATTGAACTTTTTATTGGAATAAGCTGAAAACCCCAAATTTAGCCCACGTAAAACTGAATCCTTCCTGAAATCAAAAATGATTTTACTATCTTCCTAATATTTCTCGGTCACGAAATAAAAACAAGCTTTAAAGTTGATGAAAATACACAAAATTCATAGAAAATATGAACGATATGACGCCAAACATGTGTAAAGTGGGGGTTTATTTTAAACAAATTATACGTTTTTTAAAGAAGGTTTGATACAAAATAGGAAAGACGTTGAGAGTGGAAATTATATTTTTTCGAAATTATACTGTGTTGTGTAGTTCTTGGAGAGAAAAAAAGCATGACCTCAAAAAATGGTTAGTTCTCCTTTAACAGTCAACCAGTTAGGGACCGTGTACAAATATTGTTTCATTTTTCAACAAATTTACACGATTTCTTTCGTTTCCCAAATGATTTTAATCGTTTAAGAATCGTACCAATTTAAAGCGATGTCAGACTGAAATGTTATGAAACGATTTTAAACGTTTTTCTTTAAACAAAAAGTGGTAAAACGATTTGAAAAGAAAGTCTTCAAGTTCAAACGATTTCCTAATCAATTAAACGAATTTGAAACTATCAAAACGAATTTGCAACTATCAAAACGAATTTCTTACCTCTAAAACGAATATCATACCTCTAAAACGAATTTCTAAACTAGTAAACGAATATCAACCTACTAAACGAATATCTGAAATATTAAATGAATATCTAAACTGTTAAACGATTATGTCTGGTACACGAACAGATTTTTGATGAATTTTAATTGAGCAAAAACGATTTCATTTTATTGGAACGTTTTGCCTTTGGATTGAATGTTTTTCTATTTAAAAGAACTATCTATATAAACCTTAAACGATTTTGAGAACACCAAACGATTTTGAGAACACCAAAAAGATTTTGAGTACACCAAAACGATTTTGAGAACACCAAAACAAAATCTGGATATTTAAGACGATTGTAAACGATTTTCAAAATTTAAAACGAATGAAAACGAATTCCTTTTCATAGTTTGTCAGTCATCGTTTAGAAAACGATTTTTCTTCAAACTTTTGGCTACTAAATCGTTTCATACCTTTTCACTATACGATTTTTTCTCAAATGATTAAAACAATATTTGTACACGGTCCCTTAGTCACATTAGTAAATCAAGCTTTCAGAAAAACAACATCAGTCATCTACAGGATGTATTTGCAACAATAAGGATGAAGCCTACATGAATCAAGTTCAAGTCAAGAACAAGACAAATAAATAAAACTTGAAAACTTAAAATGAGACAAAATGACCAATTGTGACCTTGCAGCAGCCAGAATATGAACCAACCAAATTTTGTCATTCAATTCCAGAGACAGCTCTTTGGTTTTTAAGGTCTTGTGTATACAATAAAGTAAAAATAATTCCACACATAAATGGGTCAGTGTTTGAGGTCTGGCAAAATTTCCAAGAAATAGACTATCTGTCGGTGCGCGGATTTAGGTCTGTTTAGGTGGGTTCTGTCTCCCTCGTAGATCTTTTTCTTGAGAAGTTGATCTTCAAATTATTTTTCAATGTTGGCTTGGCTCAATTTTTTTCATCATTCTATGGCTCAAAATTTTAGGCAATTTCTCATAGTTTTCAAAAATGTTAATTTCATTAAAAAGCGCCGGGTTATTTTTTCATGAATCCCTTTAGAAGTTTCGTGGTGCATTTTTTTTATTACATGTCAAGTAAATGATAGAGTGCTCTCCCAGCATTATCTTTGATACACATTTTGGCGGGACGCTAATGTGACTAACTGTCAACTACATTCAGAAGCAGTATGGCTGAGAGATTTTTTAGTACGTGAGACCACATGTTAAGACCTTCAATTTTGTTATACAAAAGATGTGTACTGATTTCTAGGAAGCCTCTATTGCACTATTCATCTGTCTCCCTAAACTTAACTACTTTATGGCTGAATATATTCTATGAAAATCTAGGAAAAACATTTTGCCAAGATATACTTGTAAGCTATTTTTTCTTTCCAAGAAAGATGTGTTCTGAAACTTTCTAGGGTTACTAGGCAACAAGATCAAATCAATTTTCTCTTGTTTTCTTAAAAAAATGTGTTCTGAAGCTTTTTATGGTTTTCTAGACAACAAGAACACCTTGATTAAAACCCCTATCTTGTCGGTTGTGGCTTCTTCATAATGACGACAGACATATCTGGACTTATTTCCTGGTTCTATGCAAGTTAATTTCCTTGTCTTCTAACTGACTAAATGAATTACAGAAAGATCGCCAACTGTGGGATTCGAACCCCCCAAATGCAAAGTTCCATCGTTTGGAAAATCAATGCCTTATACACTGCACCACGGATTCATGCCAGGAAAGTGTTCCTGATGGCTATTGTACAAACTTAACCACAACGTAACCACACCCAAACCACACCCATACCCAACCTTACAAGGTCGTCTGCAGGTCCTGACACTATTCCCGCATGCCGGATCTGAAAAATAGATATACCGTAACTTGGTCTAATGTTGACACCCCTCCTCTAATTCCGACACTGTTTTTATCAGCTGAAAGTTATAGAAAGGTTGAAACTGTTTTTCTTTGATTGGTGATGCTTAGAGAGGAATAATCCTTTTTCAATCAGTGATTCGAGCTTTCATATCATTCCTTTCTCTAAAGGAGGGTGTAGGAATTAGATGAGGGATGTTGATATTAGACCAACTTATGGTATACTGTATCAGGGGGGGGGGTCGGTAGTAAAATCTCAGACATAATGACGTTTACTACGGTGGTGGTGTGACGAAAAATCAAAAAAAAATTTTACTACCCAGGGTAGTTAAATACTAAAATTGGTGGTATCTATGTGTTAAATGTTGAAAAAATTTTACTACCTGGGTAGTTAAAACTGGTAAAATTAGCAAATTTTAGCTATTTTTTTTTTTAGCTATTTTATAATTTGAAAAAATTTTCTGTTGGAAAGTTGTTTGCTGCAAACAAAAAATTCTCGAAATTTTTTGTCAATATAAAAAGACTTTAATTCTAAGGGAAAAACATTAATTTTTGCACTACGTGAAAAATGTGTCACAGAAATAATCATTTTTTAGCTTTTTTTGCAAAATCAGTCCGAAAAGCAACCAAAAAATAGGTGGTCTCCATGACAAATTGTCCCAAGAGCTTTTACTACCAGGGTAGTAAAATACCTCTTCCAAGAGTCTGGGTGGTGGTATGTAAAAATTCGTAAAAATCCTTTTACTACTCATATATGTCTAAGATTTTACTACCGACCCCCCCCCCCTGACTGTATATATCTTTCGCTTTTATGAACCATCCTTCACATACTATATTTTGTCAGAACACATCATTATTTCTACAGGAATTGCCCTCATGGGCGTTGGAAGGAGTGTATTTATTAGATTAAAAACCAATCAGCCAATGCCCTTTCGGGGGCTCCTGTTGGTGATTTATGATAACTTTTCAAATCGCGTGGCCTACTTTGTGCTTGTAGCTGATTAATTTTTCAATCAGAATTTTCTTATCAGAACAGATAAAAATTTCTAGCTGAAAAATACTCTCAGGAGACATTGGAAAAAAAGGTCGCCTTGCTGGCTGCTTTCGAACATTTAACAATTTTAAGGTCACCATAATTTTTTAGCGTTGTGGTATAGTGGACATCAACCTCTCTTGATACAGGCAACCAAGGTTCGATTCTCACTCACAACGGTTCACTTGGCAAGAAGTGAACAAACCTTGGCCGGGTACTCTTAGGTTCCAAATAAACGGGCCCCCCCCCGCTTGTTAATTTTTCAAAAATTTTCCAACCCCCCCGGACCTTATTAGGACCCCCCCGTTTATTAATCTAGAAGAATATTTTCAGCTGTCAAAGAGAAGGTCCCTTATTTTGCTCTAAATAGCGTGATTTTAGCCTATTTTTACCTTATTTTTGGGTTTCAGAAGTACAATTTCCAACCCCCCCGGCAATTAGGTCCCCCCCGTTTATTAAAAACTAGAAAATTTTCCAACCCCCCCCCCCCCGTTTATTCGAACCCCCCCGTTTATTTGGAACCTAAGAGTAAACCCATGCCATGTGAGGGGAATTCGGTAGTCAGTTCAAGGTGCTGCTCAACCATAATAGAAAAGACATGATAAGAAAAAATCCCAAAAAACCTAAAGCCAAAAACTTGTATGGTTTCACCTATATGTAAAAGTCTATATATACCTCAACTATCTTCTTATACAAACATTTACTCAATTTGATGTGAGCTTTCTTGACAGGCAGAACAGCGCCTCTCCAATCAGTTTGGGATATTCATTGGTCTGTAAATTCAACTTTGGTCTGTAATTTTATTTTTTCAAGATTGAGATTCCGGTCTAGAAATTAAATGTATAAAAAATATTTAATTTACCGAATGATAATACGGCCAGGCAAATGTTTTCGAAATAGCTGTTCGGCAAATTACTCTCTAGCTTATGAAAATGGCGCGCTAAAATCAAAACAAAAATTTTTAAAGTTCGAGCTTTCCTTTCTTCTTTAAACTTTATAACCAAATTTATCAATATCTGAATGTCAAATTAAATTGTATCTGTGTGTCTTTCGAGAGTAATAAAAGAGAAATCATGAACGAAAATCTATGGAAAACCTACACTGCTGCTAAAGATAAGCTCCAAAAATCTACAGAAGATGTGTACATGGCTCGAAAGGAAATTCCAAGATTTCTTTCAAATCAACACTTGGAAAAATTACAAAAGTCTATAATCCCAATTAGCAATACAACAATGGTAGGTGTAAGGAAATTTAATTTTTTCACTAGTCAGATTTATAAAGATTATATTATGTCTTTGGATAGCTTCTTAATCTTGACAAAATTCAGTTAGACCAGGCCCTGTTGATACAAGCTTGGTTTGTGTGTCCTCCATATCCCTCCGACCGACTAAATCTTTGAGAAAGTCAAATTTTCGGGTATTCTCAAAGTTGGTCTGTGAGGCAGTTAAAGGGCCTTAACCGAGGTGGTGAACAGACTGATGAGACTTACCTATGTGGGCGATGTATGTATGTCGTCTCCAGTAGTTGCGACAATCAGAGATAAAGCAATGGAAATAGTGAATTTCTTCTCCTTGTTTGATTGAACTCTCTCTATCATCCATTTTTCACAGAAAAATGTTTGATAGCCAGCCAGTGCTTTGCGTGGTTTCAAATTATGACCTTTTTAAACACTGACCTTTGACACAAAATAGTGCACGTGATGATAAACAAAGTATTAAAATGCTGCACACGCGAATGTGCTGCCAGGGTGTCTATGGAATTTTTGTCACCATTTTCAAGGTTTTATTGGCAAAATTTCTGTGTTTTTTCAAGGTTTTTTGCACCATTTATATATTGGGTATTTTCAAGGTTTTTCCCCAAATAAGAAATAAAAAAATTATTACGACCAAAAAAAATTTCCAAAAAAACTGCTTCAATTGCTTAAATTCGATTCAAAGATAATTTATTTTCCTGCATAACATAACACTAGAAATTTACAATAATTTAAAAATTATATAAATAAATTGGGGGAGCAGGACATGCTGGCCATCCATATAGAGGTTTCACCCAAACTAATCAATGGGATAACTACCTGGTTAGGAGCAACGTTTAGAATTTTTAACAATAGTTGTGTATAATAAATAATGATAGATAGATAGATATGAACCCTCCGAATGCATTCGGGATGGGTCCTACCCACTTTTCTATCAGAAAAAGACCAGGACACTTTTTCTGATCATACTGAGTGTACTAATACTGTAGGCGAGTTAATCAAGAAGCTATCTTACGTACGATCTTTCGTGAGTTTTCGCGGGCTAGAGCCAATCTCAAGGTAACTGCCCGTGAATTACTGACGCATAGCGTGGGGAGGGACTATGCGCAAATTCTCCATCTCACGTATATATATCGATAGATATAAGCAGGAGCCACGGGAATTTACCTTACGCGATTGGGCTGAATCGTTTAGGACAAAAATCACCCGAAAAAATTAAACAGAAAGAAACTTTGGTAATTTTTTTTTGATTCTGACAAGTTTGAGCTGAGAAAATAACAGAAGATTTTTTTGAATCTCGTCTGTGGAAACTATGATTATACAAACAAAGTAAAGGATTTATGCACAAAGAAGGTCAAGATGTAGTGTAAAAATATCGTTGCGGACTTTTTATAAAACCAAAACAAACAGAATTTTTTCTGGTTCTTTGTTTTTCTCTCTTTTTATCTGCTTTTTATATGCCTCAAGTCCAATACATTCAAGTAACCAATACATGAACAGAGTACCATATTCTTTTTCATGTTTTCAGTGTTTCGTTGGTGCCACCATCAAGTGCGAAGAAGCCAAAGTTATAATGTCACCTACCAAACACAAACAGAAAAAGACGCTCTGCCAAGCTCAAATAAATTACCTTCCACCGAAGCATAACGAAGAATCTTTATTGTTGTTCCAATTCAACTGCTACAACTAAGTGCGAAGCAACGAATTCATTTGCTCTCCATCACATAGATTGTACGTACAAATAAGCCTGAGCAAGACTGATGTCACACAAAGCTAAACTTCAACCGTTCGCAAAAATAGATAAAGCGCTATCTCTGACAACCGCTACTGCTTAAGTTCTCAATCCTTACTGAAAATTTTTATAGACTGGTCATCTTCAACTTCTTCGACTATAATGTTATAACGTCAGAAAGTTGGTTTGAGTCTAAAGGACAGCCAGCACGACGGAAGCTTTTTATATCTGTCGGCGAATAGGAAATTTAAGCGTTTATAGCGATTGACCGACGAAGAGGAAACTTCGGGTATTTTGTGAAATCTGTACGGCGGCGCCGACCTGCCGTACCTTGGTCGTGCCGGCATCTCGTTTCCTAAAAGGTGATATTGATACCTTGGAATGCAAAGAAGCAGAAGAACGGAACACCTCCAGAGAAAACTCAGACCTGGTTGCACACTTTTTATAAGAGTGTTTTTTTGGTAATGTAATGGTGAAGCATTCATTAGAAATGCAGCTAATAGGATGACAGGCTGTCAACTGTACACTATGCTCTTACATTTATTTTTTTTTATAAATAAAGTATAATTTTGATTGGTACCTATGTAAACTAGGAATGAAATTATGAATAGATATTTTATCAATGTTAAGAATTCATTGAAATGATAAGTCTAGAATATTTTTGTTTAAAAATGTTGAAAAAAAATTAAAGTATATAGAGAAAATGTGACTATGCTTGTCTAGTAAGGGGATTTTATAGCCAACAAAAGCTGGAAAAAAAAAAAAAAGAACAATTTTAAAGTTGGGGCCGAAAGTGGATGTGGAAAATAAAACATTACGTCTACGTCTAGATCGCCTTTTTGCTTAACCACTTTTTTGCTATGCCGTGAAGCTTTAAATCAGGCTAAACGCTCGGATCCAGTTAAAAATCACGTAATAGATTCCGTACGTATAGATAGCTCTTGCTTAACCTCGCTAATAAGAAATTTTGACTCCAAAACATGCATACTACATAATCTTAGAAACCAAAGAAGATAAATTAAGTGCTTGCTATCTCTTTATCTTTCTATCTATATATATTTAATTAACATCAGGCCCGAAGACCATTCCTGCTACATAGAATGTCGATGTTGGACCAACTCAGTAATATACAAATTTGAAAGGATTTTAAAAAATTCAAAAAATTAAATTGGAGGCAGAACAGGCCCAACGACCTTTATAATGGATTCTTTTAAAATCATAACAGTTCCAAGTGCATTTTAATGAAACCAATATTGAATTAATTATTTCTCTATGTGATTTTTCAGAATGAAGACTGCCAAAAGAGACAATTATCATGGTTTTGCAAAGGTAATGATTATTGAATCAAATGTAGGTACCAGGGTATAGTACTAGAGTTAGAGAAAATCAGGTATGTACAACTGGACCTTCAAAAACTGAACCTTAGAGAATTTGAATTTATTTTTGTGAAAAAGTTACACTTGAGACTATGAGAGAGACCAAAAAAAAGGGAAATCCCAATTCCCAACCCTTAAAATATTTGGCTTTTTGTCTTTTAGTTGCTCTGAACGGGGGAGAGGGCCATTAATGGATTAATTTGACAATATGTTTGGACAAATATTGTAGTCTGAGATTCGAGCACAAAAACGAACCTTACCCTCACTTAAAAGTTTTTTTTCCATTTTAAGAGTTGTGTTTCGATTAAAATAAAGCCAAATTTATTGTCGTAAAGGAACAAATTCAATTCACTATTACTGCAATGCTATGCAATACCTGGATGAAATTTAACAAACTGTGTTTCATTTACTAGAAGAATAAAAAATAACTTTCAATCTTAATTTTTTTTTCATCAGAATCAACTAAATGTCCAACAAGCCAAGAAAGAGAACAACTGTTTCAGGTAATCAAAGTTTTCTTATTGAAATTAAAACAACTCTTTGCGTAGTCTGAATCGTAGACCTACTCTTTGCGAAGAGTTAAACTTTTGCTTTAAACAAAATTAGAACTAGAAGTGTGATGCAATTTAGCATTATGTCTTCATAGGATATCTATTTTCATGTTATATTCTCCACATCGTTGTCCGCAATATTTTGCTTTGGGAGAATCGCATTCTCTGATAGCATAAGAAAGATAACCTTGACATTTAGTTTCGTTTTGGAATGTTTGGTGTGTGGTTGACCATGGACTCCATTGACCATTAATAGGTGGCCAATAATAACATTTCCAATGTGTTGTGTAGTAGTCTGCTTGTACTGAGTAAAGAAAAAAGAAAACACTGTATACAGATTTTTATTTTTCATAAGCAACCAAGCTGCTAAAGCTTGAACCCTCAAATTAGCCAATTTTTTTCACTATCTGTACATAAAAGCTTTTAAATAATCTATTCATGCACCCCTTGACCAAAAAATTTACGATATAATATAATATATTATAAAAAACAAATTTGAGAAAATGAAACTTTTTGAGCTGGTTGTGCTCCGAAAGATGGCAAAGTATTTGAGAATATTATCAAGCATCTATGAGTGCATTTTTCCTAGACATCTGTGACGGTGACATTTTTTGACATCTAGATCAATTTCGATCAGGCATTGATCATCGAAACAATTTCGATGTCTTTTCTTTGTGCCATGCTCACCACACGTTGTACTGCAATGACTCCACTCAGTCCATTCACCCCATAATCGACCTTCTAAATAATATATATAAAGTATTTTGAAAATTATGGTGAATTTAGGAAACTTGTTTTCGAATCTCAGGATTTCCAACTTTTCTTGTGAGCAAAGGCGGCACATTTTAGAAGTGTTAGAGTAGGATTAATGGTGAATTTAGAAACTTTTTTTTGATCTCCTCTGTTAAAATTAAAAGTATTTGAAAATGATCTATGGTGAATTTAGGAAACTTTTTTGATCTACCCTCTGAAAAATGAAAAAGTATTTGAAAATAATTATGGTGAATTTAGGAAACTTTTTTTCACTAATTTTAAGAACATTCTAAAGGGCAAGTTCGAAACCTTTTGAATTCGAACTACATTATTTGAATCTTTCTTGCATTTGAACTAAACAAACCTGGAGCTCTTCCAAAAACACTCTACAGAACTAATATCCATTTTGAATTACAAAAACAAAAAAAAACAAGGCAACATCGCACCAAACGGATGATTAAACCACACGCTTGCAGGGCTAAAAGATAGATTAGGTACGAGGTTGAGGTTGGGTTGGAGGTTACACTCTAGCCCGGGGGGGGCAGCGGGTTTACCAACTGACGGTATGTGCGGCGAAAAAATTGGCTTTTAACAAATCGGTGAAATTCATACCCTTACAGTGTATTTTTTCTAATTTTAAACTCTTCTAGAGCAAAAAAATGAAGATTTTCGAACAAAAATTTGTAATTTTTCCTAGGTAGATTTACTGAAATTTCCACCCATACAGTGCATTTATCAAAAGTCCACCCTTTCAATATATTTCTGATATTTTGAAAAACATGCCCTCAACCGCCGCACATACCCGTTAGTCAATTGGCCTACTGTCCCCCGGGACTGTAGCCATTTGGACTTTAAACTCAACGACGATTCTTACCGTAAACACAAGCACCTTGAGTCTCTTTTTGAACTATAATAGAATAGTTAAAGATATGTTTTTACTCAATGCGACACAAATCAGAATAAATGTTACCGTATATTATTCTGGCTTCGTTTTATGTTTCCTTCTCTTAATAGACCTTCTCGGAGTTTCTGATTTTTCTAAAAAAGCGATTCATTGTGGGTTTGTTGCGAGTGTATTACAATAGAATTCCCTCGAGGAATTCCTGAGAGATTTCTACTGTAATGCACTCAAAACAATCCCACAATGCATCGCTTTTTTAGAAAAAATCAAAAACTCCGATAGATAGAGGTCTATTGTTTTTTTCGTGCCTTTGACCGGGGAATTTTGTCGTTCGCCGGGCCTAAATAAGACCCCTTTCAAAATGAATTTTTCGCAACCCAGGAATTGAAGTGGGTTATCTATACACGAATAGTTTGAATTTTTATGATGATAATGAAAAACCCGAGTCTTAAAAAGTCTTATCCGGACAAATTCGCAAATACGGCTGTAATTTTTAACACTTTTAGCAAAATGCTGACTGTCAGCAAAAAAAAAATAAAAAAAGTTTTGTAAAAAGAAAAACATTTACCGGGATCCAATATTTCAGCATAAAGAATAGAATCTCCATCATGGTCACATGGTTTGTAAAAGTAGTTTGGCACCATTTTGGAAGTTTTCGTAAATTGAATAAAGAAAGACAGCCAATGAGTAGAAACACATTTTTGAACAATAAGAAACATCCAAGAAACAACTGCAAATGCAATTATTTGTCGCATTTCAGGCCATTTCTTATCGAGTTAGCACTCCTTGAAAAGGGGCTTACGTTAAAACTTCTGAGTTCATGCCTTTTTTGTCTTCTTTTATTATCAGCAAAAAAAAATTGATCAGGGAAAAAAATTGACGAAAATTTTCAGGGGGTAACGAAATATACATGACCAAAACTTTCACCCGATTTTTTTATCCCCGATCAAAACATTTACCCGTTCAGACAATTTTCCTTTAAATCTGAAAAATAGGACATCAAATAATGGAGTGTGCCACTTTTAAACCTTATCTCGGCATGGGTTGATGATCATCAAATAATGGAACTTTAAAGGGTTTGTTTTGATTGAAAGGTCTGATGATACTGATGTAGTAAAAACTTAGTTGCTATTTTTTGTTGACAAAAGTAATAGAATTTGAGGTCACATCTCTAAACAAATTGTTTGCAGGACAACGTTGCGTCATGGTTGCGTAAAAAAGCAGCTTTAACCCTATTAGCCCTAGGGGGTAGAATCTACCACGCTGGTGTTCTTATGTGTATTTCTCGAAGAAAAATTTTTGATGCGACTACTTGAAACTTTCTGACTTTTGATAAAATCTTATTAAGAGTACTTGTGCAAAGTTTTAGGGTGTCATAGGTCCTCTAGATCAGGTTTTATGACTTTATTGTGAAACATGACATAAAACCAAGCTAAAATTGCTTAAAACTCAAAATTTTTAAAATTGCGATAACTTCTGAAGTATTGATCCAATCGTATTCAAATTTTGAAATGTGATAGGTATTAACAATGTGATTTCAAAAAAGTCAAATAATCGAGGGTGGTAGAGTCTATCCCCCCCCCTGGGGCTACAAAAGTCAAAAAAAGGTTGCGGTTAATAGGGTTAATTTATCTGACTCAGCATGAACACTCTTTCTAAAAGAAGCTCCTTTTGTTTCCGTAGAAAACCTTTAAAGATGAGAGAGTCATAATTCAAGAAAGCTTACCATTATATTTTGGTGTCCAATATTCGATTTCTTCTAACGGTCCAGATGAAGGTTTATCTTCATAATACAGGGTTTTGCTATCTTTGTGGATGGATACATAGAAATTTGACGAGAAAAGTGTATCTCCGTATATCGTGCTACTATCATTGAAGCACATCTTCTTATTTCGACTGATACTTATTTTATCCTTTTCCAAAATCATGTAATACTCAGCATAGAAATGTGACCTAATATAATAGCGTGAGGTTGAGAGACATTTTGGACTTTGTTCCAAATACCATAAGGTTGTTTTCGTGGGTAAGCTTTCTTCAATGAGAGACACTGCCGTCTCGTTTTTCCCGTTTTGGATATCTTGTTTGAAAAATCCGATAAACCAACCGGGAAACGTTCGGGATTCAAAACGGACACCGGATTCATAAATATTGATTGCGTTGGCGAGTAACGAGTTCGAGGTTGCCATTAAAAGGGTTAAAACAATTGATGTTATTTTTTGCATTTTGTTAAATCATATGTGTGAATTTCAAATATCTGGAAATGTAAAAGTAGTAATTAGTAAGTAAAAAAAGTAAAAGTATCATTTTAATGACCAGAGAGTTTACAATGTTTTGACTGCAAAGTGTCGAATAAAAATTGAAAATGAATTGTCTGCGTTTTTAATGGAGCTGAATGTTTTTGCAGAATAAGCAAACAGACTCATGAATAGATATACTGGCTTTAAAATGAATTGTATTTCATTCATTGTGGTATAGTAACGTATTGTTTCAATATGCTTTGATTGAGTTATAAAAATACCATGTTTTATTAATGATTATTGGGTCGAAGCGTCAATTGATTTTAGAGTAAATGAGGTCTTTTCGAGTTTTGTTTATATTGAACTTAGTGGAATTTACGAAAATCCTGAATAATGAAATGAAATATTCGAATTTGGTGATTCATTTTTTTTATCTTACAGTACACGCTTTTTTTTATAAGAATACACAAAAAATTAAGAATATGCTAAGAATATCACCTTCATGGAATTTTGCTACTCAAGCTAAGAAGTCATTTTTAGAGCATTTTAAATTATAAATTGCCAATTACCCCCAAGAATTAAGAATGCTGTAAGCATATTTTAGAATGATTTTCCCAAAAAAGTTAAGAATATCCATGATGAAATGGATTTACACCATTCTTATAAAAAAAAAAGCGTGTACCGGGTGACCCACGAAAAAGTTCAGACGTTTCCCGACGTCTTGAGGCCGAACAAATGTCCCAAAGTGCTTGGAGTTTTGATATTTAGAAAGTAGATATCCTAACTTAAAATTTAAGCTATCACGTTTTAAATTTGACCGACTTGTTCTCTGCTTATGAGCTTTTAAAGTCAAAATTCACTTTACGGAAAGTGTAAAAAACACGTAAAAAAGGGGTATCAAATTTGGTATTTTTAGGCGTTTTTGATATACAGTTTTTGAAAAAAATATATGAAAGCGCCAATTTTTATAAAAACTAGTCTTGTTTTAAACGAAAATTACTTTCAAAGGTGTTTTTATTAATTAGTAATGTCATAAAACTCGTTAAATAAGTCAATTTGTAAGTGATTTTCTAATTGATTGCATGAATTTAATGCCTCTTTTTTACGTGTTTTTTACACTTTTCGAAAAGTGAATTTTGACTTTAAAAGCTCATAAGTAGAGAACAAGTTAGTCAAATTTAAAAAGTGATGGCTGAAATTTTAAGTTAGGATATCTACTTTCTAAATATCAAAACTCCAAGCACTTTGGGACATTTGTTCGCCCTCAAGACGTCGGGAAACGTCTGAACTTTTTCGTGGGTCACCCGGTATATGTATCACAAACAAATAATACAGCACTCCCCTCAAAAGGACCGCTAGATCTTACCACCAGGAGGAAAGAACCCCAAATAGACATAAAATGAGCAATAATAATTGATAGATGAAATTCATTTAATGTCTCAAGGGACATATAATCACCATGGTAATTGTTTGAATATTAGGCAAGTGATGTTCGTGAAGTAATTTTTGAAAAGGTCAATAGGAGAGCGCACTTTGAGCAAAGACTAGAATAACAGTCCCCAAAACGCCCAGTACCACAGAAGAATTTTATATGTATTCTACACGTAGTGTGGGATTAAAAATGGAAGTAAGGTTATCTCAAGTTGATGAAGGCTGTCAAACATCACAAGTCTGCCATTAGAGTAACCTGAGCAATGCACAGGCAATTAATAATGCAAATGGAATTATTTACATTATGGTGGAGATTGGTCTGGACAAACTAAAAAAACACATCAGTCGATTTTCGCAATTTTTACAGATTTATTGATGAAGACCTTGATTCCCGATAGAAAATTTTTAACAACTGAAACCCAAAAGCTATAGCCAAAACAATCCAGAGAAGAAATTATACGACAAATTCAATGGTAAAAATTGTTCAAAACAAATGCTCGAAAATTTTCGCGGAATTTAATTTCGCGAATCAGAGTTTCAAAATGATAAATTTCGCGGAATTTAATTTCGCGAATGAGAAATTTCAAAATAATTTTATTTACAGAGAAAATGTTTTTCATATTTTTCATCGATTTCAAGACATATTTCAGTCACATTAACAAACTTCAACAACAAAATAATTACATCAAATATGAATGTTTCTATGATAAGTCATGATTAAACTCATCGCCGTCTTCTTCCTCCAAAAAATTCGCGAAATCAAATTCTGCGAAAATTTCTTCCGTGAAAATTTCTTCCCTTAAGGCAACCATTCTCATCCGATATTCAAAGTATAAACAGATTCGAATCACAAATATAGTTTAAATTCGAATCACACGAAATAATGAAAAATTTCAAAAGATATTCAAATTTAATCTGTTGAATACTAAGAATATATTTTTTAATATACAAAATAAATCTGTTTGTGTGCATTATTTTTAATTAATGTAATTTATAAATTTGATGCACTTTACACCGAAACAATCGGCCAAACGTGTCCAAAACTCTATTCTCCTTCAAGAAATTCACCCGAGGGGCAAATCACTCAGAAAATGGTGTCAGAAGGCTCGTACGCTAAATGGTGTACGCAGGCACGACGGAAGCTTTTTATATCTGGTACGGCGAATGAGGAAATTTAAGCGATTTTACCGACGAAGAGGAAAACTTCGGGTATTTTTGTGAAAATCTGGTACGGCGGCCGCCGTACCTGCCGTACCCGTTGCGTCGTGCCTGTGTACGAGATTTATGATTTATTTTTGATTTATTGATTTATTTCTGATCTATTTTTGATTTATGATTGATTTATGATTTATTTTTGATTTATTTTTGATTTATAAAATTGTGTACGAGATTTATTTCAGTGATTTGCCCCTCGAATTCACTTCAATTCAACTCTAATCCCACCATTGAACTTCAAAATTTTCAACCATTAAAACAGTTGAATTTCTGCCACTTTTATCATCGTGTCATTTACTCTTTTGTTATATCACAACAACTGGTGGAGAACTTTCACATGGGCACTGGGACAGGGTTGTATCTATCCTTGAAATGCTTAAGTCCAGATTACGTCTTTCCCTTTATTCCGTCTAAAAAAAGCTTGAAGTTTCACCCCCGTTTTGCTATTTTTTGATACAGTACAAACAGTGTTAATGTTCCAATCTTTTTTAGATGTTTCTTATAGGGAAATAAAATTTTGACTGCATATCCGGAATTATTCAGTAATAATCATTTCAATGATTAGTCGATGTTTTTGCCAACAAAACTTTCCACATCCTCATCCCCTGCGTTTTATCGGCTTTTGGCTTACTCTTAGCCCCAGATAATACACTGCACCGTTTTTTCAAATGCAAAAGATTACTCTTAGGTTCCAAATGAATGAGGGGGTTCGAATAAACGGGGGGATTGGAAAATTTTCGAAATTTTGATAAACGAAGGGGGTTGGAAATTGTACTTCTGAAACCCCAAAAATAAGATAAATATAGGCTAAAATCAGGCTATTAAAAGCAAAATAAGAGGCCTTCTCTTTGACAGCTGAAAACTTTCTTAAAAATTAATAAACGGGGGGGGGGGTCCTAATAAGGTCCGGGGGGTGGAAAATTTTCGAAGCGGGGGGGGGGGCGTTTATTTGGAACCTAAGAGTGTACGTAAACCAAAGACAAAACATACGATTTCAATAATTGTTGTTGTAACATCAGATTTTTTTATGCGAGCTCTCCAACAGTTCCTCAGCCAACACCAGCGTATTTTCTGGCATCCATCTAGTAATGTAAATAAAGCCTGGGATACATGGGGACGAGGTTGAACTTTCCAAATTCTATTTTCTCAGGAAGTAGATGAGCTAATCCAAAGAAATCGTCAACTCAAACAAATCCAACAAGTCAAACAAAATCTCAATTTAAACGAAACTCAAGCTGTATTATTCGGAAAACCAAATGAAGATATAACACTCAACGACACTACATCTTTTTATGCTAGTAAGTGTAACCCGAACCTTACAGAACAAGGCACCGTTTACACTAGTAAGAATATGACGGTTGATGATGAGGAAGGAGATGACACATATACTGTGGCAAATGGTGAAGGTATGTTGAAATCACTCTGATTATCATTGCACAAAAAAATAAATGATACGCGTAGCCTAGTTAATCAAGCCCGTATTCAGGCTAAAACGCACGGCTTAAGCAATACAGTGTTTTCGGCGCTTTAAAGTTTTCTTTTATTCACGGATTTTTAAGTTTACTGTTGGAATACTGTTATTCAGTCACATTTTACCATCAGATTTATCCTAGTGACTGAATCAAACTAGCTTACAATTCTAAGTTATGATACGTGATCATTTGTTTTGGCCTTAATTTGTTCAGTGGTGCTTTTAAACCGGTCTCCACTTACATAAGTGCCGGGGTTCTTTTTAACTTGAGAAAGGATCAAGTCATTTTTAAACGAACCTGAAATAACGACGTCAGAATAAACCAATCGAATTGCTACCATTTCTTTTCGATCGCTGTTAAGCGTGACAAATTTGAGACTGCAGCGTTTTCAAGTGAGTTGAATGAATCAATTTCGGATCGTCATCCAAAAATTTTTGAAAACCGTGGATATCTCTTGAACCAGAAACCTTCAATTCCAAATTTTTGCAGTAGAGGGGGGGGGGGTTTGTGAGATGCAATTTTGCACTTTTTGTTTTTAACTGTAAAATGTGAATTCTGCAAAATACCACAAATCAGAGATTTAAGTCGCTTGTTTTTTTTTCACATCAGCTGAAGCTATTATCTAAAAATGTTGTCTGATGGCGGGGTGTTATTTTCATTTTTGGGAACTTGAAACAAGCTTTTATTGTAGTACTGAACAAGAATCTAAAGGAGAAATCTATATATTGTTTTCATCAGAATCATCAGCCAAACAAAATGTCACACACGAAATCACGACCAATCTATCTACAGCAAAACATAACCAAAGCAAGAGAAAAACGAAAGATGAAAACAATCTCAATTATGTCACCACTGAAGAAACTGAACATAAAGATCGGGACACGAATCGGACACCGTCCGGAAATAAGAAAAAAGTGAAGAAATCGGACGTTCATATAGAAAAGGTTGATGATACAGATAGCCCACGAAAAGGTAATAAAGGCGTGCATCACTCTATGGTGCTACCTGAGGTTCAAGATCCCTCCGTTGGAACGCCCATCCGCCCAAGGCGGACATCAAGAAGACGAAGTACTGTGAACTAGAAACAGAGACTTGACTTTGAAAAAATTATGTAAATATTGCCGAAAACATAACTCGAATGAAAATGCCATTATGTTCATGAAAGGACCGTTTAGTGAGTGAAAATGATAATACTGCTTCAAATTTAGATGAAACTTCTCATGGGCATTTATCAAACAAAGGACATACCAAATGTAACAAAGATAAATATACCTTTCAATTTTGAAAAACTGGAAAGACATAATCGGAGTATTATCGATAAAGAGAATGAAGAAAACCTTAGATCAGGTATGCGATATAGAATTTCATTTCCTTAGAAATTTTAGTTTCAAATTATTTATTTGCGTAAAGATAATTCTTTTTTCCATAAATCTCTAAAATTTTGAAAAGCTTGTTTTATAGGTTCAGTAGTTCAGTTTTGGTAAAAGAATTCTTGGTCTAACTTTAGTTGTCCTAGCATCTGAAACTGTTTGTCTGTCCGAACTAAATGACAGCGCAGAAATCTCATAAATAGTTTAATTTTTTATTTAAAAAAATAAATGTTGGTCACAAAAGGTCTATCTTTAACTTCGATGGGTAGCTTGGAGACTTCCGATACGATACAATTACAGTTGACGCTGATTCGATTTTCAAGAGGAATTGGATTTCATCGAATATCGAATGGTAGAATATCGTTTATGAGAGCTTCTTGTTGCCTGTGGCTTTTAATATTATCAAATAATGGAGTGTGTCAAATAGTAGTTTGCTGTCCTTTCTTCTTTGCTCACTCACTCTTTGGCTTACTTAGGGGTGTTAATTTGATTTTTGGAAATTTTGTAATTGAAGGTTGGGAGGACAGAAAAGACTACTATATTGCCTCTATAGACCTTATAAGAGTTTTTGATTTTCTAAAAAAGCGATGCATTGTGGGATTGTTTCGGGATATTACAATAGAAATCCCTTAGGAATTCCTTGAGGAAATTCTATTGTAATAACCCCGAAACAATCCCACAATGCATCACTTTTTTAGAAAAATCAAAAACTCCGATAAGATCTATCAAGTATTGTGCAATTCGTATGCTCAGTTATATAAGTTATGATTAAGGTTGGTTGATGTTCTAATTTCTCTAATCCGAACGCATAAAAGAAACAAAATATGGTTCGACTTACGGAAACTAATAAACGTCTCCTATTTATTTTCGAAAATTATTATTGATGATGACTGGCTTCTCCTTACAAAGGATGCTCTGTTCTGTATTGAGAGGTTTAGGAGTCGTCTCGTTAGAACCGTCTTACGCTGTAGTTTATACTGCCTACCAGCTTCCATGACAATGACATACAGTTTTTGAATCAAGGTGCGTTAATCCGGCGTTAACCACCAGGGAACAAGGCCAGCGCGCATTCTCACCTTGATGTATTGTGGAATCGATACCTAGGTATTGGTAGAGTCACCGACAGGCTTTTTGAGTTTCTGTCTACCCAATATCCTCACATGGCAATGGGAAGGTACATTTACTTGTCAAGTGAATCACAGCACCGAGTGGGAATCGAACCCCGACTTCCTTGACGGCAGTCAAGATTGATAACCACTACACTACTGCACAAGCCTCAAGTTCCTTGTGAGCCTTGTGAGCCAAGTGTTGTTCTGGGGGTGCGATAAATCTAACAATTTGTGTGTACGGTTTTCTTATGTCTTTATTCTATGAGCTCCCAAATACTACTAAATCCCAGATCTAATTTCTCCAAGGAGCTGATAGCTATATCAACAACCTTGCGCATAATGATGCCCAATGTGTGTTGATATCCGCTAACATAGCTAACATTCTTATAAAATTGTTCTTATAAAAAAAGCATTTAAGGTAGATTTCTAAAAACAAGCCGATTTTACATATTAGTCATCTTTCATAGTAATCAATTATGATGAGGCCTTTATGAAGGACCTTATCAAAGATATTATGTTTTAAAGCTTTCTGTCATCTCTCGTTAAGATATAAATTTATCATTATTATTTTCAAAATCTTCAGATAAAAGAACTTGAACCTGCTTGAACGCCCTTAAAATTCTAAGTTTATTTATCAAAGATTTGAAATTTTAAATCATCCAAAATTAGGCTTTATTTGTTCTTTAGGTCTCAGCTAAAATTCAGCCTCTTATTCTTACAAAATTGTTCTTACTAGTATGCGTGTATTCTAGGCCTGAACTCTAGAGAAAACTCTTTTTGAAGAAGGCAATAGTAGGACTCTTTTTAGGTCATTTTTGTGTCTTCATTTTCTTAAAAAAAGAAGTTTTTTTATTGAACAGAACTAAAAGTGCGTTTTAATTAAGATTCACAAAACTTAAAAAAAATACTATTTTGAATAATTTAAACCAGTCCAGTACAAATATAATGTCCGAGCTAGGAAGCCCATGTTCTTTGGTTCAACATTGCAACATCATATGATTTAAACAATACTCTTCTACACGTCTTTTTTTTTTTAAGAAACACACTTTTAAGAAACATGAGGCTCAGAATGCCTAAAAACTAAGAAATATCTAAGAAACATGCTGAGGCTGAGAATGAGAAAATAACATTTTTTAATTCGTTTTTTTATAAGAACCTTCCAAGGCTAATTATGTCAAAAAGTTTAGAAACATGTAAGAAACATTTAAAGCTCAAAAGGCCGATTTCTTAAGAAACATTGAGGCTGCTTGGTAAAACTAGTTTCTTTAAAAAAAAAGACGTGTATAGCGAAAAGTTAATGTCTACATTTGTGATTACCAGGGGCGGGAATAATGAGGGCAATACACCCTGCGTGAGCTAACGCCCTATGAGTTCTCGGTGTATTATTGTAAACTCTGAAAGGAATACCTCTGAAACAAAATGAAACTTTTTTCGGTTTTCGATTTGTCTTTTTACGTTGTGAGTCCAGTATATGTTTTTGTTGTTGTCCTGGTATAAAATTTTTGGGTACCGTTGTTTTAAAACTTAACTGATGAATTTGTTTGTTTTGGTGTTTCTGTGCTACTGAGATGGAACTAACGGTAGAGATGGAGTGAGTTGAACCGTGTGCCGAATCTGTTGAACAGGATGATTCGCTACCACTATCGTTCATATATAAGTCTTCGTGAACCGAAACTCGTTTATAGTCGTTATTACTCGGTTTTCGTTTATTATTAAAACTTTCACGTAAATTTTTATCAATCAGTTCGATTTCTTTTGGATGTTGGGGTAACACTCGAGGCGTGTAATTTGCAGAACGAGTTTTCTTTCCGACGTTATTTTTATTGACGTCATATTTATTAGAGTCTTGTTTGTCGTTTCGCGATTTTCGGTATTCGTCCCGAACTTTAAGTCGGTGCGTTCTCGGTGAATCTTCCAAATCAGCGATCATATTATCGGGAGGGTTCGGTCGTTTTATGTATCTCGGTTCACTTTTACGTCCGCCATTATTGTTATCATTTTTATTAGTTTCCATAGGGATATCGTTACTGTAGTTACTATTATAAGACGAGCCTAATCTACCGTCTGACATATCCGAACGAATTCCCTCGTCCTCCTCAAAAATTTCCGGGGGTTCTGTATGTTCGAGTTTCATCAAATATTCTTGGACACGTTGATGACTTTTGACTTCTTCTACTTCTATTCGTCCTTTCTTTAATTTCTTTTTATTTCGATTCCGACTTCCGTTTCCGCGGCTATCATTTTCATCATCGGAAGAGTCGGAACAACTTCGTTCCTCGTCTAGTTCTTCCAAATCTCGATAAAAATCTGCTATGAGTTGTTCTCTACGGCTCGAAGCCGATGATTTTCGTTGCAACGATGATTTTCGGCGAGAGCGATCATTACTACCGTCAAAATTTCCGGAATTTTTCTTGATGTAGCTGCTTTGGGATGTAACAGTTCCATTGCTACGGTTGGTAGTGTAACTACGAGTGGTTGTAAAAGATCGACTGGTGCCTTTACTTCGATTACTTCCGACACTCTTGGCACTGGATTTTCGTGATACGATTGAACTTGTTACGGATCCTGTAGAGAGAAAGAGAAATACACGTTTTTTATAAGAATAAACTTTATAAGAACAAGTTAAAAACATAATTTTTTAATCCTTTGCAGAATCTACATCACCCAATTTCTTAGGAAAATGGAAAAATATACTCTAAAAATTATGAAAATAAGAACATGTTAAGAACATTTTTAGGTTTAAAACTCAAAATTGAAGAGGTTTAAAAAATTTTGGATGTTTTTATATGATAAACGTATAAGATAGACATTACGCTTTCTTCGACCCCCTAACTACAACGCATACGGATGGGTCATCTGGTGGAATACTTGAAAAAGTAAATAAATTTTTTTTTAAATTCCCCCAATTTTTGCAAGACATTTTGGATAGTTATAAAGGCTTAGTAGAAGCAAACTTTTATTATAGGCAACATAAATAGCAACAGGATGCATCTTTCGTACTCAATAGAGCAAGCATTGAACCCTAGCAGCTAGGCAGATCAAGGTATACAATTATTAAAGTAAGCTAAAATTTAGATCAAGTTGATTCAAATCTCAACATTTGTTTAGTGTTTCTTCTAAAAGAACACTTCAATCTGAAGGAGCTCCCAAACATGTCAGATACTGTAAGTTTGAGTTTGTGATAAAAAAATATTCTTGCTTACTCTTGCTTTCTCTGTCCTTGGTTTTCCTTGAGAACATTGCGGAATTGCAGCAAAAACAATGTTACTGTACAGTGCCTCAGAAAATCGCAAACGAAATAAAATTTATTATACAGTGAGTCTCCTTATTTTAGTGTCATCCAATATTAACTTGTAATACAATACCAAAAACGTTTATGAAATATTTCAAGCTCAAATTTTTAAATTCTTTTGTCTCCAGTTAGTCTTGAATACTACTTATAATAACTGAGCTTGCCTAGTGTAACAAATTTCATGGCAATATGATAATAAATGTTTTAAAAACAATTATAAAGCTTTCATCTGCACTGATGCCAAAAAAATGATTTAATAATACTTGTTCCTCGAGTGTATTTCAGTAATGCTCTTACTGTCTTATCATACTGTAGAAGGTCTTATCTTCATTGTCAAGGCATCTCGAAAAGAAAAGAAAAAAGCTATTTATCCTGACGTCTGATTACACCGCAAAGTACTTGAGTCAATTTGTTCATGATAGTCTATTTTTTTATATAAGAACATCCAAAATATTTGAAGCCTTGGGATGTTCTTAATATATTCTTATTTTAAAGTTTTTTGTCTGCAAAGCCATAAAATGTTCTTAGCTTGTTCTTAACATTTTAGCAATGGAAGCCTTATTTTCTTAAATAGTTTGTTCTTAAATAAAAGAAACGTGTAAAGTCTATTTTTTTCTTTTTTTTTATTGTTTTCTCCATTATTATGAAAAAATTCGTAAATCACTCGGCAACTTCGAAATATTTTCAGTTCTGATCGCTTTGCAACGCATTCTAAAATTTCATTTTCGTGTTTTTAATGTCTTACATGAACATTTTTATCACGGCTTGTTTGATTACTCTAAAGTTGAATTTGAAGTGTTTTACTTGAAAGTAACACATTATTTTTCTTAAAAGATTCAACAGTTACTCATTGTTGCGATAGACCAATTAACGTAAAAAACCATATATCCTTTTTAAGGTGTCTGAATATTAAGAAGGTGTGGTAATATTGTCGAATATGAGACTAATGATAATGATGAATAAGCTTCCTTTTTTCTTAGACCTTGCCAGAAAGGCCTTTTGATTTTAAAAACCCTGTTACCCAGAGGCATATTTCCCATTGGGGACGCATTTTTAACTAGATTTTCAAGTGAAGCGGGGTCCCAACAGGTCTGACACAGGGGTGTACTTTAGATTTATGATTGTGGTACGTACAATAATTTCCAATGATTTATATTGATTTGGCTCTCTCATGATACTGTAATCAATCAACTTTATAATCATAGACAGGCCCAGCAGAACAATCATAAAAAGTGGGGAGGCTGAAGACTGAAAATGAGATAAATTCGCTAGGAATTTAAGAGAAAAAAATCTCATTTGCACAAAAGTGTGGAGGCTGAAGTCTCCCCAGTCTCCCTGCTTCCGCCGGGCCTGATAACGATTTTAAATTGAAGTCAGCGTCGTTGCAAGCAACCTTTGTAAGAAAGTTTTATTTTTCGATTTCCTTATTGCTGTTTTTGACCAGGAAGTGATATTAAGGACTTGGTCATGTAAAAGAAAAACATTTGATTCAGAGTTTCATTGTGGTGTTATCTGTTGAGGACCATGTGTGGTCTTCTAGATATTATACCAAGCCTTGTGCTCTTATTACATTTCGTAGGACTTTGCCACATTCCCAGCAAGGATTCACAAAACTTTATTGAAAATTTGACCTTCTCAAATTTAAGCAATTTTTGCAAAAAATAGTTCGTTTTGGTCCTCCTCTTGCGGTTAATGATTAGAAGCGATAAATATTTGTCATGCAACCTTGCAACACTTGGTTTAAAACTATGCATTTCAATCATCTAGATTTGATCTTTTTAAAGATCTAGCTTAATGAGGCCCCCCAGCGAACCTTCAATTCACGCAATCGTGCAGTTTTTTTCCAAATTCGTGCATTCATGCAAATGCAATGTTTTTTCGCAATTCACGCAAAGCTTTCCAATTCACGTATTCACGCAAGTGAAAAGGCCCATTCACGCACTCACGCAAACCGTTGGGGGTTAATCAACTTGATTCAATTTCAACAACAATTAGATTTAAGATTTTTCCTCCTATCTTACTCCTTAATGAAACTAAGATTTTATCTGCGTGCATTGAAGGAAATAAAACTTCGACAGTTTTGACATAAGTTCAAAGTTTTGAAATTTTTTCTAATGATGACATGTTTTATAATGATAAAGATCTTTTTGATGGGACATGTGTAACTTAGTCCAGTGTTAAACCTTATTGGTGACCTATCAACGTCACAAAGTTAAAAAGCCTCTATCTGTATATACCTTTTCGACCGTAGTCGCGCGGTCAGGCGCGTGCCACTTTATTATTTAATCATCCCCCTAAACTAGACCCAATCCTTTTTTTACACCTTTTTCTATTGTCTATAGATATATGTATGAGACTGTGACGGTTTTAGGGTGGTAAAACGGACAAAAAAATGCCCGTGCGGGAATTTGCGGCTATGGTAGAAAAGATGTATTTGTATGAAATAACTTTAGATATTTGAGATCATTTATTCCTGGTAATGTTGAGTCCAGTACCTTGTACCAATCAAAGTTGATTAATTTAATCAAATTAAATTTAGAGAAATTTTCTGGATCATATTTTTGCGAACCTGTATTTTCTGAAATCTCTCACGTGGATTTAATTTCAGCCATCACGCCTCTTAAACGTCGAAATAGTGTTTAAAATGTGTTTTACGAAAATAACGCGTGGATTTAATTTTTGTTTATCTGTCGCTAAAATGTTCCAAACAAATTTTTTGAGGTCTTATATTTTATTTGTCTTTTGAGAGAATCGATTTTTTAACAGGCTTCACCCATAACCCAGGGTTTGCATAACCCAAACCCTATTCATAATAAATTCATGACGTAATGTTTTCTACGGAAAGACCCCGGTTTTTGGCAACAATGGCAAATTTTATACAACTTTTGTCTATTTTAACTTTGCCACTACTGGCTAAAACCGGGGTACTTCCGTAGAAAACATTACGTCATGAATACCATGTATTATAGCTTATTTTCGTGCAAGTTTTGTTATATCTCCTTAAACTACTCCGGAAATATTCTTTTCGATGAGTGTCTAAATAAATGGAAAATCCCGCAATCTAATGTATTTTTCTGCAAGTCTGTGGTTAAGATTTTAGGCTCAAGAGCCTTATAAGTGTTTTTAAGTGACTCGGAAATTGTAAATTTGCAATATTGTTGAGACAGCTCAAACTTGAGTAAACAAAATTTAAGACAGTTTCAAGATATTTATTTGACATACTGTGGTAAAGACTAAAGTGTAAAGGATTGTCGAAAATTTATTTTTAGTTTAACACAAGCAATCGAGTTGCTAAGGGTCCAGCCTTGAGAATGGCCTAAAAACTAAGCAGTTTGGCCATAACGACCTAGTCCTGAACCTGAGCATGAGCCGGGTAAGCAACCGAAAATTCCTAAAAAAGAGGCATTGTTGGCATTATTTGGTACCGATGGTATTTAGATACCAAATTTGAAGTACTTTGGACATAAAATGAGATAAAAACCCAAAAATTTTTAAGATACTAGGAATTTTTGGCTCAAAATGCATAGGCAACTTTTTGGCTGAAATCTGAAAAATCCTTAGCAACTCCAGCCCTGAGCCGAAGAAAATTGGGTTTGCTTATAAAAGTGAAGGTGTGAAGGCTTAAAGATAAATAAAGAATCCTAATCGGGGAAAAGTGACAGACAAGATTTTTAGGCAAGTGACGAAATTTTCATCCAATTTCGAGACGTTACCCTTTTATTAATGGTTAAGCAGTTGTCACTATGGTCAAGAATGATTCACTAAGAGGTTTTGGATTTTTTAAAGTTGATTCGGAAGTAGATTTTTAGGAGCTATATTTTGGTGTCTTGACCCTTAAGCCCTTTCGGAAATAGCAAAATTTGATCAATTCATTACCCACTGGTTATTAGAAAATATAGAAATTGAGGTTTCAAAACTTCTCAAGCTGATTCGGAAATGATTAGAATTTTTTCGAGTGGATGAATATGGCTTTATGTATCCCAAGGACAAACAAATAAGATTTGTCAACTTACAAAAATATATTTTGACACTCACACACTTAAAACTGTTCAATAAAATCTACAATTTGTAGATAGGCATCCTAGACTTCGTATGTTTATCAACAACTGCGAGTGTGGCGTGACGAGAAAAATAAGCTCTTTTAAAATTCAATTAGAGCCTACTAATTAATTATCAAACATGCTAATGGGTCTAGTATGATTACTTATAACCCATATGGTTACAGAGTCTCTTTCATAATTGTCTTATTATCAAATAGAATATGAGATGTGAATTTAACTATTCAGCTAAGCTAGATGCCAATTTTCCCACGCTGATTTTGTCTCGATTTGATAATTCAAACATGACTATCTTTTTTTTTTTTCTTTCCTTTTCTTAAAAATCAAAAATCTTTCAAATTCATTCACTCAAATTATCTTTCGAGCGAGGTATTGTATTTTTAATTTCATCTATTTGTCTTTTAACCCTTCAAACCTGAGAAACGTTCGCCAATATCGAGTCCCAGACTCCCCAGACTATAACTCCTGACCACTTTAATTAAAAGGGTATAAACGCTTAGAATGCTTTTAAAAGGGGATTAAAATACCTAAAATACCTAAAATACCTTTCTAATTAATGGTACCAAAACCATTGTCTAACTCCCAAGTTACAATATTTTATGCTAGTTTGAACTTTTGGATGTAAAAAAATAAGCTGGAAATTTTCATATTTTCAAAAAATGTTGCGCGTTGGAAAGGTAAGCTAAGGGGAAATGCAATGTTTCAAAATAAATCTACTTCAAATTTATCTAAAACAGACTTTACCTGTATAGCTATGCCTTCTCTTAATATTCATTCGTTTTTCCATCGTTTCTAATGTTTTCCTTGACGACGGCCAATCCATAATGGTAGGAAATACCTAGTCGCAATAATTCAAAAGCTAACGTGTTTTTAATGATAGCCGGTCAAAGTTTGAATATAATTAAAGAAAGTTTTCCGACTTTGAAATCTCCGTGCACAAATAGTCTTATAATTCCTTCTCCAGTGTCTTTTAGTGGTATTTTCAGCACCTAACCATGCCCTCAAGCTCGTCACTTTATGAGAACTTCTAATAGCTCTGCCTCAAGTCGTCCACGGAGTTGTTTTTCCAGCTATAATTTTTGAATTAATTTGGTTCACACTGCTAAAAATTTTAAAACACCCCATTTGAATTTATAAAATATATATTTTCGCCCAATGAAATCCCAGCTTGTTTTTTTCTTTTTTATGGGTTGAAGATAATTTTCATCTTTTTTGTTGATATTTCGCTTCTCTCTAAGGCACGGTTGGGTTCTAAAGAAAATAATTTAAAATAGGAATACTGTAGTTCGTTACGAAAGAGCGAGCGAATTTTCATTTCGATTTTTCATCTTTAGGTTTACATGCATGGTTTCAGGCAAGCTTTCCAGCACACATTTTTTATAAGCAAATGTTTGGGTCAGGGCTGGGGTTGCTAAGCATTCTAGCTCATTTGCTGAAAAACTTGCTTTGACCATCCCTAATATTATACCATATTTATGGCTATTGTTTGCCATACTTAGATCTAGAAAGCTTTAACTTGACGAGATAGATGGTGAAAAAAACGGCTAAAAATGACCTGTACATTTTTTTATAAGCAACTCAAATTTTCGGGTCAGGTCTAGGGTTGCTTAACATCCTAGTTCATTTTCTGATAAACCTGCTTTAACCATCCCTGATATTATACCATATTTATGCTTATTGGGTTAAGGGCTATCGCTTGCCATGGTATCTAAAAAGCTTTTACTTTGCGGGATAATGAAAAAACCGGATAATTTGAGCCCCAGAACCTTACCAACCTGGTTTCTTATAAAAAAATGAGTACCCCCAACGAACTATTAAACTATGCTATTCCTAACTAGTAATCCTCAAATCCAGTCTGAACAAAGTTGAGCATGGAAAACTGAATTGAAGAATTAGTTTGCAGTATTTAACTTGAAAAATACAGTACATTATGCTGCTTTTCTTCATGTCATCGTACTTTTTTCAATTTACACATTAAATTGTTCTTAAATTCTTCTTACCTTTTCTTAAAGAAAATAACCAGCTTTGTGTTCTTATAAAATTTTTCTTAGAAAGTAAGTGCTTAGATGTCTGATCTTACTGATCACTCTTTGTCTTTGAAGTCATTCATTTAAGAAAGAAAGCCCCCAGGCTGCCGGTCAATGTTCGGCTCGACAATTAACGAGAAAAATGTTGTGGGCTTGACCTCAAAGAATTTGACATAATGAATACTTACTGAAACTTAAAACTCGATCCAATGGCATTATTACGTTTTTAAGCCAATCAATCAATCAATCAATCAATCAATCAATCAATCAATCAATCAATCAATCAATCAATCAATCAATCAATAGCCAATAACTTCTAATCAATAAACAGCGGACATTTATCAATATTTCAATTCGTTTGAACTAAATACACAAACCATCCACATATAGATTTCAAGTATATTTTCAGTATTTTTGTCAACTAAAGTATTCACACATAAAAGAAAGAAAATTTGTTGTAGAATTATAGGTAGGTATCAAAACTCATTTATTTAACAGGCTACAGGAAGCCCTGTGTGTTACCACATACTGAAATGCGAAATATTTAATTAGAGAATCAATTAAGGCTATTTGTCACCATTATTTTGGGTTGTTATGAAATCCTTCCTTCTCTGAATATAATCATCTTGTTGCTTTCTACCCTGTTTGAATAACTTTCTATATCAATGGAAAACAATCCTGATGGTATACTTTAATGGGATAAACTTTCGCGGGGATTAAATTTCGCGGATTTCGCGGACTGGGGTGTCAACCGCGAAATTTGGAAGGGCCTCATCCGCGAAATATTTCAAAACCAAACTCAAAAAATTTCAAATAAATACTATTTGAATGGCTACTTGCGTCGAAGAGGCGCAAATAACGTGTATTTCAACAACCAAACATGTATGATTTGATAGTAAAAGTCACAAAATCGTGGCAACAACTTTCAACAATAAAAAAATGCCTTTTTCACTTCCTTTGTTTTCTAAAAAGTTTTCTCCTACTGTATATCTTTTACCCATAGTTAGAACTTTCGTACCCAACAAATCAACAAGTACCATCCATAATTCAGACTGTCATATATATTAATCTGATAGACCTAAAAATCTAATACAACAGATCAACCAACCAACCAAACGAACGACTAACTAACCATATCGAGAATTATGATTCATCAGATCAGATCTGATGGTCCTACAAATTTTCAAAAAAATGTTCAACAGTTTTTGTACTTTAAGTAAGCTCTTGTGTACACAAAGACTGACCGACTGTTACATGAAATAACACATTATTTTGAAGTGGGAAAACGAATAAGGCAACAGGATCAAATAGTCATAACGAAAACATGTAGCAACTGGTTTTATTCATGTAAAAGACCATCTAAATCCTTGTCTGAGAAGTTTTTGACTCGCTTACTCTTAATCCGTTCTCCTTTGTCTTGTTTTGCCAGCAATCGAATTAGCCTTTGAGATTGGACCATGTATTCAACTTTTTCAAGTTTTTTTTGAATTGATTTGCTTGATTTTTGTTTTTGTCGAAACAGTGTCAACACCGCCGGAGCAACCAAGCCATCATCTATTTTAAGTAGAACTAATCCAAAAAGCTATTTTCTTGTCTTAATAACCATTACCATGGTCATCAGTGTACTGACAATAACCTATTGTTCTCCTTGTTTACGTTCCAACCTGTTCGAAAAGAGTAGGTTCTATTTTTGTGGAAAGTTGTAACTATTTTCATCTTGGCTTTCTATGAGACAGTCAGTGTGACCCGGAGATGTTAAGCTTCGAGCGATGTTAGGATACTGCGAGATCCTGAGAATATCTCTAAAACAGTTCATTTGATGTTATGAAACCATGTTGCGTCATCTAAACCACTATATTTTCTAATGTAAACAAACAAAGTTCTCATGATTCCATCTACATTTAGTCGATTAATATTTCTTTTCAAAATAATCTTTTGAGCTTCTGATTCCTGTACACTGTGAACGTGCTACCTAATCCCAAAGATTAACTTCTCAATACTACATTCAAGTCAAAGAATATTCATTATAACTCAACAATCCAATCTTCTTGATAGGTTATGATTGTTTCAAGGTATACAACAATAATATAAACCTGGAACTAACAAAGACCCAATGAAGATTGTATTTTGACTGTCACTGTATCTATACCAGAGCTAATCTATCCAGAATAATAATGTTTAGAATCATAATTCAAAACTGATATACACCCAACAAAGCAAGGACATTTTTTTCTCCTTGCTTGACTAGAATCAATTGCAAAAGTAACTAATGATTTTAGAGAACATCAGTCAAAGAACAACCCAAACATTAAAAACACCATTTGACATGACCATCTTGTTAAATACCCATCATCTGACATCAATCTTCGATAGCATCATTACTTAAGAGAAAATTGCTCACACCAGATGGTGTAGATTGCTCAACAAAAGAACATCTTTTCCGTTAGCTTTATGGCTGTTTGTGTTACGGAAATAATAACTCAAATTTTCATATGGTTTCTACTACGTTTGAATAATGAGCTAACAACACGGAAAGCCTTCTTTCTTTCTAACACGTTGCCACTTTAGCGGGAAAATTTAAGAATTCCGGGTAGTTGAAATATGAGCTTCGGAAAGTTATACAGCCTCCTAATTTAACACAAGGTTTTCTGTGCCTTTACAGGCGGGCTATACCAGAAATAAGTCAGTGGAAATTTAGTCCGGTAAGTGGGAATCTTTCTCAAAAAGATAGTACACGCCTTTTTTTATAAGAATTAGTGTTTTTTCAATTTATCATCAGTATTCATAATTTTTCGGTAAAAATCATCGTGAAATATTCTTACGGTATTCTGAGGATTGGATCCAATCTCAGCCAAAATCTAGCATGTAATAAATACCCCAAGCAAAAATTTGGCATTTTTTGTTGAACCTTATAGCATTGCTATTGCTATTGCGAAAATTGACATTAATAGGTTCAGTGGTTGTCAAATTCCATGATGATGGTGTTGTTACCATATTCTTAAGTTTTTGGCCAATTTCATTATAAATATTCTTATAAAGTATATTCTTATAAAAAAAGATATTACTGATGATCATTTCTCTGACAGACTTGACCTATTTATGATAGTCCTGATTACAGAAGGAGCTTTAGGTGAAGAGTGCGATTTAGTTAATTTTAATGTGATATACCTTTTCATTGTAAAATAAAGTTCAGGTATCACGACGAGAAATAAAAAAGTAAAATTAGCTCTGTTTTTTACGATATTTCGTCCTCTTTCAGTACTTCAAAAGGGGCCCTACAAAACGTTAATTTTACAACTCATTTTCTTAAGTTTATTTAAGTATCACAAAGGTAGGGTGTGGAAACCATTTTCTGTGCCCCCTGACTTGTTGCGTAACATCTTTTTGGCACCCAGAATGCTTTTTTTCTCAGGTAGAAATCCGTTTTGTCACGCGACGCCTTCTCTGGAGAGGCGTTATCACTATGACGTCATATAGGCGTTACAATGGAATGCGGATGACATGTCCATAGTTTCAAAAGTTCGTTACACGTTTTTTTTAATAAGGAACACGTTTATAAGGAACTCGAGGCTGAAAATAAGGAATTGTTAAGGAACTGCTCAGGCTGAGAATAAGAAAACAAGTTTTAAGGAATCCAATTTTTGCGAATCCAAACTTAGCAGCTATGTAAATAAGGAACTCGATAAGGAAATTTGAGGCTGAAATTCTCTGTAAGAATAAGGAACTCCAGGCTCAGAGCAAAGTTAAGGTTCCTTATTATGTATCTTTTAAATTATACACGTTTGTTTTATAAGAACATCTAAAAAATTTTTTGAAGCATTTCGATGTTCTTGATTTCTTAAATTTTAAGCCTAAAAATGTTCTTAACATGTTCTTATTTTCACCGTGACTATTTTTATCCATTTTTCTAAGAAACCGTGTGTTTTGGAATTTTCAATTTGTTAATTAGTCCTTGAAATTTTTGCCATTGAAACTTTATGTTATTATAGCATCTCATAAGCATCGCTTAACCTTCTACATATGTTTTTATATAATTTTTTCTTATAAAACCATGTAAAAGTGTTGATTAAGTATAAGATTTCATAGGAACCCAAAATCCGTCAACAAAAACGATATTTCCTTCGAACTATGTTTCTTTTTGCTCTTAGTTTCATTAGTTGGGAAGTGAAACATAAAGGTGTCGATGAAGTACCAACACTTCGTTTGAAGTTTTTTTTAAAGGGAAACAGTGAATAGTACCTGTTTTTTTATAAGACATCCAAAACCTTTTGAAGTCTTTGGATATTCTTAAGGTGACTTTTTGAGTTCTATGCCTTAAAATGTTCTTAAATGTCTGTATTTTCATCATTTTTTGAGCATTTTTATGCGATTTTCTAAGAAATTAGATGTTTTAGAGCCTGTGAAACCTCATAATGTTCTTAACTCGTTCTTAATATTTTTGTCATCAATGCCTTGTGTTCTTATATAGTCTGTTCTTAATATATTTGTCATCGAAGCCTTATGTTCTTTTACAGTTTGTTCTTATAAAAAAGATGAACTACAAAATGAGGAAGCATAAGCTACGATCTTTAATGGGAAAAACCAGTGCTGTTTGCATCATATACGGAACTTTTAAGTCCACTTTTTCTTTCCTTTCAGGATGGCTAAATACTTGACACTTCATCTCACATAAGGTCTAGAGAATATCGAAGAATTCTTTTTACTAAAATTTCACATGGAATTGTAACATCGTACTTTTTTCTTATCACTCATCTTAATTTAGGAATGTACCAAAGCTCAGATCTTTTCTGAATCAGTAAACTCAACTCGTTAAAACTCGTAGAGTAGAGAAATCTATGGATAAAGAGTGGCGCCCCCTACCTTCGGGTAATTAGCTATCGAAAGAGGAGCCTTCGGGTCGCCTCTGACTGCGGTTTCAGAATTACTTTCTCACTTACTTAAAACTCTTAATTTTTTTAGCGGTGGTCTTTAGTGAGCTTTTTGATCCATCAATATATAGTTCTTCATTTACAGTATATAATCCAAACATCGTTCAAACTTTGGAGTTTTAGAGGTTCCAGTTAATGAGACTTCACTGTAAAATCACTTATCGAACATTGAACGAGCTTTGAAAGATTTCAAAATAAACAAGAGCTCAAACTTACCAGTTCTTTTTAACGGTAGCAAACTAAGACTACTTCCACTTCGCTTGTGGTCTTTCATATTTTCTTGTAATCGATATCTCTCCATCGTTGAGCTACTTCGTCTCGATGGTTCTCCACCTTCTTGGTTTTGTTTATTGAAATTGACCATGTCTAACGGATGACGTAATGTTTTTCCATGTTTACGTTGACGCGCTGATCCGTCTTCTTGATGACTTGCTGTACTTACTTTCCGACCATCTTCGATTAGTATACCCATAAGGCTGAAAAAGAGAAACGAAGTTTGAGTGTCAAAGACCCCTTGGAAACCAAGCCTAAGTGGGAAATTTGGCCAAAGTTCCTCTATGGGAAAGTGGTTTTTATTTCAATCCCATTTGAAATTCAATGAAAAGAAATGCAGTCCGAAACCATAATGTCATATCGACAGAAATTTTCATTCCTACTGCTGGAAAGTTCTTTGAGACAGGGATATGTTGAACGGTGAAAAAAAATGCGGCTAATATATTTTGATTTTTCCCTTTGAGACAGGGATGTATATTTTATCGACCGCCCTGAAGGCGGTCCCACGAAATCGTTAGGCCAATTGTCGCATATGAGTGCAATACTGAGGAGATAATAACAATTTCGATTTCCTCCGTAATATATTAACCGCGTGACCAAATTTAATAAAACGCGGGAAAGAACTTTTGCAAGTCACTCAATAGTTTTTAACGTGTAATACTCTCGGGTATTTAATTACTTTTGATTGAAAACAATTTACCTTTCGTTAATTAGTTCTTATATAGTAAACAAAGGATGGCGAAAAAGATGGGCATATTTATTTTTCTTATAAGCATCTACTTTATAAGAATCAAATCAAAAACTCTAGATTAAAGGCAATTTACCTTTCGGTAATTAGTTATTATAAAGTAAACAAAGGATGGCGAAAAAGATGAGCATATTTTTTTTTCTTATAAGCATCTACTTTATAAGAATCAAATCAATAACTCTTGATTGAAGGCAATTTACCTTTCGGTAATTAGTTCTTACAAAGTAAACAAAGGATGGCGAAAAATATGAGCATATTTATTTTTCTTATAAGCATCTAATTTATAGGAATCAAATCAATAACTCTTGATTGAAGGCAGATTACCTTTCTGTATTTAGTTCTTACAAAGTAAACAAAGGATGGCGAAAAAGATGAGCATATTTATTTTTCTTATAAGCATCTACTTTATAAGAATCAAATCAATAACTCTTGATTGAAGTCAGATTACCTTTCGGTAATTAGTTCTTACAAGGGGTTTTTAAAATTAGGCGATGGCAGTTAGTGTACTATTCAATATTAGCAAATAAAACATATTACATTGGGCTTATTTTTATTAAAATCTCGCCAACTCGCCTTTCTAATAATCTGGAGGAAGCTATTCTAATAAAAACGTGTTGCCGAACTATTGAGTAATTAATTGACTTAAGTTAACAAAATGTGAGATTCTTGATCTTGGTATTTTAAGCAACTTTACTTAGTTTGCAAATTTTTAATCTCAAAAATCAAACAGACAGGTGGAAAGATAATTATAAAAGTCAAAATGAGTTTAATCAAATTTTCAGGGCGGTCGCACCAGTGGGTGAAATGACTTTTCACCCACTGTACTAGTTTTAAATAAGTTTGAGTTCACCAATTTAGTGATACTTCAGATTGTGATAATGTAGATGTAACCAAATATACTAAATACCCAATAATATATAAGTGATATTGGAGGTTTTACGTTTGGTTTCCTTTCGAGAGACCCCCCTCTGGCATCATCGGTAAAGATGATAGGATGATGTTTTCTCTTAAAAACTCTTTATTACCCACAATATGACCTGCATCTTTTGGAAGAAACATAGAGATAAAAGATTTGGTAAGAATCGATTTGTCTTCTATATGCATATAGTTATAGATCTGTGTGAACCAACTCGCTTTAGGTCGATTTCTTTATCCTCAACTTAAAAGATATTCCCTTTTGTTCCTATCTTCAAGTATACTTAAAATCCCTATTTATTAAAAAATATGAGATTCTTCATCACCATCATCATCATCATTGGCTAGCTAAAGAATCCTCACCGAGTAACTGAGACAGGGGTGTAATTTGTATGTCTGGATAAACCTCCTGTCTGTTATAAGTTCAATACACACAGGGGTGTCACAGACCTGCTGGACCCCAGCCCCACTGGAAAATTTGGCAAAAATTTCGTCCCCGGTAGGAAAATACCCGGGAATTTCAGCCTCAATGGGAAATTGATCTCATCCCCATCCGAAAATCAACTTTTAAAAACTGCACTCAAAAACTATCCCACTGGAATTTATATCCCCATTTGCATTTCGATAGAAATCCCCAATTTATCCCCACTGAGGACTGTGAGACAGGGGTGTTTCAATAGTTAAAATAATTCAAATACATTTAATATACCTATTGCTCCGAATACCACTACCATACATAATGTCCTCAGAAAGACATTTAATGGATATCTTTTTAGAATGTAGAGTGCTGCTTTAGACTAAAATACCTCTATATATCTCACAAAAAAACATCAAATATATCTTTTACAAAGATATCCGATAAAAAAGCAAATGCCATCAATCGTCTGTTTTAAGTTTAAAGTATATATAACAAAAATTTCTACTTTTGAAAGACTTTATTTTCAGTTTCCCTACCATTAGGTAAATATTGATCTAAAGATTACAAGCGGTGCAATTAATTTAAAAACACAGCACTCCTCAGCTTGAAATATGTTGTTTTATTCGCAAGCTATCCTTTGCATGGAGCTTAAGCAGGTTTTTTCTCTCTTTAATTTGTATCATAGCGAAACAAAAGTTAATTAGAATTAATAGGTTTGACTTTTTGTTTTCTTAATCAATGTTTATGAAATCAATAATGACTTTATTTGTACCAGCATTTATTGCTTACATAAGAATTATAAGAATATATACGTGGGAATACGTTTTTTGATAGAATGTGAACCAAACCCTAGAATGCCTTTAGAGCACCTAGCGTCAAACCTGGTACGGCTCAAATACTACTACCATTTATCTCTTGTAAAAGTAAACTAAGTTCTTTATTATAAACTATATAACATAAAGCTTTGATGGCCAAATATTAAGAACAAGTTAAGAACATTTTAAGGCTTTGCAGACCCTAAAACATCCAGTTTCTTAAGAAAATGGGCCAAAATACTCACAAAACGATGAAAATAAGAACATTTGATGCTCAAAACTCAAAAAGTTAAGAACATCCAAAGGCTTCAAAAATTTTGAATGTTCTTATAGAAAAAACGTCAGGAAAACGAACGCTTGTTCTTCTACCATTTTACTTTTTTTAGATCAACATATTTTGATAAACTTTTAAAAATGATTATTTAGATTTCTGATGATGACACGTCCCAGGGATAATCTTTTCGAAAACCTCCCCTTTATTTTATTTTCTACTTTGCTTTTGAAAATAATTTTTCAATCTAGATTTTATCTTGCGATTAATAGTGTAATAAGTATCCGCTATAATCTTTCTATAACAAACATGGATCCTCAATATCTTCTTATAGAACCATCACTGTTAGTGTCTCAAGGACTTTAAGTACCATGTCTACGTTTTAAGCATCGAGAATTGTCTATCACATGTAAAAGTATAATTCTTCATAGGGACATCAAGCCAGAGATTATCAGGTACCATTAATTGAAGCTTTACAGTGGAGTCTCTTTAACTCGAACATCTATAACTCAAATGTCTCCTAACTCGAACCTCTATAACACAGATGTCTCCTAACTCGAACCTCTATAACTCAATAACTCGAATAACTCAAATGTCTCCTAACTCGAACCTCTATAATCAAATGTTTCCTAACTCGACCTCTATAACTCAAATGTCTCCTAACTCGAACCTCTATAACTCAAATGTTTCCTAACTCGAACCTCTATAACTCAAATGTCTCCTAACTCGAACCTCTATAACTCAAATGTCTCCTAACTCGAACCTCTATAACTCAAATGTTTCCTAACTCGAACCTCTATAACTCGAATGTCTCCTAACTTGAACCTCTATAACTCAAATGTCTCCTAACTCGAACCTCTATAACTAAAATGTCTCCTAACTCGAACTTCAATAACTCAAATGTCTGTACTTTCATATGCCAGGTGTAATATAAATAAACGTTTTCAAATCACCAAATTGTAAGATTAAGAAGACAATCGTGACTTAACGCATAAAGAGATCATCCGTTACCATAAGATCAATCACCAACAAAACCTTTTTTTCCAATAATGATGCAAACCAGGTTTAAAAAAACCCGTTTTCCCAGATTAGAAAAGTTTATTGTGGTCTGGAGCTGACGAAGTCTCTTGCTTATGAAAGTAATCTAAACCCATTGTTTCAACGTTAATCTAACGTTATATGGACGTTGTGAACGTTAGATAAACGTTGAAACAACGTTGTGTGTCAGTTGGGAATGCATTAAATCGTATACCTTTACTTAACTCTCAAACCATGTTCAAACTTTTTCTAGAGTGCTAGACAACTAATTCAGACATAAGAAAAACAAGAGAAATCTAATTGAAGGGCCAAACTGATATTATCATGTTACAACTATTTTATTATTACTTAACTACACCAATATTACTATATTATACATGGATTATAAACGACTCCAGTCTACAATCATGGTCGAAATAGAATGAGAATTCCGGTTATTTTAACGTTTTTCAAGATTTAAAGTTCTAGCGAGAAAGTCGATATATTTTGGGCTATCTCTTTAACAATTTGGGAGGGGTTGGCAGACTTCCAGGCTATATTCTGAGCCTTATTGGACTATTTTTGAACTTTTGGATCCTCATCGAACCTACTTTAGAGCACTTACAAATCGATTGTGGTTTCAAAACTTCCCGGTGGATTTCCCTTTTTTCTCAAATATTACGACCATGATTGTAGATGAAACTTAAATCCAAAAGTTTAACATTTTAGGATTTTAATATAGAAAGTAGATTTAAAAAAAAGGAGTATTTGAGAGATTCTGGAAAGTGTTTTCATCAATAATTTTAGTGCTATACCTTTTCTTTGAATTGTTAACCATATAATCTTTAACTTGTGGAGGGACAGAAAAATCCCATTGTGGCATTTGTTGGTATCTTGTGTATTCTCTTATAATATCCACTCTACGTCTCTCGTTGATTGTCGGTAAATTTGGAAGACGTAAAGGTCGTTCCAAATATTCATCATCATAAGGTTGCGCCCTTGGTAGAGGGCGTTTGTTAGATTTGACTTTATTGGTTGATTTAGTACCGTAAAAATCATAATGTCCAAAATTCCGCTTAGCGTTTGATTGAAACATTATTTTCGATAACAAAGCTACTAATTTTGCTCCTTTCTTGTTAAATGTTAAATCACTCCAATTTATTTGCTTTATTGTATAGTAATGTAATGTGATGGTATTTTAAAGTATTCACGGTCCAAAAAAAAAACAGCTCTAAGCCTCAACTTTCAGTCAACAAGACCAGATAATGCAGCAAATAGATGTGATTGGTCATTCGAGATATGTTTTTCAAACTAAATTGCAAGTATATTCTCATATTACTAAGCTTCGAAAGAGTTTCCCAGTTTCTTTTTCTCGAAATATTTAACTCTCCTAGATTTGAATATTTTTAAATATTTTGACGAGTGGTTTGTTCATTCAAAATCTGCTGATTCAGCTTAAATTTTTCATGTTTAGTTATTCAATATTCAAACTATTGGGAATTTGTCTATATTTAATTGATTTCTTTTCAATTTTTTCCTCTGTTTTCTTTTCTGGTATTCATGTGTGAGCATTGGTTTACCACATCTTTTATAAGAACGAATAAATTCTCCCTGAGCCTCAGTAACTTTTCTGTAAAATTTTCAAGCTCAAATGTCCTTTAAATAAGATTTTTGCTTTCGTTGAATATCTTAAGATATACTTGAACCTCAAATTGCCAGTTTGTTTTAGGGTTTACCACCGTTTTGCCGAAAGTTAAGTCTTCTGTAGAGATTTTTATTATCATAAAATTAAATGAGATTACTGATCTTAATAAGAAAATTGACAGAAAACTCAAACATAATTTCGGCGAATTCCCGAATCTCAGTATTTCAAAATCAAATTTTCTGGTCTTCGTCAATTTTTGACTTTTAACTTAAAGTCATAATCAATAAACTAAGTGTTTCTAAGAAAAAAAATTCAAACTATACGTTCTTGCAGGTTCTTGTGCAAAAAATAGAGACTCTAGGAGTTACACATTGTTTCAAAATTTATAACTTTCTAATAAATTCTATATTCAGTACCATAGCCGTCCTCACACCATTGAACGTCAAAGAATAACTTATTGATAGCTTTTTGTTGCCCACTTGAAATTTCAACACACACAATCAACCCCTGCAGTGCTAGGCGTGGAGTGAAGGAGAGCTCATTAATAATATTTTTGACTTTTGCGATCAAGAAGTTGTTAGGGATTAATTATATGTCAAAATTAAAGAGTTTGGTCAAATCACTCTATAGCAATACAAAAAATTATTTTGTTCCTGCCACAAATAATGGATGCTCGTTTTCGTTTGCACCGGATTTTCGAGTTATAAATAAACTTAAAATCCCCGCTAGTTATCCCACCCATTAAAACAGTTGATTTTCCATTGCCATTGGCTCAACCGATCCTTACCGTCCGCACATACCCAGCAACCATTTTTGCCTAAGTACACTGAGACAGAGGTATAGGCATTTCTCCATTAAATTTATCTTTTGATCTGAAGATTGACCTAATAACTTAAAAATGATCGTCATATCTACTGCAGGAAAGGAGTTCACATCCCAAGGAAATATTAACATCTGACTCTTGCCCTATTCCTATTCCTATTTGCCCTATGTGTGTTGGTCTTGTACGTTTTAAAAAGGTTTTCAAATGGTTCCGATCATATCTAATGGACAGTAAAGGAGTCATATGTACCCAGGAAATATTAACATTTGTCTCTTGCCTTATCTTTTATATTAATAGTTTCATGAACGTTTTAAAAGGTTTAACTACATTAAGCGTTTTCCTTTTTTCTCTCGCACATACCGCTTATATTCCGTTTATTTGTCAATAATTTTCAGCTAATGCGCCGGTTAAAATAAAGACTAAGAGATTCAATGGAAATTAAACCTTTCCTTTTAAAGTAAACAAGAGCCGCAAAGATGCGGATAAATATTTCCTTTACAAATGTTAAAATAATAATTGATGTCCTCAAAAGATTTCAAAGTGCTTTATCTCAGATAACATCAAGCAACACAAGTCCCCAAGAATTTCAAAATTCGTTTATGTAATTGCTAGTATTTGCAGGATTATTCCTAAGATGACGAAGGTTCAAACCTACGGATTACGGATTTTGAAAGTTCCCTTTTTTGTCCCAATTCTGCTGTATTAGCCTCCTTTTAAAAAATTTGCAACCCAGGACATTTTTATTCCAACCCCCCGCTTATTAAGTTTTGAGATTTTTTCCTTCTGGAAAGGAAATATTTAAATATGAATCTTTCCGTCTTGATAGGTTCAGAGACCCGTGTTTACTTTCCCAATTTTTGAAGATTATGTGCAAATTTACTAACTGTTGGCGATTTTGAAAGCGAGGTCAGATTAGATCTACTAAAGCAGGACAAAGGATGTGGTGCATAAAGCACGTCAAAAAGTTCAACCTTCATATCAAACTTTTTTTAATTCCGATCCCCAAAAATCTTGAAATTTTGATAAGATATTTTTGAACGTTTTGTGTATCAGAGAATTAATTGGATTAGACTAATCTGAGTCCAAAAAATTGAGAGATTCTTTGTTTGGAACCTGAGGTAATGTCAGGGTATGGTTAATGAAAAACAGCTGCAATAAAAGACACAGTGGAGTTCTCATAAGTCGAACCATAAATCGAACACGCACAAAAGAGTGTTTTGTTAGAGCTCATAAACAAATTAGACCAGACAACCTGATTTGCAAACGTCTACAGGTACCTAACGCCTAGATTCGTAGAGATTTTACTGTAGCTTTATACGTCCTAGATTTGTAGAGGTTTGGCTGTCGCTCTATACGTCCTAGACGCCTAGATTTGTAGAGGTTTGGCTGTCGCTCTATACGTCCTAGACGCCTAGATTTGTGTAGAGGTTTGACTGTAGCTCTATACGTCCTAGACGCCTAGATTTGTGTAGAGGTTTGACTGTAGCTCTATACGTCCTAGACGCCTAGATTTGTGTAGAGGTTTGACTGTAGCTCTATACGTCCTAGACGCCTAGATTTGTAGAGGTTTGACTGTAGCTCTATACGTCCTAGACGCCTAGATTTGTAGAGGTTTGACTGTAGCTCTATACGTCCTAGATGCCTAGATTTGTGTAGAGGTTTGACTGTAACTCTATACGTCCTAGACGCCTAGATTTGTGTAGAGGTTTGACTGTAGCTCTATACGTCCTAGACGCCTAGATTTGTAGAGGTTTGACTGTAGCTATATACATCCTAGATTTGTGTAGAGGTTTGACTGTAGCTCTATACGTCCTAGACGCCTAGATTTGTGTGAGGTTTGGCTGTAGCTCTAGACGTCCTAGATTTGTGTAGAGGTTTGACTGTAGCTCTATACGTCCTAGACGCCTAGATTTGTGTAGAGGTTTGACTGCAGCTCTATACGTCCTAGACCTAGATTGTGTAGAGGTTTGACTGTAGCTCTATAGTCCTAGACGCCTAGATTTGTGTAGAGGTTTGACTGTAGCTCTATACGTCCTAGACGCCTAGATTTGTGTAGAGGTTTGACTGTAGCTCTATAGTCCTAGACGCCTAGATTTGTGTAGAGGTTTGACTGTAGCTCTATAGTCCTAGATTTGTGTAGAGGTTTGACTGTAGCTCTATACGTCCTAGACGCCTAGATTTGTAGAGGTTTGACTGTAGCTCTATACGTCCTTGACGCCTAGATTTGTAAAGGTTTGAATCTATCAAAAATAACTTACACATCTAAATCATGGGATGCTTTGCGAATCATATTTGATAAGACCAGATGTGTCTCTTCTGTCCGTCCTTTCTTTCGTTCTGGCATTATAAGATCACCAAAAATTCCTTCTCAATCATCAAAAAACAAATTAATCCTCTCTATTGTTTCAAACCTATTAAAACATTGAATTAGACATATAGAACAGCATTAGAATAGCTTATTTGATTGCTGGATAATAAGAGTATGTGTTTAGATAATTTAGATACCCCCTTCTGTCATTTTGTGCTTGTCATATATCATAATTTCTAACCAAGCATATTTTGATAATCACGCTTCTTTATAAGAACGTCAACGAATAAGTTTTGACTGAGACTTGCTGTTCTTGCTCTCAGTAATTCCAGGGTTATTATTATTCCTTACTTTAAAAATGGGCTTAGATTAAGCATTTTTAACTCGTTTCTGACCGATGAAGCTAGGGTTCTTTTATATTTCGTTCTTAGCTATTGACCAAAATTAAAGCTCTGGGTCTTTAAGAATATTGTTCTCATAAAAAACGTATCAAAATAACGAGCTGTAAAAAGCGCATAGAAAGCCTCCGACAGTGAAAAAATAACACGGAGGAGGAAATGTGGTCAAAAATGAAAAGCACTGAGGTGAAGTGTTTTAGCTTTTCATTTTCGACCACATTTCCTTCTATCTTGATATGTAATTACTATCCAATGTTAAGCATTTGAATAATTTTAAGCATTTTTTCTATCTTCGCAAAATTGGTTACTACTTCTACTTGATTATAATCTTCACATAAAATTGTCTCACCAAAAAATTACAGCTTTTAGTTAGAAGATGGTCCTATTGAAGTGAAAAACAGCAAAAGGAGGGTTTTTCGACTATAAGGTGATTCTATAAGCTGTAATGTTGTAACTGTAGTCACTTTTTGTGAAAAATAATCATATCAGCTGAAATCAGGAGATTTTAAAGTTCTTTTACACCAAGTTAAAAACACTTGTTCTATTTTTTCAGTCCGACCTGAACCCTTTTCTTGTCACGATCACACTTGAGGTCCTTTAGATTACCTACCATGTTAAAAGTTTCTCCATCCAAGAAGACACAAGCCAAAAATATCTGTGCTATCCTGCAATGCTAAGCCTATATTTTCACGAATATCTAAAGTATCATCATAATTCAAATAAGTTGTGACGGGAATTGCATTATGGGAATTTGATTATCTGTCAATTTTGTGATAAAGGACTGTTTCGTTTACGTTTCAACAAATCATCAAATTGCGTCATTTTACCCATAAACTATGTAAAGAATCTTTCTTCTTGAGCTCAAATCTAAAGCGCCGGTCCTAATATCTAAGACTAACAAAAACCGCCAAAGATAAATTTTACACTTCTATAAGAATATCAGGGTGAGATTTCATAGTTAGAACGATACGTTTAGAACAATAGAAAAATAAGAATAATGCTCACCCTCAGCCAAAGTACACTATTCTTATAAAAGAAGTGTGTATAATTTGTCTTTTTAATTTTAATGAAATTAGATTTCTTACTCGTTTCTGGTCTTCAGGAAAATTCCGTCCCTTTAAGGTTCGGTTTTCGGAGGTCGGTTAGCATATAGCATTCTCTGACCCTAGCACACCCCAGAATTTCCTGCGTGAGTTTGATTTAGATAAAGTTTATTGTATCTCTCGCCAATTCAAATTTTTCCACCGTCCTTGAGCTCCAATCGAAATAATAACCTTTTGTTTGTTGTAGATTCTCTCTATAACATCCACTATATGAGGATATCCACCAAAGTCAAAAGTCAAAACAAGGATGTTAACAAGAAGCACTTACTCTTTCCACGTGCATCCTTTAAACCTCCTACATGCTCTACGTGCCTATTACTTCTGCGATTGAGATATAGAATTAGCATCGAAAATTCAAGAATTTTGCCGTTATATTAATTTGTTTTGAATGAGGAAAATTATTACACGTTTATTTTATAAGAATGGTGTAAATCCATTTCATCATGGATATTCTTAACTTTTTTGGGAAAATAATCCTAAAATATTCTTACAGCATTCTTAGGTTGGGATCCTAATTCAGACTAGATTTAAAATTTAGTACATACGTCTCAAGCATAAAATGCCATTTTTGTGAAAGGAGTTAGCCTTGCTCGGGGGTAATTGACAATTTATAATTGAAAATGCTCTAAAAATGGCATTATTAGCTTGAGTAGCAAAATTCAATGATTGTCCCCAGTTGAAAATTACACTTCAATTTTTGTCCGCACTGAAAATAATCAAATAAATCAATTCTCACTGTAAAATATTATGTTTTATTTCCCATCCCCACTGAATTTGCCTACAACAATGGAATTTAAATCCCCAGTCATAAAAGATATGGGAATATCGATCCCCATCAAGTTTCAGTCCGTTATTCCCCCCCCCCTGGCTGAAAATATCCTACTGGGTCTGTGAGAAGGGGGTGTCTGTTCGAATCTGTAGAGGCGATCTTTTACGCAACTCGAATATTTGCTTCCATAATGGCGTAAGTTACGTAACTTAACAAAACACGAAAACTTCTATCGCTAGGTGGTCTAGCTTTATGCTTTTCATGCTATAGTCTGAAGTAGTTCCTACCTCAGTGCGCCCTTCCCCCCCCCACCCTAAAACGTAATCGACATTAATTGTATTTAGGCAATTTTCTATCAATTCATTCAATATTTTTCTTTCGAATTTTATGCACTCACCAAACGAAAGAAAAACATTCACGCAAATCACTTCCTCTCAGTAGCGAGAGTAGCGAGTTATGTATGTGTGTTTTCTCTGGGACGGAAACGGCGAGCTACTGATTTCTCTTGATCCTGATTGGCTGAGGTCCGTCATCGATTTTACGGATCAAATAAACTGCGGGTTGTTCCGAATCATTTTAGTCTTTCAGCTGTCCTTGAAAATGCAAATGTATAAACTCGCTAGGGATTGTTTTCAGGAGGTACAGAAAGCCTGGCGTATCCTCAATCAACTATTAAAGTTACATGGCCAGTTATGAACCACAATTTCATCACAAGAAATCTATTGAAGATTCAAATAGCATTTATTAACATATTAGGGTTGTCATAACATTGTCACCAAAAATAAATCGGAATTAGAAATTGAATAATCGAAGAAAAAATAAAATTATGGTTAACACGGAAGGGTAGACATTAACTTGATTTTGAAAACTTCTTTCGTGATCTATTTTTCATCATGATCAAAATTTGTACACTTGCAATCATTGTTGTTTTTACTTGTCAAGCAAATGCTAAAAATGAGGTAAGGAGCGAAATGTCCGGGCATTTTCATAAATTTTAGGGAGTTCATTTTTTTGTAAATGATTTAGAAATTCTTATTAGAACTTGCATGAGCGTACGTAATCTTCATACGCTGTGATACTCACGGTACACTATTAATTTTGGTTATTAAATTGTAATTACGAAAGTTTTGGTCCATAGCGTAGACAGGGGTGAAGAACGATCGGAGTTAGAGAGCACATCTTTACGACAAAGCACTTACCTATTCGTGGTCTAAAAATATAATTATTATGTCTTTAAAATCTGCTCTCCTTAGCAAATATTCCTTCATCCCCTGTCTACGCTACAGAATTAGTGACATTAATGCTAACATATTTTCATGGTCTTTTGAAACGATCGTTTTCAGATTCTGGGCATCCCACCCAATAACCATGGCATTGAGCCTCAAATCACCAAGCTTGAAGGTAAGAAAAATAGTTGTTAGAAAAAAATGATATTTTTTGATAAATGATCAGTATGGCTAGCTGGAAAAAGAATGTGTCAACCTCTCCTACCCAGAGCCACTTGTAACACTTTTTTAGTTAAATGCTATTTTCTATTCAGTTTAAAAAGCATGTTAAAGAAAAGGATTGCAGAAATCTGTGCAGATTTCCCTTCAAAAAAGAAGTTGGATTTTTTGTCATCAATCAATTGACTTGTGATTTCAAGAAATCTTTTCCATTGTTTTTGCTTTTGTAAAACTTATAATCTCAATTCTCAAAAGAGTGCTCGACCATAAAAAATTGATTGCTGCAATGACGCAGAGAAATATCGAAAACAAATCAATCATATGAAATACAGGGTGTCCTGAAGAAAAAGTATCGAGTTCGAACATGATTCTGAGTAGAAGGTTGTTGCGTGTGTTTAACAAAATGTAAGAAAATGCATACCAACATAATAATTGTTTTTACAACAGTCATTAGGATTAAAACTTTTCATGACGTTAAGGTTATTGAGAATAGTTTTTTGCAAAAGTTATTTATAAAAAATGTCTCATGACAATTAATATGACACAGAGAGAAACTTTGATAAACATTGCAAATTTAGAACTTTCTTTCTATAGAATTGGTATATGACTTGATACTTTTTTTCGGGACACCCTGTAGCCTAATTTTCCTTAAAACGGACATTTCAATTTCTATTTAAGCTTTCAAGCCAAGTGACGTTGGATTGATTGGAAACATTGGTCGGTTGTCCACAGAATGGTCATTATCTTTTGATTTCATCTGTAGAGAATACCCAGATAACTGGTATTCGCTTTTAGTGGCAACCACTGGAGCAACTCATCACCGTTTTGGAGGTCGTGTGCCAAGAATATATCTTCATTTGAAAAAAATCTGGATTTTTAGCCATCTTGGTTCGTCAACAAATTACGGTATCATAAAGTATGATGTTAACCTAAATCAAATCTACTCATTTGAAATCAATCACCGCTATGTAGCAAACGGGGAATACCGTTACACTTTTATTGTTAACGGAGTTGAGATATCTTCTATCCCAAACACACCAGGCCGTCAAATACACAATGTCAACTTGTTTGGTGGAGCAGGAGGGCCAGACTTAGATGTCGAGCTTTCGAACGTCAAACATACAAACTTTCTTTGAATTTCAAGCCTTTGAACAACAAGCTTGAGCACACTATTTAGGCTCTAAACTTTAATTGTTCTAGACTTAATTGCTATGTTTCTTGTGTGTTGTGGAAACTCTACTGTATTCAAAATATTCTAACATGGTGCTTAAATTTTTTCCAGTCATTGCAGCCAATAAACTTACGTAGCTTCAGCTCAAGGGGATAGGGGTTTAGAGGTCCTTTCAGGAACCATATCAAAAGAGTGAAAAGGTTTGATCTACCTTATCGGCCCTTTTTACACGGGCCCTTATTGGCGTTATTTTTGGACTCGTGGCGTAATATGGGCCGGCGTTAAAAGGGCCAAGTGTTGATGGAGAAAACTGCTCCATCGTAATGAACATTTAATTGCCCGTGCTGTTTATGTTTCTATGTTTTAATTGGTATTCCCTGTGGAGTCTTTTAGTCTTCATGTGTCTCTTGAGTCCTCTTTTGTTTAGTGTCCCTTTTGTTTTAAGTGTCTTTTGTATTCATTTGTAATTCCTCTAGGGAAATTAGGATATGTTTATTAACTGTAAATTTTGTAGATAGCAATTAGTTCAACACTGAGGTCGTGTTCAGACCAAGGTTTAAAGCAATTAGGTCTACATGTTTCTTTTATATTCCTTTTGTATTCAACGGCACGCTCCTCATTAGTTAAACCAAAGTTTAAAAAGGAATCACCCTCTGGTTTAAAAAAAAAGTTTTTACGATATTATCACAGTTTTCTGAATAGACGAAATCAGAATTTGCAAGTGAAAAGCATGCTCCTTTTGTAAATTATGAAAGGAGAACGTGAAATTTATGACTTAGAGACGCTCGGAGCATCTCTAGCAGTAATGGCTTCAACGAACACGAATTAGTGTTTTGCAGAGGGATTCCCTGAAATCTTTTTTGTTTCAAAGTATCTCAAGAGAGAAGATGACATGATTTCAAATTAGGAAAGGAGATTCCTCGAGATCGCCAATCGATGATGACAAAAGAAAAGTGATTATAATTGAATTCCCATATCAACAAAATACTACTTAAACCTTAAACTTAAACTTTCAGGTCTGAACACGACCTGAGAGACCTGAGTGAGTGTCTTGTGTGTGAGAGGTGCGTTTTACTGAAGTTTAATTTACTGTCGTTTTATTTCGGTTCTTTTTGGTTTTGTTACATTTTAAGTTGGTTTAAGTTCAAGAATTGGTGTTTGCATTTTACATTTTCTGTTCTCCATTTTCTGTTTGGTTTCCTTAGGTTAGGTTCATTTTTGTCCATTAAGGCTGAGATATTTCGACCAGTCAAATTATTCAAAACATCTTCGTTCTCTCCACTCACACCAAGATTTAGCAATTTTAACCTAAAAGCGGCGTTAATTCTTTATCATTATTTCTCAATTTAAAGGATTTTAGGTATGATTCGAAGACGAAAATTATCCATTGTTTTTACTCCATATTTAAAACTTCAGTGAAATATTTAATATATATTTAAAAATCAGTGATTTTCGATGGGATTTTCAACAGTTTACTACTGAAAAATGACATTTTAACGTAAATTTTAGTCATTATTTACTAATTTGAAGCATAAGTAGCCATTTTTATAAGTTTTGGCGTTATTTACGGCCCTAATTGGCGTAAGCCCAGAATTAGGCTGTGGCGGAATAAAGACTGGCGTTAAATTAGGGCCGGCGTGAAAAGGGCCGATAAGGTATCTTGAACTAATTATCTTTTTAAGATAAATGACTTTTTTGAAGTGTCTCTAGCGTTGGGTTTCCGAAAAACTGCAAGAAAACAAAAAAAGCGCTAGGTTTAATCTAGACGATGCTATCGTCTGTTTAAAGTAAATGCGAGAAAGAGTTAGGGCGTCAGGGCGGTTTAAGGGAAAAAATTGACGGCAGAGAGTTTGGAACAAACGCACTGTAAACACCTCCGCCACTGCTTACTCCACCCGAATTTATCACGCCTCTCCTAAACTATTCCCTTTTTTAGTGATCTTGTGTAGACGATAGGATCGTCTAGGTTTAATCTAGCATTCATAATATTCTGTTTTACATATCTTGTAAATATTGATTTGTTTCTTACAAATTTGGAATATGAATTTTAATCCAGTCTAAATAAAAATTGACTAGTATATAACTAGCATAATATTTACATAAGGTGTGAACAAAACTTGCTACTCCTTCTAAGCGCCCATCGTCCATCAGGGTGAGAACAATTAAAATCACGTGTCCAAAACAAACTTGTAAAACAATTGAAACAATCTAAATCAGCCATAACTGTTTTTATTTTTTATTTTGACATGTGACATTTTTTGTATTGATATTGTATTCCGCTGTATACGATTTGTTTACAAATTTCGTCAGTACTTTGATGTCCCTTTAAGTTCTGGTGTCATGCTGATGTTGTTGTTATTTAGTTGAAAAAAATCTCAATAGACGATATCGGCTTTCTGAATTCTCCCCGAATGATTACCCATGATGCATTGTTAGGGTTTGGGTTATCGTCCGTGAATTTTTTTGCGCAATGCATCATGGGTAGTCATTCGGGGAGAATTCGGTAAAGCCGATATCGTCTATTCGAAAATGATTATAGCTTTTGCAAAGCATAAAAGAAATATCACTCCATAAGACTAAATCTGCTACACAGTTTTTTCCATAAAAACAAGAACTATATAAGAATATAATGCTTCGATGACAAATATATTAAGAACAAATTATCAAGAACATTTTAAGTCTTTCCAGACCCTAAAACAGCCAATTTCGTAGGAAAATAAAGAAAAAAACTAACGAAAAAGTGAAGATAATAACATGTTGAGAGCATTTTTAGTCTTAAAACTAAAAAAGTTAAGAACATCCGAAGGCTTCAAAAGTTTTGGATATCCTTATAAAAAAAGGTGTATCAAATCAATAAACCGGATTGAATAATCGCCATAAGTTTCAATGTAGCTGAATTTCCAGTTGAATAATTTATTGGTATTTTTTCCTCGTCAGCAGGCTTTCACTCGGAGAAAGCATTGAGTTTAAATCCCAAAGGGCTAGAGTAGAATCTCTAACCTTTCCCAGGCAAGAAAAAGTGACGCCACTTATTTCCTATCCAGAACGAACCTAAAACGCGCCGTAGTCATGACGACAGATTCCTTTCCTTTGTTTTCGAGGACTACAATCATGATGTTCAAAATCCATTGAGAATTTAGCTTACTTGCTCGTTTTTCGAAATTTGAAGTTCGCGGCAAGAGTTCGCTTTTTGATTAATTGATAAATTTACTCGAGTATTTAAATCCGAGAGGGGTTTTTAGACTACTAGGCTATATTTTGAACCCTATTGGATCATTCTCGAACTTTTGGATCCGTAGATCGTAAGCTCCTAAGCGCTAAAACTCAGAGTGAAAACTCTACTCTTCCAACCTAATTTAGAGCGCTTCCAAACTGTTTGTGGTTAAAAGATTTCGTAGGGATTTCCCTTTTTTCTCAAATATTACGACTGTGATTGTACATTTTTTAAATCTGGCGATAGATTTTAGTTTCGCAATCCAGCGTTTGTGTAAAAGCCACGCACGAGCGCTCAGGATGGGAATAAAGTAGGGTCATTTCCCATCCTGGAGTCTTGAGTCTAGCCCTTCGGGCTTGGAAGTCAATGGGAAGGAACTTGTGAATCAAACTGACGCTCCGTTCCCTGAAGGAGCTTATTTTAAAACTCGGCACGACTGAGCAAAAATTGTCTTTTGGTGATGACTAAAAGTATGTAATAATATATTAAAGTTATCATGACATTGTCATCAAAAAATTGAAAAATTTTAAAATGAATAATCGTTAAAAAATTCCAATTTATAGTAAAAACGGAAAATTGTTATTTTGATTTTGAAAACTTCTTTCTTGATCTAATTTTCATCATGATCAAAATTTGTACACTTGCAATTATTGTAGTTTTTTCCTGTCAAGCAAATGCTGAATGTAAGGTGAGGAAGGATAATCCAAACTTGTACACAACGTTGTATCGACGTTCATCTAACGCTACTTGGACGTTGTGAACATGAACAAACGTTGTCCATGATTAGTACAGGGTCGTCCGGAAAAATAATACCACTTCTATAGAAATAAAGTTCTTGTGTGTGTTTCACTAAATTTGCAATGTTTATCTCTGTGTCATATTTATTGTCATGATTTATTGTCATCTTTTATGAATAACTTTTACAAAAAAAATTCTCAATATCTTTAATGTTTTGATTTTATTCACATCTGACGATTGCTAGGCCCGGGGGGGGGGGGGTACTACCCTTGTCGACCGACGGGGGTGCTCCGCTGAGGTTCGAAAAATGGACCCTACGTGGAACTCGAAATTTTCGAAAAAAGTAACCCTGAATGGGACTGAAATTCCAATAATTTCAGATAATTTCTCAAATTTTCTACTTTTTTCCCAAATTTTCCAAAAATAGGCACCCTACGAGGGACTGATTTTTCTATTTTTTTGTTTTTGCGACCCTACCTGGGACTCGTGGAGTTTAAAAAAGGTACCCTGACCAGCGGAGCATCCCCGTAACCATCTTGCCCTAGTACCCCCCCCCCCCCGGGTTGCTAGGAGAGCATGAAACTCGGAGTTATGTACAATTTTTAACTTGTCAAGGAAATATATTATTTAACTTTAACGTCATGAAAATCGAAAGAAAGTTAAATATTTTTAATCATGACTGTTGTAAAAACAATTTTTGTATTGTTATATATTTTCTTACATTTTGTTAAACACACGCAACAACCTTCTACTCAGAATCATTTTTCAACACCGTACTTTTTTTCTGGACACCCTGTATAGTCAACCTCGTTTCCAGGCCCTACCAATTCTTTTTATGAGAAACTATCCAATAAAAAACATCATTATTTCTAGCCGCCGCTTCAGTAGCCTTTTTCCCATTTTGAGAAAGCCAAATACATTAACCAGCACACTCACTCACCCACTCCAGACAATGGGAGTGTTTTCCACTGACTGCTTAAGCTAACAGGATTAATGTAAACTTTTGATAAAACGATGAATAGCCATAAAACTATTTATATAATTTTTGGATAAAAAGAGATGGTTGCACATTATTATTTTCTTTTCAGAAAAATATTCTATTCCCAAAACAACACAGAGGAAAAGCCGTTAAATCTTTTCCATTTTATATGTCGCAATTTTCGGGTAAATAGAGAGAAAATACCCCAAAATTTTCGTACTCGTTTCTCTTGCCTAATTTTTAATAAAGATATTTATTTTTTATAGGACCTCCAAAATAAAAACGTTATAATATATGTCTCCCCAGTCTGCCCAAATTTTAGTCGTGCAATTTCATGCACTTTTGATATGCTTTTTCTTAGATTTTGGGCATTCCTCCAAATAACCATGGCATTGAGCCTCAAATCACCAGACTTGAAGGTAAGAACAAAGAACTACTGCCAAAAAGTAGTAAGAACAAAATTATATTCAAACTTTGTACCACAATTGATTGATTATGGTTGGCTTGAAATATGCTTCAAATTGGAACCTTCATATATAATTTTGAGTGCAACGACTGCCTCTTTTTGAAACCGTTACCAAGGTGATCAAATGCCTCAAGTCTTTAAATGTTACTTCATTCATGAACTCCACTCAGAATCGTTTCCTACAGTATGAAATATTTCGAAATCAAGATAACCGTTGCTCTTGACGTAATCTATGAAAATATCTATAAGAGAGAGGTGCTCTTACTGGAAAATGCTAAGACAAATCACTACCTAAGGAATAAACCCAAAGCCGAAGAAAACTTGCAAACGGTTTTTTTTGCCAAAAAGAGTTTACAGTCGGTAGAGTTTGCCAGTCCAGTTTGCCAGTCTGTTTCTTTGAAACCCTCCCGCCGATTCTTTCTCTGTATACCACCATAACGTCAGACTGCAATATTTTCCCACCTTAACTATGACTGTAACGAACGCTAGCATCTTCTATGTCCTTACATGCGCAACCTTTAAAAGACTTTTTGTTCACTTTATTACCTGCAGCAGTTTTGAATGGGTTCCTCCCAGTGGTTGGCTGAATGAGCTTTTTTGGTTGCACGCATGCGTGAATTGAAAAAAAAAACTTAATTAAATGAACGTGAAAATCCACTTTTTTAATTGTGTGAATGCGTGAATCTGTACTGTTTTTAGTATAAATACGTGAAATTTTCCACCGATTATGAACAAATTTTCCCGATTTTTCCCAAAAAGTTTCCCGATTTTCTAAAAAAATCTGGTTTGCGTTGTAGCCTATCTCTATCCCAACATGCGACTTTTTATCACTTTGCGAGCAAAATTACCATGAAAATGCATTTCTGAAACAACATTTATTTCCTTGAATTGCAGTCTAGAAGCTTTGCATTCTTCTTTATTTGACACGAATATTTCAATTTCCATTTAAGCGTTCAAGCCAAGTGAGGTTGGATTAATAGGGAACATTGGTCGGTTGTCCACAGAATGGTCATTATCTTTCGATTTCATCTGTAGAGAATACCCAAATAGTCGGTTAGCACTTTTAGTGGCAACAACTGGAGCAGCTTATCGCTTTTTTGGAAGTCGTGTGCCAACAATATATCTCCATACGGATAAAGAAATCTCGATTTATAGTTATAATTCGGGACCAAGTGAAAAAATCGTAATTTTTACTGTTAATTTGAATCAAACCTACTCTTTTGAAATCGATCACCGCTATGTAGCAAACGGAGAATACCGTTACACTTTTATTGTTAACGGAGTTGAGATATCTTCCATCCCAAACCCACAAGGCCGTCAAATACACAATGTCAACTTGTTTGGTGGAGCAGGAGGAGAAGACGTCGATGTTGAGCTTTCGAACGTCAAACATACAAACTTTCTCTGAATCTTAAGCCTTTGACAACAAGTTTGAGGTTGGAAGACTGGAAAAGTATAATCTATGAGTCGCTAATTATCCTCTTAATGATTGATAGATTAATGATTTTGTTGACTATCTTATTCTAAAGGACTTGGAATTATCTATAACGTATTCATAATATGTATTAAATATTGATTTGTTACTTACAATTTTGGAATATGAATTTTAATCCAATCTAAATAAAAATTGACTGGTATATAACCAGCATAATATTCACATAAGGTGTGTACAAAATTTGCTACTCCCTCAAAACGCCGTCGTCCATCAGGGCAACGTGTATTTAATTTCGCGATTTTGTTATTTTGAACAATTTAAACAGTATTAAATTTCGCGAAAAATGACCCAAAAACTCGCGAAATTAAGTACCCGCGAAAATTGGTAACACGACAAAATATATACCATAAGGTATGTTGGTTTTGCCACACTTACTAGGATGAACTATAGGTAGTTTCGTTTGTTGTAAAACTGTGGCAGTGCGACCACGACGTCTGTATTCAAGCATGCCCCAAACTTGAAGTGTAAAATAGAGAGTTATAATACCGATATCGAGTCGATTTTATAGTCAGAATAAGTTGTCATTTTGTCGATCATTTCCGGGTATTTTAGCATTTTGCAGAATTTAGAGTTTGAGATTTGACATAAATTCCGACATAAATTCCTCGAAAATTTCTTCTCGCGAAAATTTCTTCCCTTAAGGTAGTGTAGTGATTATACCCAGTTTGGTGCAATAAGACTTGCACCACAATTATGATGACCGTTCATGTCGATAGAAACCATCCAAGGCCAATAGTGGGGTTGAGCGGTTTCACCATTGACAATTCGACTGTTTGATACATTCGAACGTCCAATTGTTGACCTACTTACTAGAGATGAAAAACAAATATCTCGCGACGATTACACATTTTCTTTATACGAACAAACTATATTAGAACATAAAGCTTCGATGTCTAGAAAATCTAGAACAAGAGTTATCAAGGAACATTTTATGCCTTTGCGGACCCTAAAACACCTATTTTCTTAGGGAAATGGATAGAAATACTCAAAAAATTGCGAAAATAAGAACATTTTTAGGCTTAAAACTCAAAAAGTTAAGAACATCTGAAGCCCTTCAAAATTTTGGATGTTCTTATAAGAAAACTTGTAGAACGGAAGATAAAACAATATGGATTTGGGATGGCTGTAACATTATGGTCCAGATCCTTAATATTTTGTACTAAGGGTTTGCTTATCTGATTATTTTCAGCGGGGACAAAAATAAGAGTAGAGTTTTCCACTTGGGATGATATTTTGGCCAATTTTTCCAGTGGGAAGGGGTCCCAGTGGGAAGGAGTCTCAGTGATTCTGTGAGAAGGGGGTGTCTGAATGGATTAAGAAAAGAATTACTCTCTCCTCCCCTTTTTTGTCACAGTGTCACCTCCTCCCAGGGGGGGGGGGCACTCCAGGTAAATGACCTACCGGACGTGCAGCCCTTAAGGGTAGGTTTTTTGGACTTTGGAAAGTGCACTGTAAGGGTTGAATTGTGGGCAAGTGGGAAAAAGTGCACTGTAAGGGTGTAAATTTTGAAAAAAATACCAAATTTTGAGGTAAAATTTGAGAAATTTCGAAAAATTGCACTATAAGGGTCTATTTTCAGCTAAATTTTTCCTGCACTGTAAGGGTCTGATTTTAGAGACCTGATTTTTGGTCGAACGGTTGTTTTCAAAATCGAGTGCCCCCCCCGGGCACCTCTTTTCATGGGACACCTGGATGGAAGAGCATCAAGATTAAACTAAATCATGATAAGCGAGGAAGGAATTTAGGCCAAAAGCTTTGTCATTCAATAATAAGAAGCATCATAAAATAACTTACGTGAAAAATTAACAAGGAGGCAGCAAAGAAGAAAAGTAAACATCTTACTCGCCATCACAGGTTTGCTTTATTATTTGTATCATTCATTCCCACGAAAACAACCACAAACGATTTATGGAAACGCTCTAAATTAGGCTGAAAGGGTAAGTTTTAACGCTAGACTTAATATTTACGAGCTTAGGATCTGAGGATCCAAAAGGTCCAAGGGGGGAGGGGGACCGTACAGCGAAATACCGAAAGGAATTTTGCTCGTGCGGAAATCCCGAAATATATCGTACGCCCCCCCATGTCCAATAGGGTCCAAATAAAATCCAAAGGTCCAATAGTCTAATTTATCAATTAGTAGAGCCCAAAATAAAGCGACTTTCTCGCCCAAACTTAAATTGCTAAAGGTAAAAAGTAAAAACAAGGAATTAACCAAAATTCTCATTCTCCTCAATATATTTTGACCGAGATTGCAGTTTCGTGACGTGAGTAAACTCAAGATCTTTTTTGTGTACCTTTAGAAACAAACCCTTTCCAATCGCATAACCTATCCCGGGTAAAATAGCGGTATGTTCCCGGAAAAAAACGACAAGAATCTTATCTTAGTAGGTACACGGCACGGACGGGGGAATTGGAGAAACGACGGTGAATTTTTGCGGGCGATGTATGAGTATGGCGCGCCAAAAGGCTTTTTAATACTAACTTTTTTTTATAATACCAACTTTTTTTTATAATACCAACTTTTTTTTATAATATCAACTTTTTTTTATAATATCAACTTTTTTTTTATAATACCAACTTTTTTTTTATAATACCAACTTTTTTTTATAATACCAACTTTTTTATTATAATACCAACTTTTTTTTTATAGTACCAACTTTTTTTTTAGTTTTCATAACACCAATTTTTGTCTCGCTTACTATGCGTGTATAATCGATCAAGTGTAGAAAGAGTCTTAGCGTGATTACACCTAGCCTGGAGACCACTTAAGGTTTTTTGATAGACTGGATGATGACATTTCACAATCGCAAAGCGTAATGGGTAATCAGGGCCACTGCGCGCTGATGACGACTTATTATTGGTCCAAAGTTTTGAAAAAATTTAAAGATTTTTGCGTCTAGCCAACCGGAAGTCGTTGAGCGCAACCAGTCCTGATTACCCATGATTCATTTCGAGTGTGAAATGGCCTATTTGTTGCCAACCAAAATCCATCAACCGATCCAGACCCTTTTCAGCAGAAATTCAAAGTTTCCATGGAGACAACAAAAAGTTGCGCTTGAAATCGAAAGTGCCATCTCGTCTACTTTACTCAACTCAGCGTTTACTCAACTTACCCTTTACCCTAGGCTGCCCGCATCCCCTCTGATAAGTTTTGATATAGGGGATGCGAATCAGGCTCACAAAACCGTTCCGAACTTAGCAAAAAATCTGCTAACCAAAAAAAGAGTTGAATGATAGAGAACTTTGATTGACAGTTTGCCGTCTTTTGTTATCTTGAGAGTTTTGTTTGCTAATTCAATTAATTTCGATAAACAAAAAGAAATAGAGGAGAAAGAGAGATTTCTAGCCATATGTTCTTTTTATTTGAATCTTTATTTGATTTCTATTTACGTCATCAAATAACTCAAACAATACACATTGAGTTTTTTGAAAAATACAAGTCGCCAAAATTCTGCAAAATACATAGCTATTCGGTAATTTTCTCGGAAGCGATATCAGAGCCTGATTCGCATCCCCTATATCAAAACTAATTTGGGGATGCATGCAGCCTACCTTTACCCAAGCAGCCAACAGCCAAGTCAAGGACAGGACATCCATGACCATGTGCCTCATGTAGATTTTCCAGTGAAGAACTGTAAAGGCCCGTCTACATGGTGAAAAAAAAAATTGACTAAGCGAGACCAAAAAAATTGATATTATAAAAATGAAAGTTAGTGTTATAAAAAAAAGTTGATATTATAAAAAAAGTTGGTATTATAAAAAAAAGTTGCTATTTAAAAAAAAAATCTGATATTATAAAAATGAAAGTTTGTATTATAATAAAAAGTTGGTATTATAAAAAAAAGTTGATACTATAAAAATGAAAGTTGGTATTATAAAAGTGAAAGTTGGTATTATAAAAAAAATTTAGTATTATAAAAGAAAGTTGATATTATAAAAAAAAGTTAGTATTAAAAAGCCTTTTGGCGCGCCATATATGAGGGCGGAAAGATTTTTCGATGTCCCCCCGCCTGTTCTAGCTTAGAAGGTGAGCAACTATTGTTCACTTCATTTGGAAGGAAAAATGCTTTGGTCTGCAGTCTGGTGAGTTTGTTAATGATGAGTGAGTTGTTTATTTGTTTGTTATTTACTCTTGTTCTGAGTTAATGAATTTCAAGGCAATACTTTTCATTTTATGAAAAAGGGTAAAAGGGTAGCTTCTTTCTTATTTCCTAAAATTCAATTAAAAAGACCCAATAGACCTTTTTTTAAAGAGGCAGCCATGTTGAATAATTATGTAGTCCAGCAGAAAAGCAATGATAAAACCATGCATAATTGTTACAATATGCATGATACAGTAATTATGCATGGCTCTATCATTGTTTTTATGGCTGGACTACATAACTATTCAACAGGACGTCCTCTTTGAAAAAAGGTCTATTTTAAAGCAAATCCAATATCCAGCAAAAACTTTTCATATAATAAATACCCAGCCAGACAATCGAATCGCAATCGACAGACCTTTTTTTAAAGAGGCAGCCATGTTGAATAATTATGTACTCCAGCTTAAAAGCAATGATACAGCCATGCATAATTTTTAAAATATGCATGATAAAGTCCAGGGGATGTCAATCGAAAATTTCGATTGTCGAACCAATCAAATTATAATCGAAATCAATCGAAGTGATTGACCAAATCGATCGAAGCCAATTGAAGTGATTGATCGAAACGATCAAAGTCAATCGAAGATTTACATTTTTTTAAGATTGATTTGGTTCGATTGCCTTCGATTGATTCGGTCAATCACTTCGATTGGTTTTGATTATATTCGATTGGTGCATGCGACAATCAAAGTTTTCGATTGACATCCTCTGGTTAGTACCGTCTGGCCTGGGTACTAATAATGACTTATAAATGCTCAAAAACTATTTTTCAAACTCAGGCGCATACTATTAACCTACCATAAAATCTCTTTAGAAAGTTCTAAAAGATTTTTAAAAGTACTGAAAAAAACACATAATAATCAATCCATCCAGCATCAACCAACCGATCGAACAATCAAAACCAATCGAAGTGATTGATCGAATAAATCGAATCCAATCAAAGACGATCAAAGATTTACATATTTTTCCCATTTTGATTGAATTCGATTGTTCGATCAATCACTTCGATTGAGTTCGATTGATACAAACAATCACTTCGATGTACTTCGATTGAATTTGATCGATTCGACTCCAAATCGAATTCGATTGAGTTCGATTGACATCCCCTGGTAAAGTAATGCATGACTGTATCATTACATTGTTTTTATGCTGGAGTACATAATTATTCAACATGGCTGCCTCTTTAAAAAAAGGTCTATTCGATTACGTTCGATTGATTCTATTGTATTAGATAGATTTTATTCACTTTATTAGTTAGCCTGGAAATCCAAGCGTTGAAACTTTTTTCACAGTCTAGTTTATGATATTTTTGCTGCTTGTTGTTTAACGCTTGTCGCAGGTAACTCGCCTGCAGGGACATTTTTCCCTGCAATGCAGGTTCGGCCTGATTGGTCAGCTTTTGACGTATTACTTAGCAGTACTTTCGCGCACATTTTGATAATTTCGATGCACGCGCATAATTATGGAAAAAGCTGACTCTGCAGAAAAAAGGAAAACAAATGAAAATGAAAACATCAGTGAGGCTGGAACTGCGATTTTTGAGGATTACAATTTTACCAGCTTTTTAGCGATTTTTTCCTCGCTAACCCAAATCTCGCAACCTCTTTACCTTAAAGGATGATCGTAATTAGAGTTTTTCAGCGTTCCGAAAAAAACGCAAAGCAGAAATTTTTTCATCTTCACAGGATCGATTGTCAACAACAAAATACATCTTTTGGTCTTTGGGTTTGTTTCTGGCGTTTTTCCTTCAAAGAATATCTATGACTTTCCTTTTCCCCTTGAGCGCGCAAGAAAAAAATGATTAGCTCGCATTCTCGCGCGGGCGAATAAAGATGAGGCGGCAATCTTGCACTGAGGGTGCTACTTAGTTTCCGCCCTTTTTGCGCCCACGATAGAATGGTCCAAATACGGGGGTATTCCAAATGATACACGATGTCGTTCTGTAAGTGTTTATTTTCTGATAGATACAAATAGTATATTGAATATTATTAACTTATTTATTTAAATATTTTTGAGCCCAAATTTAAATATCTGGTTAAATAAAAAACAAATGACAGCAGTTTTGTTTTTCTTCAAACCCCCGGGAAAAGTTTTTTTGCCAACTAAGCTATTTTACAAATTTCGGAAAAGAACTCCCAATAGGAATACCGATTCATAACCGGATTGGTTCATTTCGGAACGGCTTCAAGAAAGTCATAATGGCAGACAATTTTAAAAGTTTCTCTGAGTAAATGTGTGTAATTTATCGATGTTGATGGCTTGTTGATTCTTTAAAGAAAAAAGATAACAGGTATAGCTTTTTCTAATCCTGGAATATCGAGGTTCCAGCTACACTGAACATAGATTCATTTCGAAACACAATGGCTGTTGGCTGGAAGTTTAAATACATGTGGCTGATGTTTTGATGTGGTTTTTAGTAGTTTTGAAAGTCTTTAGAGCTTGTGAAAGAGTTTTTATGGTAAGTTGATTATTTGTGTTTGCCTGGGTTTCCAAAGTTCAGCAAGTCTGTCAACAAGGGTTCACACACAGACTGTTTATAACATTCTGTGTCAGACTAATCTACCTGCACCAAGCTCTATAATTTTAGAACTTTGTGAGGTGAGGTATGTTTTGTTTTTTCTAAGATTATGAGCTTGTTTGGATTCCCAGGCTATTTATTAGTATGGTACTTAAGCCAGTCAGGAACAATGTCTTACCTAGGACATCATGTCTTACTTTGGACATAATGTACTAACTAACTCTATTTTTGCCTATAACTCAAAATCAAGAAAAATGCGCACTTTCTTACCATCGCCAATCGAAAGAGCACCAAAAATAAAGGTTCTAGGTGATTTTCAAATATTTTGGTCAAAGGAATCAAGAAATATCTTATCCTAGCCCTAAAGCCTAGTCTACATGTTACAAAAACCCAAAATTTTATGATGTAGACAGTCCTTTATTTGTAAAATCGGGAATTTTCATAATGGTAGACCAAGTGGCGATGGTAAAGGTTCCGTTCCATTGAGTTTCAAGCCCGAAGGGCTAGAGGTCAATCTCCTTGGTAGGATTTGAAGCCAACAAATCCTACCAAAGTTGCGCGGCCTTGAGCGACCCGCCTGGTTTTTACACAAATGACAGATTAAAACTAAAATTTACCGCTTCATTTTGAAAAATATATCACTCGAAAACAAAGGAATTGCTAGATTCAATCCGTCATCAAAAATACGGCGCATATTTTAAGGCTTCAATTTTTCTTGCCTGAGAAAGGTTAGATATTGACCTCTAGCCCTTCGGGCTTGAAACTCAATGTTCCGTTCCTGTTTAGCCTGGATATCCAGCCCGTAAACTTTATTTTGATTTTGATATTTCTTATGTTTACGGTCTGGTTTACCTAGATCGTCTGCATTCTCATCTGAGGATGATTATGCGGATATTTTGATTGGTTGGTCCAAGCGAATCAGAGATCTGAATGGTGGTGCGACATAGTGTCCTTCAGGGTCTCTTCCCCCCCATGCCTAGAATGAAAATTTTCCATTCCCCCCCCCCTCATTTTTCCCCACCCTGCCTCCAAAAATTTCTCTGTCCCCTCAAGCAAAAAATTAATAAGCTGTAATTTGATGAACTTAACGCTTATTGTTTTCCCTAAGGTAGTTCTAATTCAAGAAGAAATGGAAAGGATGGTGTTTTTAAACCATAATATTAATAAAACTAAGCATTATGCTATATCATCTCATAAAACCAGATGTTTTTCAATTTTTTTTTCAATCCAAATAAAAATAACAATAATGGTAGGGAAGAAGTGGAAAGATCAAAACATGGGATGTGTTCTGGTTGTTTTCTTTTCAATAACTTGCTTAGATATTCTTGTTTTAATCTTCTTAATGACTTGGTTGCATCGTGTAAAGAACTAAAAAGGTATATCTTTATTTTGCTTCAATTCTTCTTTTCTGTTTGCCAATTTTGTATTGCTGTTTTGGGTTGGATTTTGAAAAAAAAAAATGTTATGGTCAAGGCTGCCATTCTAAATTGATTTATCACTGCTGGGGTATCATCTTGAAATTATGCATGTCATTATGTGCATATATTTATTTGCAGCCATGGGATTCATGCAGGAAAATCTGTCAACAGGGGTTCACCTGATTTCTAGGTGCACCAAGCTCTATAATTTTAGAACTTTGTCTGGCTGAGGTAAAACTTATTTAACTAAAATTTTGAGCTTGGATATCCAGGCTAGTTCCTGTTCTGCTGTTTTACAAATTGTACATATTGTATATTCAAAGACACATAGAGAAAAAACCCTTCTGCAGATTTTGAAGAAATTTTCAACATATACCAAGTAAAGGTTGCTCTTTCGATTGGTTATGTTTTTAACATGCGCATTTTCCTCTAAAATGTCTAAAATGGGGGTTCAATGGCCTAATTAGGACATAAAAAAATGTCCTTCTTAGGCCTTTGTCCTAGTTAGGCCATTGTCCTAACTAAGAAATTGTTCCTGACTGTAAGCGCTTAGCCGCCCACGCTAAGAAGCTCTAACAGAGTGATCTAATTTAATTTAATCACAATCAATTCAAACTCATCGAACATAATCGTAATTGAACTACGTAAACTAAATCGAAGATTAATCCAATGTAATTGACAATCAATCGAACATAGTCAACAATCAATTGAACCAATCTAACCTTACTCGAACGCAATCGAACACAATCAAATATTACCCAGGAATTGGCCATTCGATTGAGATTTGATTACGTTTGACAATCGAATCGCAATTATTCGATCGCATTCGATTACGTTTGATTGGTTCGATTGCGATTTTTGTTCGAAGTTGTTCGATTGACACCGTCTGGAAATACTGTGCGCCGTGAAGTTGGGTAACTTGCATCAGCGGAGGGAAATTACATCAGCGGAGGGAAACTAGCATAGCCATCAAATGACTGACCAATCAAAGCAGCAAAATTTCAAAACAGATGAACTACGCAGCTCCGCTCGCCTCAAATGTATGACCTATGGCTACTGGTCAATACTATAAAAAAATACAAAAATGACCAGACGATCTCAATCGAACGGAATCAACGATCGAACCAGTCGAACCAAATCGAACGCAATCGACCGATTGAAATTCGATTGTCGAACGCAATCAAATCTCAATCGAATATTATCGCAATTTTCAGATTCGATTGGTGTTCGGTTGCGTTCGATTGATGTTCGATTGCGTTTGATTGCGTTCTATCGTCGATTCATTGACCCCCGGATTGTTCATTGCATAATTTCTATGGGAAATCAAAAGTAATTTCATTCGGCTTGTGATGTTTGAGAGCTTGGATCTTGGAAAGTTGCAATAATAAAGCCAGACGATCTCAATCGAACGGAATCGACGATCGAACCAGTCGATCAACAATCGAACCAGTTGATCAACAATCGAACCAATCGAATATTACCCAGAATTTTGGCGTTTGATTGAGATTTCGATTGCGTTCGACAATTGAATTTCAATCGGTCGATTGCATTCGATTTGGTTCGACTGGTTCGATCGTCGATTCCGTTCGATTGAGATCGTCTGGAAATGATAAGAGCTGCGAGCGGAGCTGCGTAGTTTACCCTAAAATTGAGAGGCCATGCATGTTAGCCTGTTTCTATTTGGTTGAGTCGCAGGAGGCTTTGAGGCCCATTCATTTGCGCAATTATAGACACTTTCAATTAGCGCCCCGTCAGCACCTTGAACTGACTACCCAATTTCATTTACATAGCATGCCATGGCATAGGTTGACCTGGGCGAAGTACCCAAGTTAGTAAGTAAGTATAACATGAAATTCGATTATTTAAGTGAACCAATTCGATTATTTAAGTGAACCAATTCGATCATTTAAGCGAACCAATTCGATTATTTTGAGAAAAATATTTCGCTTTAAATAATCGAATTTCTCTATATTTTAATCGAATTTCGATAATTGATAATCGAATTTCGACTAGAAGGATAACCGAAGTTGAAATCAATTGAAAGCGAAAATGCTTTTAAAAGCACTTTTAAGCATAACAATCTCATCATAAAAATATTATTAGAGAGTAAAGTTTTATGTTTTGCTAAAGTGACATTGAGATCCATTCATCTCCAAAATAAATAAAAACTTACCTTATCCTTGGGAGTTTTTGATGTCCAAAAGTGAATTACCACTGATAAAAATAAAGTCTTATGAATAAAGGCTCTCTTCGAAAACTGAATTTCGAAGGCAGGAAACTTATACAGTGAAAACTGAAGCAAACAAAGAATTCCATTTCTCTACATTCATACCTTTTACAATCAAATCTCAATTCAATTAATTTTATAACTTTCCTTTAATCTTTTCTCAAAGGTTTTCTCAAAAATCAGTAATAATAAAATCACAATAACTTAGGTTTTATTTTTTGAAAAGTCCAAGTTTTCTTTTCAAAGCCAAAAGTCACAAATGAAACCTTTTTGTTTTGATTGCAACATTTTCGAATCTTTCGAATGCGTGACGCAATTTGATTGGCACAAAATAGAACTCGCGCGAGAAACAATGTAACGACTTCTTTTCTGAGATGACAGAGATGAATATAAATAATATAATTAGAGAATTCGATTAAATAATCGAATTATTTATTTGTCGCTTTTAATAATCGAATTCAAAAGCAGTCAAATTCGCTTAAATAATCGAATTTATTCGCTTAAATAATCGAATTCAACCGCTTAAATAAGCGAATCATTAATCGAATTGCATAGTCGAAATTCGATTATTATTTTTGAGAAGATCCCTTAACACTACAGAAAAGATACAAAGTGATGATATGCACAAAAAATATGGAGGGAGACCACCTTATCAGTGCGTCACAAACAGCAATATTTCGATCGCACGGAAGCGCTTCAAAACACCAGCTTTTTTCGAGTTTTGTCTCGTTTACCCAAATGTTTCAATCTCGCGTAGGCTTAGGGGTCAAGATTAGAACCCCCAATACAGTACGAGACATTTGCCTGACCAAAAAAAAATTATCATCATCAATTTTGTTAATTGTCAGAATCGTTTACTCACTGGAAATACGCAACTTTCTGAAGCTTTGTTTTTTTTCAGTTGTGCTTCATTTAAAAAATAACGAAGATGAAAAGTTACCATCAATCCCGCGAGTAAAAGAAAGTATTCCAACTAGTCTACAAAAAGTGCACTCGCGCGGCAAATAGAATACCTCGCAAATTAATATATGCATAAAACTGACAAAATCCTTTCTTTTTTATGCTTATGTGACGTCACACATCGATCCTGACTTGACAATGGACAACCAAATTTTGCAATGCATAGTTATTACGAGCGGCCGAGAAAGTTTGTGTGACGCAAAAATTGCGCGATAAACGAAGTCCTAGAAAAACGCCCACTGAAAATTGAAAATAGGAATTTATTGAATATTTCTCTAATGAAGTATCAAACTTTTTGTTTTTTGTAAATATTATAAATTCATTATTTTTAAAGGGGACGTCTGCCCAAATTTTTGTCACACATTTTTTGTTACATTTAGAAAATTTAGAACAAGACGATCAAAACGAGCTATATATTATTGAAAGTTTTTTTCTCAATGCGTAATAATAGACGTTTGAAAATTTCCCTTCTTTTTAAATCTGTGACGTAACAAATGTTACTTCTATTTTTTAAACAATATTTGTTAAACAAGGTTTTCAGTAAAAAGAGAGAGATTTCATAATTATTAAACAGAAAAGTCGATCTGCTTTCTTTCCTTCAGAAAATTTTATCTGTTCATTAGTTTTATCTAGTTTATCTATACTTGGCTGAAATACGATCTCTTCTGAGTATAGAATTAGTGCCTTGGAAAATGGAGGATCTCTGTTCTAGAAATCGCTGGCGAAAAAGAGCAGATATTTGTGAGTTATTCGGAGAAATTTGTTATTAAAAGAAAGAGGAGGGGAACATTATCTACGTCACAAATTTACTCTCCTCCGTTTATTTTCTCCATCGTAGAGTCAAAACAATAGAAATTAAAATTTGAATAACTCAGCCAAAAAAAAAGATTTTTTGTTCGTTCTTTTTGCAATCCCTTTTTTTTCATCGTAGGTATCTTCTCTAAAAAAATGGTAAAAATGATATCCCAAAGCTGACGTCCCCTTTAAATACTATTTTTTGAAAGTCAAAGGACAATGAAAGCAAATTTAAGCTGATTGGGTGGATATTGGGGGAATGGGCATTTTGCACGTTCCGAGATCGGAAACTAAACGAGAGTAAAAGACGGGGGCGTCTTAACATAGTGGGCAACACCCCTCCAACCCCCACCTGAAAAAGGTCACCCCCACCTACATAGGGTTACCCCCACCTGAAATCTCATATCAGCCCAACCCCCACCTTTTTCAGCAACCCCCACCTAAATTTTTAAAATCTTTGTAGTCCTGAGGACTACAAACTGGAAAGGAAAAGACTGGAGAAAAAATGAACTCTTTTTAACCTTCAGAACTTATGACAGTCATTTGTTTATATTTTTATCTAGTATAGTATGTGGAAAGTTGAAAAAGACAAAAAGTACAAAATCAAACGAAGTTAAATACAGAAAACTTGACAACCCCCACCTGAAAAATGTTACCCCCACCTACATAGGGTTACCCCCACCTGAAATTTCTCATCAACCCAACCCCCACCTATTTTTAAAAATCTGAAAATCCCAACCCCCCCCCCAGAATCCAGGGGGGGTGCCCACTATGTAGTATGTAATATTAATTCATTATTTGTTTATTTTTATTTTTTTTGAATGAAAAATGAATTTTTGATTTTTGAATTAAGGAAATATAATATAATATATTATATTTGATTGTTAATGTAATGCCAAAAGATATTTCTTTACTTTACGGATAATCTGCTGTGTTGCTTTGCCACTTACCCCCGGATTGTTTTAGTAGGCACTTCGGTCACGTAAATAAAAACACGTGTATATGTTGAAGCCAACTGTGGACTGAACGAAATTGCAATCACATAAATTATTGTGGAAGTGAACGCTTTAGACGAATGTTTGGGAAATAAAAAAGACAACTTTTGTGAGAATGTTGTTTATTGTTTATATGGCTGTTTGTGACGCACTGCTTATAGTCTTGCTAATCAATAAGATGCGGCCACCTAAGTACAGATTGCGTTTATAACACTTTGTAAATTATTTATAAATGTTTATATTTTTTTAAGGATTTTGTTATCTAATGAAGAATAAAATAAAAGAAAGTTTGCTAAGCTTTCTTAGTAGAGGAGGGATGTGCTCAGTATCGCTCCCAAGACAGTGAGTAAGGGCGTGAGATTTAACAAAACTGAAATCACACGAGCTCAGGGTAATATTTGGGTAAGATCGCTGGATGCTGTTCCAATGTGTTATGCAAAACTTAGAGAAAGATTTGTTCCTAAAGGTAATGGTGTTGTAGGAGGGAACTAAAAGTAGTTTCAAACATGCTCCTCTGGTACTTTGAGTGTTTTTGTCTTCAGCATCAAGCTGAATAAAGTTAAAAAACTCCAGAAGGTCAAAGGGTTGTTATTTAGGAATCTGTGGACAAAAGATATATTAAGCAAACGCCTTAGGTCAAAAATCTTGAAAATTTTGAGGTCAGAAAAGAGTGGAGAAGAGGGGCATTGAGAATTGTTAAAAGTAATAAGACATAAGGCTTTCTTTTGAAGGATAAATATAGGCTTAGAGGTGGTATTGTCAGTTAAGACCCCAGAGTTGGCAACCGTATTGAAGATGGGAATGAAAAAGAGCATAATAAATGTTAACTAAGGTTTTTGTTGAAACATAGTGCCTGAGCTTAGATATAATACAATTTGCTCTGGTAAGTTTAGCTGATAAAGATGTGGTGTGGGCTTTCCATTTGATATTTGATATTTGAACTTTGAAAGATTTTCTTACCTCCAATTTCAAGAAAAGGGACAAAAGGAAGAATTTTTCAACAGTGTCTGAAAATTAAGAATTCTGTTTTTCCAGCGTTAAGGGATATTTAATTGGCTTTGAGCTAAGTTTGGAGGGATCTTAGGTCACGATTGACTCTGTTGCAAAGGGAAAGAAGATCATCATTAAAATGTAAAATATGGGTATCATTGGCGAAATGAAAAGTTTCACTTGAAAAGATTGCATGTGAAGATCATTAATAGATTAAAAATAAGAGAGGTCCTAGAACAGAGCCTTGTGGAACACCATGAGGGATTATTTTAATAGAAGATTTATTAGATGAAATAGAGATTAACTGGGATCTGTTAGATAAATATGATCTGAACCAGTCATTAGCCTTCTCTCTAACTGCATAGTGGTCCAGTTTTGAAATTAGAATAGAATGACCAACAGTGTCAAAAGCCTTTTGCAAATCAACAAAAACACCACACACAAAGTTACCATCATCAAGAGATTTCCGAATACGTTCAACAATATTAAGTAAGGTATGAATGGTTGAGTGAGATCTACGAAAACTAATGAAGGAGAAGATTTGAAATTAGAACCTATGATATCTCTGATCCCTTCCCAGACTTGCAAAATATTTGTAGCATGAACAGAGAAAAAACTAGAATAATAATTATTCTTACTCTTACGTGTAAGAGTAACTATGAGATTTTTGTATGTTTTGTATGAAGGTTCATTCACTTGCCAAGTGAACCGCTGCTAGTGGGAATCGAACCTCAGTCGCCTGAGCAGCAACCAAGGTCAATGACCACTATACCACAGCGCCTCCATTGATGCAAGTTACCCAATCTCACTGTAGTATTTACCATATCAAACACACTACAGCTGATGACATCTAAAATTTAGATGTCTTTGCTTTGTCCCGACAACAAAAGTTGAGTTGGTTTTTCTTGTTCCTATATTTACAGACGGTACTCCACTTCTAAAATTACATGAAATGATATACAGTATAAAAATTTTACCTTAACTTGGTTATCGACACCCCTTCTCTAATTTTGACACCCTTCTTTAGAGACAGGAAAGCTTGAATGAATGATTGAAAAAGAATTATTCCTCTCTGACTATTAAGTAAAGAAAAACAATGTCAACCTTTCTATCAATTTCAGCTAATAAAAAGGGTGTCCGAATTAGAGGAGGGATGTCGACGTTAGACCAAGTTATGGTATTATTTTGAACATCAATTTTTCACTTTCGCTGGTGGTGGTGTCATTAATTTACATTATTCTCATACACGTCTGGTAAGGATTTTTAAAGAGCCCCCAGGTAAATTTTTCTATAAGGATTTCAAAAAAAGTACTCAATGTTTGTCCTTTGATTTTCATCTGTTTCACTTTTTTGATGCCATTAGCCTAGTCTATTATGACATAGTGTCACATAGCCACAGATGGGGAGGGGACTAAAAAAGTTCCATCATGGAAAGTGTTACCTAGATAGAAATAGACTTAGGTCAGGGAGCCCCTACTCAGAGAGGGATCACATAGTCATTCAAACTAAAATGGTTGTGTTAAATTTTAAATTGCAATGTCTCAATCACAGTGTAGAAATTGGCTAAAATGTTGTCAAAATAAAAAAAAAATTATTAATTAGTCAAGATTTCAAAATTTATTATTAATTTGGACCATTCCAGAACTCTAAAAAAAAGACTCTCAATACAGTATGTGGCCCCCAAAACGGCGATCAAATTTAAAATTTCTCTCAAAGCTAGAGGAAAAGACTTTTTACAAAAATTTTTCTTCTATGCAAAACTTTAACATCTCTACTTTATTTCCCGACAGTTCTTTTTCAAAATTTTCAATCTCAACAATATTTTTCAATCGCTTAAAGATAGGTAGCTTTTTTCTAATGGCCCCCAAAACGGAGGTTTGCAATTTTAGCGATTTCTCGCGATATCTTTAAGATAGTAATACAAAATTTTGACCATAGTTTTGAAATGTGATTTAGAGGGTTTTGGGCATAAATTAGTTTGATAAATTTTTTACAGTATACCCCTGGTTGTCAAAATGCAGGTTTGGGGCCCCCAAAACGGAGGTAGTTAAAATCAAATTATTAAGCCCAGTGGTAATAGGAGGAAAAACTGTGAACATATTTGTGTTTACCCTTAAATTTTACGACCCGATAGATGTAAAAGTTATGATTTTTATGAAATATTTCAAGATTTTCGGTATTGCAAAGTCCAAACTGAAAATTTCGAAATTTTCAAAATGACAATTTAGATTTAACAACGCCTTAATCAAGTTTCTGAAAATCAATGTCTTTTGAAAATAGTTCCATTCATGTATGGAAAAAGCTGTGAAAATTTGAGAAGAAAAGCTTAACTGAAACTGAAAATATTAAGCTTTAAAGGTATTTTTCTCCTTTATTTTGCAGAAAAATGACAGAATTTGCCATTTTTGCTGATTCAGCGAAAATTTTTATATATAATGTTAATATTTTGTTATAAGCTATTAGGAACCTGATAGGAATGGAATTCCAAGATTTTTTGCTGTTTCTCATATTTAGAATTTTCGTTTTTGTCAATGCTGATTCTAGGGTCCCAAAATACTGGTTGACCTTTAAGATGCTATATCTTTTACCCATCCTCTAAAGTCACAGATGTATTTGCATTTTCTGAACGGCATTAGGTGTAGAAAGTTTCCTATACCCCACTTTCATAACTTATTTTCAATATCCAAGGAGCTAGAGTGAGTTATATGCAATTTTTATCTAATTTTGGTGTTAAAATATCTCCTTCATACGCAAATATGTTATTTTGAATCTGTCTCAAACCATCAAAAACATGCTCATTTTTTAGTATAACCATTATTCTTTCTAAATAAACAAAAATCGTTTAATTCTGATAAATCTACAAGTCAGAATCCTCATTTTAATGACAACCTCCGTTTTGGGGGCCGTCTCCGTTTTGGGGGCCATATACTGTACAATCGATAACTTCAATCAATGACTAATCGATAAAACCAATCAATTGATTGGATATCAAATGGTTCTGATATTGATAGATAATTGAGATTATTTATAAAATCTTGAGTATCGATTGAGCATCAATTGGGTTTTTCATCTATTGGATATTGGTAGTGATCATCTTCTTAAGAGTCAAATTGATTAATAATCGATCAATCAATAGGCAATCAAGTCTCCCTTAAAATCCTGATTATGAGTGTCAATCGATTATCAGAATTGATCGATATCCAATCCATCAATTGGTTATCTATTGGTCATCAATTGGAAAAAGTTATCATAGAGTGTTAGAGTCTGGAACATTGATTAACTACCGTAAATTCAAAGGGTGGTGGTATAGAATTGTTAGCTTCAAAAAGTACTTTCTAACTGATTATGTCTAGTAACTGAACGTCCTTTGTCCGAAAAACGAAAAAAGCATTCTATAGATATGTAAATGCTTTTGCAACACTGTAAGTAATTTCTATCATCATCACAATCATAAATTTGCTAATTGTATTGTTTCTTTATAGGAGATTCGCAAAGAAATATGAACAATATGTACTAATTTCAATTAATGCTATTGGAGAAAAAAATTAGATATTCTTTTGGCCCACATTATAATTCATTCCGATACATGTCTCTTTGTATCGTGGAAAGTTTTGCAACAAATCTCTCAGGAATGGACAATAATTTCGCTGATTTTGGATCATTTTCCGTAAATGAATATCCAGATAACAAAGAGTTAATAGCGCCAAATAAAGAAAAACTAGTCACTGATAGTGATACTGCCAATATGCAACTGAATGGGTTTTCTGACACGACAAGTGAGGTTGATGATTGGGCCACTGGCTTTGAAGAATTCAAATCAGATAATAATGTAAATAATGTAAAAGACTTGGAGGAAAATGTTGATAAATGTACTGGTACCAAAGATTCAGATGATGATTGGGCTGTTGGCTTTCAAGAATTCAATACAAATACAAACACTAATAACACTATAAATAAAAATGAAACTTCAAGTACCAATTCTTCATTGAAATTTCAAGCATTTGGGAATGATATTAATGGTGTTTTTCAAAATTTTGCTAACACTTCTGATACGTTCAGTGGATTTGAAGATAACACTTTTGTTGCTGATTTTCAAAGCTTTGAGAAAACCAATTTGCCCGAACATCAAAAATCAAGGACTATTTTAAGAGAAAGTTTTGAATACGATGATTCCTTGGAAGGAAATTCTGAACCTACACTGCTGGAGACAAGGTAATAATAATATATTTTAGAAATAAAGTGAATAAAAACGCATAGTTTTTTAATAAGAATCACATAAATCGAGATGAGCCTCATAATTCTTCAACATTTTCCATTTTAAAGCCTTGAAAATTTCGAGTGATGCTTAAATTTTTAAAAAAGCAAGGAACTCCTGCTCACTTTTTATATCACTTCAACTTCAAGTACTTTCTCAAATGTTGAAAAATCAGAAGAAAAGGTAAATTTATCAAAAAAACTGAAAAACTTCTAACGAAAGAAAATGATTGAACAAAATATTTGAGGCTCAACGTAACTAAAATATTTCTGAATACAAATTAAGAAATTTGAGCATTGTGATTGTTATTGAAAAAAATTCCATTATATAAAAATAGATTATACCTACGGTTGTTTGTTTTATTGATACTTTGTCTCTTCAAAGCTCTTTGCATTTTCCTACATAATTTGCTTAAAGGGCCATCCATAAGCACATACACGGTGAAGGGGGGAGGGGGTTTGAATGATGTCAACTATGCGTACAAGGAGGGAGGTTGTATGTACACAGAACCAGTATCTACATCTAATTCCAAAATTCATTGCCGTAGAAGCGAAGAACGTGAGATACACTCTGGTACTGTCTGGTACAGAGTAGGAGGGAGGGGATGTCTAAATTATTCGAAATTATTGGGTACATCCCTTATTATAAAAGTTATATTTTTCTTACTGTTCACAGTTTCAAAGAGTCATGTTTGTGTCGGCAAATGCAAGAAGAATTTGACAAAATTGGTCCTGTCAAGGCGAAAAGTTTGCAATTTTACAAAAATAAACTTGAATTTATCAAACAAGCATTAGATGAAACTAAGGTAGGTGTTATAACATCCATGTTTTTAAATATTCGTCAAACAGAAGTATCTAACGTCCACAGCATTTATCTAACGTCTATCTATAGCACTGGTGATGGCATAAGACCGAAAAGCTTTTGCTTCAATTTGAAACAAAATGTTGTTCTCTTTTTTCCCCAACTTATTATGGTAAACGTATCGAATTCATCCACTACATCCATATATAACTTTTGATTTCACTGCATAAATTAGGCTTTTGGTCATCCTCTAGCGAAAAGAGTTTCTTCTTATACAAATATATTCATGATATGCAGGTTTGTAATGTCTTCCACGGACCCAACAGCTGATTGGTTAAAAGTTACGCATTGATTGATTGTACGTCACTTTCAACCAATCTGCGTTTGGGTCCTTGGAAGACATTGCAAACCTGCATATCGTGAATATAAGGAAATATACCTATGGAGGTCTGCGATTCAGACTAACTGAATATGGTTGTTCTAGACATCATGAAATTGTCAGTTTTAAAGATTTACGTCTTCTGACAATCAAAATAAAGCCCTGCTTTGACTTTATTGTTTTTTCGGGGACGAACCGCAGTAACTTTAGATTAACGCTGAAACAAATTTCTGAGAATGACTTGAGATGATTGGTACGGAAAACTAAGTTCTTCATTTGAAACAGCTCTTAAAGAGGCAACTAAATATATAGCAGAAATATCATAGATGGTGAAAACTATTAAAACCTGCTTGTGTACTTGTTAATCATGAATCAATCAGTGAATAATATTACAGAGATATTATTGTGTTCTTCTTTTCCTTTATTAATTTGGTTGGAAATGACCATTCTTAGGGCCTTTTAGGACATTCTTGTATTTAAACCTTTGAGAAAAGGAATTTCCTTTGTTTGAAAGATACGTAAAGCTCATATAATCGTTATGTTCATCATAACTGTATATCACAGAAGTAAAGTCTTACATTTTCTCTTTTCTAGCTAAAAGAAGATTGGTTGATCAAAATTGAAAGAGCAGACATTGGGATTTATAGGAATCATTTTGATTTTCATTCCATGTATGGAAACAGCCCGAAAGACAGGGTTAACTCTACTAAACGGCTACCTCCACCAAAAAATCTTTCCTTGACAAACGGACATTCTATAAAACCTGGTTCTCCCCCACCTAAAGAGATTACTGAGATTTTAGAATCACCAAGGAAATTAAGCGAGACTTCAAATAAAACACAATCGGAATGCTTTGTGACGTCACAGAAAAGTTTAATAGAAGAAGCAGAAATGAAGAAATCGATGATAGGTAAGACCTCTAATAATTTCTTTCCCAGTGAAAATGCAAAACGTCAAAACCTCTGTACACGTTTTTTTATAAGAACATCCGTAACTAATCGGACTGATTTCCTACCGAACCACGACACACTTTTCAGCCAAAGCACGCCATCTAGACCTTCGGGTTTTATATATATGTGTGTAAACCCCTTTCCTTTTTTTAGAATTAATTTTTATGAAGTTAACCCTACTTATTTATCCATTAAACCTTTTTCATGATAATTCTTATAATAGTTTTATCTATTTCCCAATTCATAGAATTGTCATCCAAAAATGTTGAAGATTTACGATCAATTGTTAACGAGCTTGAGATCGAGGCAAAAATTTATTCGGAACTCTTATTATCGGAGCTGGACTATCGAGACCAATTAGTGAGGCAACAGGAAGTCAAAAATAGGTTCATTTCAACACATCTTGCTGTAGAGCGAAAAATAAACGAGGCAAAGAAGAAAAAGAAAGGCTATGGGTTTTTCAAAGGAAATGACGACGTCAGCACGAGGGTATTTATGAAATGTTATGACTTTAAGAATGATGCTTCAAATTATTTATTAAACAGTAGTGGAGTCTCCGTAACTCGAACACGCTCGGGAAACTAACATTTGCTCGAATTTAAAAAATTTCAAGTTATGTAGTAATGTTTATAAGGCATTGCTAAAACTGAAGGAACCATAAAACTTGTCCCATTTAAGGAGACATTTGAATTACATATAGAAGTTCGAATTAAAGAGACTCCACTAGCATGAATTATTTCAAAAAGTTTGAGCCATAAAGGGCCTTTATCAATATCACACGCCAATCTTATCGGTCAGATTTTAGAAGAATCAACGCAAACGCCAACTAAATGAAAAATAGGACCAAAATCTGCGAATTTAAAATCTGCGAATTTAAAATCTGCGAATTTAAAATCTAAAAATATTGTTCGAGAATAGGGGACGTCGTTGTATTGATGCGAGATTCTGCTTGAGTTTAAAAATTGAATTGATAAGATCGGCGCCATTTTAAGGTTAGAATATTGCTTTGCTGATAACATAGTCAACTTGTTCTAAATTAACCGAACGGTTTGCCCTCGTCAAGCTGACTGACAGACAATCTAATTTTCAATTCTTCATTTTCAAGTATTCGACTCTTCCAGAAAAAAATTGAATATGGGGGTTGCGAATATAACAGTTTTTGGAAATTTACTCCCCGAATTGTGAATTTTGACCCCCAGACATTCAAAATCACCCCTAATCAGAGCAAGTTTGACCCTAAAACAAGGCAAATTTTGCAGATTTTTCACTACCCCTGGACGAAATATCCAGTATATCCCCCACCCCCCATGTACAACAATTTTCTGGAAGAGCCCATTGTCTTTATATATTGAGTCTTTTTCCTATTAATTAAAGTGTCTTGAATGGACGATACCGTACATACAATACGAAGATGGGCTTTCTACTAGCGAACTGACTCTCATTACAGATGGTAAGTACCCAACCGATTTTCATGTATTTTTTTTAAAGATAGATTTCTGTTTTCTTTTAGGAGCACCAAATTTCAGTTCAAAGAGCCAGTTATTTTTTAACGGTTCGTACTGTGCCCAAAATTCTTAGGAACTCGAACTCTAACTTGGTTAAGTTGGGTGTTGACAAGTCAACTTTGATTCTCCTTGCCCAAATATGAATTTTAAAAGCTTGGCTTAAAGGGACATATCAAAGTACTAACGAAATTAGTAAACAAACCGTATGCAGCGGGATACAAAATCAAACCAAATGTCACATGTCAAAATAAAAAATAAAAACAAATATGGCTGATTTTGATTGTTTCAATTGTTTTACAAGTTTGTTTTGGACACGTGGTTCGGGCAATGTTTACATTTTACTACTTTTATGTCCCTTTAATTTGTTCTTTTGGTTTTGATAGCAAATCGCAGTGAGGTCAAAATTAGTTTTTTACTGCGTCATCATTTTTCAATATTATTCAACAAAAAGTTTTAATCAAACTTAAGATTTTCGGGATCTGGGGATGAGTTTCAAACGCCAAAACCAAGCTAAAACTTTGGTGCAGGGGGGGGGGGAGACTTCAAGAATCGTTTTGTTTACGCATTTGATCCACTGACCTTTATATATTCCTGGACCAAGCTATATCCGCCATCTTTGATTGGAGTTTTTTGGAATTGGTACCCGAGAAGAAGCCATTGCAATGTTAAAAATTTACGTCTAACGGCGCTATTTCACCAAATATATTCAAGGGAAAGTAGACCTAGCGCTCCCGATGCATTTACACTGCTATTGAGTAGTGCCGCCATTAGGGTACCACTTAAAAAAAAACTCCGATCAAAGATTTTTCTTTGCCAGGATTGAGAAACTTGGTCCAGGGTATATAAAGGTCAGTGATTTGATCCTTGTGTGTGTCTCTATTTTCTCTTCTTCTTACTTTAGTTTTGTCATCAATTGAAAAAGACGACCCTGAAACACCAAAACGTATTTCTGAATATGTTTTCAAACGTATGTAATTAACTTTTACGACTTTTTTTGCATTTGTTGTTCAAAAAGCTAAAACAATTACATTGCCAGACCAGTGTTTTTATAATGACTATGATTTGATTTGACCATTTTTGTTGTTTTCTTTTTAGTTGGAAATAGTTTTGATTTGGACACAGTGATACAGGTTCGAACACAAGATGGAGTGAAGACGATTGGTAGCCCTGGTCAAGTCAGGTGACATCCCTTCACTTTATTGTTCTTCTGTCAGTGTGGATGAATGGATGGAAGGTATATTATGATCCATATTGTCAGTTTCTTGTTTTTTTATACTATTTGATCCAATTTGATCCTACTCGATACGTTTAGTCAATGATAAATGAATTTAATTTTTGTTGAACATGTTTTATTGAAATATTTTATTTTTCACACATGTACACATCGTTCACATAAGTGCCTTTTTATCTATCTACCCTGCACCTTTGTCGAATACCAGGGGAATGACATTGGACGACCCTGCACGGTAAGATGACATCATCAGAGAGTTGACGATGTCTTCACCGGGGCTTACTTAAAACTTTAATTGTGAAAACAAAGGTTTTAACTGTGGTCTATTTTCAGCAAATATGACGGATAATTTTGCTTTACCTGCCGTTGCTTGGGAAATACACAGTAGCTCTATCTAATGTTTTATATAAGATATCTGTGGTTTGAAAAGATATCGTTTACTTGGATTAGACTAGCCAAAAATCGTCAACCTTTTTTCATTATTTTTTCAAGAGGGTGTTTCTGTTGGTCCAATCTCAGATACCTAAAAAAATAATCCTTAAATTTTTTTCTTTTCTAGTTATTGATCTGAAATAATTATAATATCGATAACAAAGTTTTTTTTTTGTGAAATTATTTTTTGAGAAAAGGCAATTTTGTTGTAGTTGTAGTCAGCACGTTTGGCAGTTTAGTTGACAGTTTCAAAAAAACTTACAAAAATGATTTTTATAATATATTGCACTTAATTAAATTAATGAAATAGTTTAAGGGAAGAAATTTTGGCGGAAATTTAATCATGCAGATCAGGGAAAAAGCTAATTTTTGCGAAAATTTAATTTGGCGGATGACGGATTTTTTAATCCAAAGTCAGGGTGAAAACATTGATATCGGGGGAAAATTGGGAGAAATCGGACATAAAAAGAAAAAAAAATTGCGGGAATTTAATTTGGCGGGTACTTTCAGACAAATCCGCCAAATTTTCTTCCCACCTAAATTTCTTCCTTTGATGAAATAGTTTTATTTTTAGAATTAGACTGGTACTGCACAAAGTCTATCCAGCCTCATGTTTGTGGAACTGTACGTTTTTTTTATAAAAAAAGTTTTGAAGCCTTCTGATGTTCTTAACTTTTTGAGTCTTAAGCCTAAAATATTCTTAACATGTTCTTATTTTCACCCTTTTTTTGGCATTTTTGTCCATTTCTTAAGAAACTGTGTGTTTTAGAGTCCGTAAAATCCTGCGAAGCCTTAAAATGTTCTTAACTTGTTCTTAACATTTTGGCCATCGAAGCCTTATGTTCTTTTATAGTTTGTTGTTATACGAAAAACGAATATAGTTCTTCAAAAAATTCTTTCTCTATTTAATTTTTCTAAGACAGTTTCTGGGGTGGGATTATGGGTATTTTGTTATACATTTTACAATTTATTTTAATGTAAAAAAGAATATGTTTAGAGATCTTTTTTATTAACTTTTTTGTACATTGTAACAGTAGTAATATTGTCTGTTTGTTAGGTTCGGTTTTCAAGTTAATTTGATCTTAAATAAATTATAGATTTATAAAGCGCGAATGGCTAAATGTCGTGCTTTAAGCTCTTCCAAGCAAAAAAAAAGTGAATATCGCAAAAAATATTGCAGTTATTGTTTTCAAAAACCCGCGAAGCATTTCATTGGTCAATTGCTGAAATTCTATTGGAATGTCACGTAATTTACGGGAGGAGTGAGCTAGAAATCGTACCTTTAAATACTCTTAGGTTCCAAATAAACGGGGGGGGGGCTAATTTTACGACCATAATATTTAGAGCAGAATAAGGGACCTTCTCTTTGAAAGCTGAAAAAATTCTTTAAAAAAATAAACGGGTAGGGTCCTAATAAGGTCCGGGGGGCTTGGGAAATTATCGAAAAATTAACAAGCGGGGGGGGGGGGCGTTTATATGGAACCTAAGAGTACCCTAATAAGGTATAAATAGGGAGTAAAATTTATTAAAGTTTATTTTTTTGATGTGATGGCAGCCCTGCTCAGTATTTCTAATTTGAAATTAATCATTTTAAATGATGTGATTACCAATATCCATTAAATTGATTTATCTGTTTATTTTTTGACTACGAATTATTTTGAAATATTTTAACGAATTTTAAAATGTGTTTTCTTTTGTGTATATTTTTGATCATTTATGTTTGATGTTTTTTTTTGTTATAGAGAAATTGTAATAAATTAATTTTAAAAGTGACTAATAATAAAATCGATTCTGTTGATTTTAAAGTAGAAACCTATCTTTCTCTTTTCAAACATTTCAAAGTTCTAGGCTCCTCTTTTATGAAACTATTGCTAAGTTTTACTGTTATAGGTTATGATAGGCCGCTCCCCCCCCCCAAGCGGACCCTCCATTTATACATTCCCGCAATTTTTTCTCCAGTTTCACGCAAACGTGATTTTTCATAAAATCGGAAACAATTTCGGGAAAAAATTGAGGAAACATTTGAAAATTGGGAAATTTCTACATAATCAGCGCATAAAGAGAAAGTCCACGTATTCACGCAAAAAATAGTGCAGATTCACGCATTCAAATTCACTCATTCACGCATTTCTTTTCTATTTTCACGCATTCACGCGAACTCCCTTACAAAAAAGTTAGATCCGTATATGATATGTTTTCTACTGAAATTTTTGGGTTTAAAATTATCATTCCCGATTTTCACAGGTTATAGAACACATTCAACTATGAACTAGGCGGATATCTCACTTTCCATGTTTTTTATCTTTCAGTTTAAAAAAAAAGTATAAACTAACTCATATTATTACAGACACAGCGACATTTCATCTTCTTCAAAAGCTTCCTCATCTCTTGGTGAAAAACATTCAACCGTATGAAATACACGAATGGGTTTAAACAACTTCCAAAATAAATCACAATGGTTGCAATCAGGACTACTGCATCATTAGCGCACGTTTTACATATGATAAACATTAAAGTACTTATCACAAATGCTAACCAACTTATCATGAAAATGAGTACAACTAGAAACATTGTCTTAGTGGATTTAAAAGACATTTGAAAGCGTTTCTGGTGCGCCCTTCCATTACCGCCGCCACCATCACGCCCTTGTTGTTCTGATGATATATATGAAGAAACGCCCATTTCTCCTGTGCCACCGCCCTGCTGGGTAAGAGTTCGTATCGGGTGGACTTTTTTAATATGTTTTCGTGCCACTATAAATATATGTGCGTACATCGGTATAATCAATAAAAATGACGTACTCAAAATGCTGATTAAAATAAACAATATAAAATCTTGGTCCATTGTTTCACTGAACCGACAAATTCCTAACGATCCGGTCCTTGGCCCTGTCCGGCCATTAGAGCCCCACCCGTAAAGTGGTAAAAATGTCGTCATTATCACAATACTCCAAGCTGATATAATCATAGATGCGATATAACGTATTGGACGTTTATTGATTTGATAGTATACGTATGGGTGAAGAATGGCTATATATCTATCTACGGCGATAATCATTAGATTCGAAACCGACGCTGTGAAATTGAGCAAAGTAAACGAATGTGCCGTACGACAATATTCGACACTACCGGTGAATGACGGTCGTAAAATTTCTATAGCTCTCATTGGGATTGTAATTAATCCAATACATAGATCAGCGAATGTTAAAGATAATATAAAATAGTTTGATGTCGTTCTGAATTTTTTTGAGAAGATAAATACAATGATGACAGATGTGTTTGCCAAGATGGTGACGATTGACATGATTGCATAGAATGTAAGTGTTATGATTTCTAGTGGTTTTAGTTCCATTTTTTTGTTTCGTTTGTCTGCGTTTTTCTGATTTATTTGTTTCTTCGTTTGCCCGATTGTTCCTTTGTTTATTAAAATGTTGATTTGTTGCTTTGTGTTTTTTCCTAAAACGTTGAAGAGTGCGTTATTTATACCTAGAATTTTGAACAAATAAATTTTGTAAACTTGCTGCTAAACTAGCTTCTGTATTTTAAAGATTTTGCTATTCGCCTTGAACTGACTTGATATTTATTCAAATATAACCATATTTGCATACTTTCAGCCCCCTTTCTTAAGAGGCGGCACCCAACGAAATTCTGAAGTTGACGCTAAGAGAAGGGGTCGGAATTACACCCTCTTCTCACAGACCCGGTAGAGTTTTTTCAGCCAGTGGGGGTAAAAATAACGGACTGAAACTCTATGGGGATCGATATTCCCTTATTCTTTATGACCGGGCACCGGGGATATAAATTCTTTGTTTTCAAGGCCGAAAATTCATTGGGGATGGTAAAAATAGCATAATCTTTTGCAGTGAGGTTTGGTTTATTTGATTATTTTCAGTGGGGTCAAAAATTGGAGTATAACTTTCCACCGGGGACGATATTTTGGCCGATTTTTCCAGTGGGAAGGGTTTTCAGTGGGTCTGTGAGAAGGGGTTGTGGAAATGTTCCCAAGGAAGCGATGCAAGAAAAAAAGAATCTGTCAAAAAAGATATGGATTGGACAAGAACGCTTTATTTCTGGTCATAATTATGTGTGTTACACGTTTTTTTAATAAGAATATATCAGGGTGAAAATTGGCCAAATTATAAGAATACTCTAAGGGCGAGTTTCACAGATTTTGATAAGAACACAGTCATTTGTACTACAGAAAAAAACTGGTTTTTTCGTTAGACTTAAATTGAAACTTTGAGGAAGAGATAAAATTTTAGCTCCCAATGTTGACACTCCAAAGTTTCAAAATTGATCATTTCTCATATTTGTATAAAAGTCAAGTCTAAAAAAGTAAGAATACGCTAAGAATATTTCAACCTCGATTTTTGCAAGTTCTTAAGAATACTTGACTCTCATCCAGAGTATTACTTTAATGGGATAAATTTTAAGATTTCACGGGGATTAATTTTCGCGGATGAGGGATTTCCTGATTTTTCGCGGGGATTTAACTTCGCGGATTGGGGTACAAATTAAAATTTTTGAAAAGGGTCAAAACATTGAAATAAAATTTTTCCAGAGAAATTAAGAATTTTTTTATATAATTTTTATTATAAGTATAAAGAGGGTGTTTTGGAATAGGGCGAGGAGATATGTATTACAACTATCAAAAGTTGAATTTGAACTTCCATGGTGCGGAGCTAAATTTTCACAACCTATTTGGGAAAAAATCTTACATATCCTTTTAAATGTTTAATTTCAAGCCAGTTGGATTACCCTCTTGCATTGAAAAGCTTTTAACAATAAGCGATCACTTTAGATAAAAAATTTTCCAATACCTCTTCCAAGTTTGTAAATTTGTGAAGAAAATTTTGAGGAAAACGATTTTTTGCTGACAAGCATATCGAGGATTTGACCTTTTTCGAGGGTTGCCTCATGTAGAAAAAAAAAAAAAACGATAAAAATAGAAATTTCGCGGATTGCAAAAAAAATTCAAATTTTTCGCGGAAACTAATTTTCCGGATGGGCCTTTTTCAAATTTCCAATGGGACTTATTTTCGCGGATGACACCCAAATCCGCGAAATCCGCGAAAATTAATCCCCGCGAAAATTTATCCCATTAAAGTATTCTTATAAGAAATTTTTGTACTTTTTAAAGGTGAAGTTCGCCCAAATTGAAATGCATTCTCTGTTTTTAAGCCAATGATAGTATATATTTTTCAGAGTTGGAGGAATAGGCAATAAGAAGTAACAGGCAAATCAGACCACTTCCCCTACGACACTGGACCTTGGATGTTCTTAACTTTTAGTTTAAGCCTAAAAATGTTCTCAACATGTTCCTATTTTCTCCTTGTTTGACTATTTGTGTCCATTTCCCTAAGAAATTGGTTGTTTTTAAGTCTGCGAAGGCATAAAAATGTTCTTAACTTGTTCTTAATATTTTGGCCATCGAAGCCTTATGCTCTCATAAAATACGTATATTCTCCTTAACGGACCTGAGTGAAGCATCACTTTAATAATTCAAAAAAAATCTAACTTTTAAGCCCATCATCACCAAAGTTTTTGGGCACTGAAAAAGAAATGACTAGATTAAATACGCGCACGTATTGCATACATATGGAAAACATTTATCAAATCACGATAAATGCCCTTCTATCAAATGATAATTATTTAGCAGATCTTACTATATTAGCTACACGGATTATAAATCACTCCAAGCTCCAATCTACTTGAGTCTGAAACACATGAAGCGACTTACACCATACATAGTCATTGTAAAAAACCCTGGTCTGGTAATGTATTATTTTAGCTTTTTGTTCAATTTTCTTTTGTTACAAACAAAAGACAAGTTGCAATTTGCATACTTTTTGATCACGTTACCAAAATCTCCTCATGGGATTGGTCTAATTTCTAATCACATGATCAAAAAGTTTGCAAAATAAATGGATTTTGGCACCTAAGCTCCATCTTCTAACAATAAAAAGACACAAAAGCCTTCCAGACCAGTGTTTTTATAATGACTATGCTTACACCTTCAAATATTTAACAAGTGAAAACACATGGGTCACAAGCTATATCAAACAACAACCTAACATCCAAACAAATGCGACCATAAAAATATACATTTTCTATTAAATGAATCCAACAACAATACTAGATAACGTTTAACTTCAATAATAAATTACGTGCTGATAATACTTTTAATTACAATTTAATTACAAAAAAACTAATTCTGTAATCATTTGGACAAACTAAACGGTAGAGGAATGATTCTTTTTGCCGGAGATTTCAAATTTTTAATTATCACAATTGATACGTTCTTTCATTAAAAGTTAGTGAGAGGATATGCTTCATACAAATGCTGCGGATGAAGGGCTTTTTCAGAGTGACGTGGCACTTTATGACGTAAAAATTAGAGTCTCTGAACTCAAACTTCTTTACTCGATAACTTTGCACTTATAAGCAAAATTTGGTGTTAATTGTAGTAATGGAATCGAAGTTATCGCTGTTTTAAAAAACGACGTCATTTAACTTGTCTTTTTTACGTGTTTTTTCGACGTACTTCCTAACGTCAAAATCAGTTTTTGGCCGATATCTTGAGGTTGGCTTAATCTAAATTTTCGGCCCAGCACTTTCCAAAATCCTCTCATTAATATCCTTCTTTTGAGCTGTATACCAAAGTTAAGGAAAAATGGGAAGCGGTGTGCGTCACGCAAAATATGTTTGGAACTTGCCTTAACTTACCTGAGCACTGAAAATTGTCGAATCCTCCACCCCTCATATATAAATTTTTCTGGAAAAGCTAAATTTGGGAAAAAAGTGGACATTTTGGAATTTCAGTCTCATTCAGGGTCACTTTTTTTCGCCAACTTTGACATAGAATTTTTACAAAAAAACAGCAGAACTCGTAGAATTGATAAATAGGATAATATTGACCCAGCTATATTTTATATAGTTAACTGTACAATCAAAACATCTAATATCTCAGAAAGAATTATCCAAAATCTCTTGAATCGTCTAAACATTTCAATTTTGGAGCATATTTTTCTACACACTTGAATACGGAGCAGTTGCGTAAAATGAAAATGTTAAACAACCATATATTCATTGCACTAATAGTGTTCACTTTAAGTATGTTTTCTTTATTATTACGATTATCATATATCATAACCAGGGTTGCGAGCCCGGGGGGGGGGGGGGCGAGCCCGGGGGGGGGGGGGGGTACTAGGTTTGTAAGGCGACAGGTCAAAAATCGAAAATCGACCTGGCGTTTTTGGGACCCTTAGAGGGTCTTTTCTCAGGACTTTTGTCGATTTGCACTCGATTTTTATTCAAACTTTGGAAAAACACGACCCTTTGAGAGAGAAATTTTCGATTTTCGTGAATTTTGGACCCTTACAAAGACTTTCGAGGTTGTGAAAAGGGACCCTTATGCCTTGTACATACCCGGCACCCATTTTGCCTAAGTACCCCTCCCCCCCCGGTTGCGAGCTGACGGGTGTGTGCTCTCCAAATTTCGACCCTCAGACCCTTAGCAGGACTAAAAAAAGAAATGTTTTGATTCTTACGACTTTTATTATTGTGACTAATTTGTACTAATTTGAACAATTTTCGAGGAGCTCAAAGTTAACACTTTATCTATTTTTTTGCCCTTAATGGAACTGGGATCGAAAAAGTCACCCTTAATGACGACAAATACCCGTACCCTTCACCCCCGTGGGTTTTTTATGTAATTTAGACAGGAAATTTAGAGCAAATCAACCATTTTGGGACAGAACAATGCAAAAACATTCTTTTCATAAATTTCTCTTTGTTGTTAATTCAGGTATCGGATTCATATCAAGTGAATGCTGCAAACGAAAAGATAATTTTGGTTGCTGTGGTAACGGAAAATGTAACATCTTTTGCTGTAACTGTGACGGGGGTTGTAATACCCAATGTGAGAGAACGCACTGTGACACCGCTGATTGGTTTAAATGTGCTGGTATTGTCGCTGAGTGCGCTCAACCCTGTATTGACCTGAACGCTGCAGAATGCGTTCATTGCATGGGTGAATTGTATGATATTTGTAAAAAATGTTATTCCTAATTTTGTCATTAAAAAATGATACCTTAAAAACATTTTTCTTTTTCATTTTTTCATCTTCATCTTCATTTTCAAAAGTTTTTGAGATGATTCTTTTCAATTATATTGTGTGCTCTTAATTATGTTTTCAAATGTACATAATTTGTTAAAAAGAATCCTTACAAAGACTCGATTACATTTTAATTGTTTTTTTACCCCTTTGAGGGACTTTCGAGGGTGCTAGAAAGGGTCCCTTACGGCTTGCACCCCCCGGGGGGTCACTCATATAAGTAAATAAGTAATAAATCTGCGACCACAGTAGGAGGCGACTCGAAGGCTTCTCTTTCGATAGCTATCTACCCCAAGGTAGAGGAGGGCGCCACTTTCTCCGTGGATTGTTCCACTTACCCTTGATCCTTCTCTTATTAATTACTGAGCATCAAGCAGAGAGGCATCAAGTACTATTTTGGGCATCTTTGGTATGACCCGGCTTGGGGTTGAACCCACAACCTTGTGAACAGTGGCCGCTCTACCACTGCACTCATATGATTAAAAAATCGAGTGTCCCTTCCCCCCCCCCCCCCCCCGGCGCTCACAGATACCTGGCACTCATTTTGCCTAAGCTGCCAAAACTACATGAGACTGGCGTGGAAAAGAGTAGACATTTATGTTTTAAACAAGCCTTCATTCACCTCCCTAATTTAAAACATTCTAATCTATTATCCAAATTCCAGCCAACTTAAAGCGTACACATTTTAACAGTCCGGGATAGCATTTTGTAGGCTAAAACTAGGTTTCACCCATGTTAATAAAAACTGCTACCTTGTGAAAATCAAATTAAATATCATTTATTGTCGTCAACTATATTAATTGGTGAGACAAATATTAGTCATTAAATAAAAAAGCTTGATTACAAATAATACATTATAAAAATGGACAAAAATCACAATAAACAAACAAACAAGTAGTAGGCCATAAAAACTAGGATTTTTGTGGCAAAATTTAGTGTTTTTTCACAGAAAGTGTCGGGATTTCAGAAGAAAAAACTAACTAAATTATACGAGCAAGAAGTTTTGGTGAAAGAGCTGAAACCAGAACAGTTATTGTGAATACTTTTGTCTTCTCTTCATGAATAAATAGAATATAAATAACAGGAGAACAAAAAATCCACTCAAAATTTTTTTCCAACTAATTATTTCTTTTCATTATATCCTAATTTCTTCGAGAGCAATGTAATGCATAAAAACGTACGGGCTATGACTTTGACTAAAATGGCAGACTGACTGCTTTTTGGAACAAACTTTAAAACTACCCTTTTGACGGGTGCAGGGACAGTTTTCTGCTTGATATAATACCAAAGATATAAGAAACTTTAAAAACAAATAAATAAAGTCGTTAACGGTTGCATATAACAAAGGCAAACATATAAATGATAATTTAGACACTATAAGAGTGTTAGAAAGTAATATCTTAAAATGCAAAAGCTGTCTGTATAAAGTCACTTTTCGTAAAAATTCAATTCAAGAAAGATTCTCGGAAAAGTGGAATCTTAGTCAGGTATTTAAATCTTACCCCGAGCGACGGTAGACTTTTTTTAGAAGTAAAGTATCCATTAGTTTTCTGTTTTCTCTCTTAGTTGCCATTCTGGTGTATTTGGTGTATTTGTCTGCCAACCAAACCATGAATCATCAAACAATGGATACCGTTGACCAGTCACCAAAAAAAGTGAAAACAAGAGTGCCGAAGCTGTGATTCCTGAACCACAACTGGAAACGATTGGTTTATTCAAATCCACTGCTGCTTTTGTTAAATTAGATTTAATCTCATCTGTAGGAAACATAACCTTTTCTTGCATGTTAAAATTTGTGAAGAAAGGGATGCTGATGGATAAAGGCATATGACCACTTGGTATGTCTGGACGTGGCTCTGGTTCCACACCACGGAATCTACCGTTCGGTCTTGCATCAAGGACTTGGACTGGACATTTCTGCTCAAAGTTCGTCTTCATGAAAGATAAATCTTTGACAAGATCAGCATTGTATGCTGCCTTGAATTCGTTTTCAATGGCTAAAAATAAATGATAGGGAAATTGGATATGTAAGGATTAATAAAATTGTTCTCAATACAAAAATAAGTTTAATCAGAGCTCATTCAAGAATGAGAAGCCTAAATTATTTCTTGGAAGGATGTCATTCTACAAATCCTATAATCTTTGGGATATTCATCGTTATAAACATTGATACTTTCATTCCTAATATTGTTATTACTTTAATACGAAAAAAAAGAATTTTCAGAAGACAGATGTACACCACTGTGTCACAGACCTGCTGGGACCCAAGCACAATAGGAAAATTCGACCAAAATTTCGTCCCCGGTGGAAAAATACCCCACAACTTCAGCCCCACTTTGAAATTTACTTTGATTTCATCCCCATCCAAAATTCAATTTAAAAAATTGCACTCCAAAACTATCCCCATTGGATTTTTCGACTGAGGAACAATAGAGAGAAAATGGGAAAAAAGTTTCACCGGGGCTGTGAGACAGGGGTGTAAAATGTATTCTATGGGCTAAATGCATCGCATTTTACTGTTTATTGAGGCAGCGATCCATCGCAATTTCACGCGATGAATTGTGCGAAAAAGATCCGTGAAAATTTATCCTATTAAAGCATAGACTAAAAATACGAAAAAAACAGGTACTAAATTACTCTTGTCTCTCGAATAGACGTCCCCCCTCGCTGTTATTAAGACCCTCCCCAGCTATTATTAAGACCCTTCCTCCCCCGCTAGTTAAATTCGAACAATTCAATATTTAATTACAGTGTAGATAGACCTTAAACTTGTTAAAATTTTCCTTTTTGTTATTATCGGTTCTTATTGTTAAGTGTTCATTTGTTAAAGTATATAATGAATACCTGGAAAGTTTTCGTCTTCTGTATAAGGCCCAGATTCTATTTTTCTCCCTTCTCTTTTCCATTTTGGTAATCCACCATCTACAATTGAAACGTTGGAGTGTCCAAAAACATTGAAAAGCCACCATACTCTTGGAGCAGAAAACAATCCAAAGCGCTCACTGTTATCATACAAGATCACGTGTTTAGCGTTGGACAAAGGGAATTTCTTCACATGATTTACAAAATGCAACTCAGACGGAACCGTGTTGGGCAATTTAGCATCTTTATTGCGACATTCGTTCAAATCAAATAATTTTGCTCCAGGAATACGACAATTATTATGCTCTTCTTGGAAATTTCTTTTGGCTTTTGGTAAGTCCCATGTACAATCTAACAGACAATACTTTTCTTTCCAATCCGGCGATTTCATTTGCTCCTCAAGCCATTCTGTTGTTACTAATCCACTCATCTTGGATAATTAATTTTTTATGACTGTTGAAGAAAAATAAAATTTTGTAATTTCATGCCGTACTTACCTATAACAATCAAAAAATTTTCTGAGCACTGATTGGTTCATCTAGGTCACTTGCATCATAATTTTAAGTTTCAACCAATCCAGATAGATTAGATAAGTAATCTTATAATATATAATAGAGAGCTTGAGCACCAATTGTCAAATACAGATAACAGGACAGAGAAAAGCAGTGACTCTGCAATTCATTTTTAGCAACAATTTCATGAATTAATGCTTTTAAAAGGTTTGTAACTGTAGCATACTAAGACCATGAAGTATACAATTTTAACAAGTGCCGCTGCAGGAACAAAGTCCAAACGTTACACAATGCAGCACAATGGCGTACCAAGAGATTTCCCAGCACCTCACGAATAAGGAACCCTGGCCCAACGACCCAACGGACGAAATTGAACCAGAAAGGGAACCAAATGAAGACGTACAGATTTGGAAACGAATAGTAACAGAACTATCACTTCAAGCACCGGATCCCCAGATCAAATCTTGTCTTCAATCGTACAATCCAGAGAAACCTACAAAATCCATTATCGCTACACTGACCAAAAGTTTCAAAAAAGACACAATTCACGACACACTTAACTTCCTGTCAAAGCAGGAAGTTGAATCTGCTAACAAGAATGAACTTGTCCAAAAGCTCTGCCTCAAAGTCAAAAGCTTTTTTCCAGATGTATGCCAGATCTGCAACATGTCCTATGTTATCAAACTCAATGATGAACCCATTCTCCAGTGTGCATCATGTGGTCAAGAAGTACACCGAGAGTGCTACCTGAATCTTTTGAAAGATATGAACCCAGTTGATCATAATGAGGCAATACGCCATACACTTTTCAAAATTCCAGGCATGATCTTCCTATGTCAATCCTGCCAAGATAACACTGTGTCTTTCACCCATGATAATAACACACCGAATCCACCAAACAAAACACCAAGATCGACTGAATCCACAAATCTACTAGGAGTGTAGTAGATGAGGATGATGAGATCAATGCACCAATGACAGAAGACGATACTTCCAACATAATAAACCAAACAGCTCGCGGACCACCAAATGAAATCAACTTGAACAACAGCAACAACGATCACGCCCAATATCCTGGATCAAGATCTCAGACCAAATCAAAGACAAATGATCAAATATGTCGCTCTTACATAAAAGGAAAATGAAAATATGGACTGAAAGGCCGAGACTGTCAATTTATCCATCCTAAAGCCTGTTCAAAATTGCTCAAATATGGCAACAAACAACCAAGAGGCTGCAACCTAGGTACCAAGTGCCAAAGCTTCCATCCGAGGATGTGCTCATCATCTATTACAAGAGGGGAATGCTTTAATCTTGACTGCAAATTCACGCATGTTAAGGGAACCAAAGGACATCAGAAAAAGCAAAACAATCGTAATGATGAACCGATGAACCTCAGGATTTTCTCGCAATCCTGGACAACTTTCGCACAGAAATAATCCCTCTTGTGAACAATTGTTTCAACAACCAAAACCAACAAATACAATTCAGGAACCACGATTTATCACATCAACCTCAACAAACATTCAATCGTCAACATCCCCTACATCATCTTCCACCCCAGCACCCAACAATAGAACAATTATTTCCAAGGAATCTAATGGGACAGTGACTGCCCTTACTGATGCTGACCCGACTACCAAAACTACTTTTAAACCTACACTGAATATGTTTTCGTTTGTCAATATACAAGGAGTTTGCCCACAAACAAAACCTTCATCTGTACCCTACCTCAAAGATCTTACAAACAGCTCAAAACAACTGTTTTTAGGCTTAACCGAAACCTGGTTAACGGACAATCACAAAAAAGGAGAACTTGAGATTGAAAATTACAATTTTTTTAAGAAAAACAGAGACAGAGTAAAATCGAAATATGGCAGAGCAAGCGGAGGCGTTGCATTTTATGTGCGTAATGACATTGCACCATTCTTCCAGCCCATTTTCGAATTCTCGAACGGAGTAAATGAAGCATTGATGCTTTTGTCAAAAAAATTTAATATTCTTCTCTGTGTTATCTACAGACAACCCAACAATCCAGACCACAAATCTGAAGCACCTGAATTACAAGAACTCCTTTCTGCAATGATATCAAAAATTGATAGTATTACTGATTGTACACCTGACACATACATCCTTGGGGGATTTTAACATACCACACACACCTCTTAATGATGGAGACTTCAACCCCAACACGAAATTGCAATAAACAGCTTCTGGTGTTTTAAATGTTTTTAAAGCAGACTTGCACATTAATCAACTGATACACAAATCAACACACCGTGATGGTAATATCTTAGACTGTCTATTCACAAACAACACAGACACTATATTTAATTCAGACCTGCCAATGCTCACGGTTTACTCGTGAGGCTCACGGTTTTCGACCAAATCTCAAGGTCTCACGAGTGCCCTCGAAAACCTCACGGTTTTTCCAGGTTTTCTGCCTGTCAAAAATTTTCACTGCTTAGCCTACCATTTTGACTACAGAAGACTTGTTTTTACCCGCGGGCACTTTCCGTGTATAAATAAGCCTTCGGAAACCCCCATAAATAGCGGAAATGCTATAATTATTAGGGAGATAATTTGATGTTGTGTTCTCAAGACTCTCACGCTTACGATTTTATCCCCCTTATATTTCTTTTGATGAAAGAAAAGAATCGGAATTTTTTTTCAATGTAATAAATATGGCGGAATCCGAACCAAGCAAGAATATTTTACCTAGTGCTCTTTTGTCTAAAACAGAAAAAAATCAAAAACGAAAATCTCACGGTTTTTGCCTGAATCTCAAGGTTTTCTGAGGAAAAAAATAAAAGTCTCAAGGTTTTGGCCTTTCACAGGTTGGCAGGTCTGTTTAATTACACATGATCACCTACTATTTTATTCAGATCATCTTGTTGTAGATGTTACAACACATTTGAATTTTGATAATCAATTCGGAGAAACTGAAGAACGTAACTTAATAAGCAAATTTGACCTCTACAACTTCCAAAGTGATAAAATTAACTGGGAAATTATTAACAAAGAATTAACAGACATTAATTGGTCTCAAGAACTGGACACAAATCTATATGACCCAAATCGTCAATATGCCAACTTCCTTGAAAAATGTCTTCTGGTTGTGAAAAAGCATTTGCCAAAGAGAAAACCTCCAAAAGGATTTTCAAAGATTCCAAGAGATCGTCGTATTCTTATGAGAAAACGTGAAAGACTCTCCAAAAAGAATTTCAAAACCAATAAAACAAATCAGAAACTAATTGACATTGAACTGATGCTACAGCAATCCCACAAAAATGAACGCGATAAAGCAGAGCTGGATGCCTCACTGAAAATCAAAAGCAATCCTAAGTACTTCTACTCCTATGCAAAAAGATTAACAAAAACTAAACCTAAAGTTGGCCCACTGAAAATGCAACCACCAACAAATTAACATCTGACTCGCAAGAGATAGCAAACATCTTACAAAAGCAATACTGTTCAGTATTTACCACTCCCAAAACAGACTACAGTTTTCTGAATTCAAATGAGACAAAAGACTCCTCAACCCTTGAGCACATTACTTTCACAGAAGATGATTTCATCCAACAAATTGACACGTTATTCCAGCCAACTCGTCAGCCGGACCAGATGGCTTGCAAGCAAAATTTTTCAAAATGTGCAAGAAATCACTTTCTAAGCCACTTAAGATGATATGGCAAAACAACTTTGACAAAGGAATCACACCTGTAATTCTCAAAACAAGCCACATTACACCAATCTTCAAGAAAGGAGATCAAGGTCTACCAGAGAATTATCGACCTGTTGCCCTGACATCAATTACCACTAAAATATTCGAGAAAATAGTCAGAGAGAAATTGCAAACCCACCTTGAAGAAAACAACTTATACAATCCAACACAACACGGTTTCAGACCAGGGCGATCTTGCTTGAGTCAACTATTGGCTCATGTAGAAAGACTGATATCTCACCTACAAAACAATGAAAATGTTGATGTACTGTAATCTACCTTGACTTCAGCAAGGCCTTTGACAAGGTGGACCATCACATCTTGCTACACAAGCTAAAAATCAATGGAATCAAAGGACAACTATTGAACAGGATACAATCCTTCCTTACTGAGAGATACCAAAAAGTTTCCATAAACACGTTCCTATCAGATGAAGCGAAAGTTACAAGCGGAGTTCCACAAGGCTCAGTTCTGGGGCCCCCTCTTGTTTCTGGTAATGATTAGTGACATAAATGAAAAGATTAAACATTCCATCCTCTCATCTTTTGCTGACGACACAAGACTTATGAAGGCAATATCTTGCGCTGCAGATGTGAGTCTGCTTCAAGATGATCTAGACGTTGTCTATGACTGGACATCCATCAACAATATGGAGCTCAATGGAAAAAAGTTCGAATACATTGCACACGGAAAAAATGAACAACTGAAAGGACACTCAAATCAGATGTACAGCAGCCAATCGAAATAAAAAGTGCAGTGAAAGACCTGGGTATCCTACTCTCAAACAACCTGTCATATGAAATGCACATTCAAACGATCACTGACTGACAGAGTCAAGGGTATAAGTGCCTGGATATACAGAACCTTCAAGTCCAGAGATAAATCAGTAATGATCACTCTTTGGAAGACATTGGTACTTCAACATCTGGAATACTGCTCCCAGCTATGGTCTCCTACAAAGCGATCCCTGATGCAAGAACTGGAGTATCTACAAAAATCCTTTTTAAAAGGGATCCAACTTCCATCCAATTTGAATTATTGGGAGAAGCTCAAACACCTCAATATGTACAGTCTCGAGAGAAGACGCGAAAAATATCAAATTATATATACATGGTGTATAATCGAACAACTGGTGCCAAATTTTAACTATGGTGAAGGGGAAGGCGGTATTTATTCATATACAAACCAACGCCTGGGAAGAAAATGCCACCTCAAACCAACAAGAACACAACGAACAAGAACACTTAAGGAAGAGCTGCCTTTCAGACACCGGTCCAAGACTATTCAATGTGTTACCAAGGAAAATACGTGACATGACCAAATGTTCCAAAAACTCCTTCAAAAAACAACTTGATCAATTTCTGCAAGATGTTCCCGACCAGCCACTGCTCCCTGCCTATCTCCCTTACAGGATGGCTGACTCAAATTCAATTGTTGAAACACCGGACCCCACGGGTTGAGTGAGCAGAGAATTTGCTGAAACACATCAAAGGTAATCAAAGGTAGGTAATTTTCAATTTCGATTTGGTGAATGACCAAACCAAAATTATTATAATACCAAAATGTTTACTTCTCCTATTCTTCCCGGTGTCTTTCTTTAGAATATCTGTACTCTGTACTAAAAAATATAAAACTTAAAATTTAGTACAAAAGTACAAATCAAAAGATTATGAAATTTTGCCCGACAGGTATTGGTAATCCACAACTTTTGAAAACAAAAATTTTCAAGTTTTCTGATGACGTCAGCAAAAATTTGCAAAAATCTATTTTGGCTAAAAATGATGACGTAATTGTTTTTCAAAAAACTTTTTTTTGTGAATTGCTTCCTCTTAATTCTTGATATGCGTAAGTCAAGATGACGTCATATTTATTTATTTTAACGGAAGCACCCAAAAAAGCCGGTTTTTTACCTCAGTGTTTCCATTTTTAGTAACAGAGAGAGGTCAAATCCCGGCTTCTTTAGGGTGTTTCTGCTAGAAAAATGACTTACGCATATCAAGAATAGGATGCATTTAAGGTTAACAGGACAGCTGACAATTAGGCTAGGCTAGACTTACTTCTTTTCTCTTTCTTATTCCAACAATACTTGTAATGTTTACATAGTTGACATATAAAACACACATCTTTAGTTCAGGAATTTTATGTGAGCCTTAGATTTTCAAAGAATCCTTTCTGATAAGATGAATGCGCTTTACTTTCATTTTATTATATACTTCGTTTTAAACAAAATCACTGCAATTTTTTGATTGGGCAAAATAAAACAATGACAAGAAAGCCGTAGCAGCATAGTTCGAACAAAGGGATGACACCTTCCAAAAAAGTGAAGAAGGGGGGGGGGTCAGAAATTTTCACTAAAAAGGGGGGATAGCAAGGAGGGGGGGATCGTTTAAGAAGGGGGGGCTTAATATTGTAGATTATTTCCCAGCACTGTTATGAAATTTGGTCTGCATGAAAGGAAGTTCTTTATTTTCACTAAAAAGTGGTATATATTTGCCAAACTTAATTTGTCTTTACTGTTTCCCTTCCCTTTTTACCATAAAAAATTTAGCCCGAAATCCTTGGGGGATAGGTATTTTTAAAGGTTGGGAGGATGCCAAGAAGGGGGGGGGGGATCATTTAAGAAGGGGGGGTCAGACCCCTTTCCGCACTATGAGCAGCGTGAAGGCCCAGCTGACGTGACAATAACCAAATATCGTTTGTATCGGGTACCTTATAAGAACCAATGTTTGCGGAATGGTATTTTTGCAATTATAGGGTTTGAAAGAAAACATTGAGTCTTAGAATAGAAATCTTATTTGCACATTTTCAGCAGAGATTGAAATACTGTACGGAACATTCAAAAAGTTAAAAAATTGGCTGAATGAAAAAAAAAGAATGTTTTTGTTACTATAAATAAATTCACAAACTTAAAATATCAAATGTTGAACGTCAAAGTTCAGAAATATTGATTTAACACGTATAGCATCATGAAAAACATTCCAAACTTATTCAAATTTACACATGAGCTGCATTTTATTATCATTTAATGAATTACAACATAAGTTTACTTGAAAAAATTCTCTGTCAGGTTTGAAAAATCCAGCCACCGACCGTTTGTTTAGAGCAAGTGCGGCTAAATCCTGACAATGCGGATCTATTTTCCACTTCCTATCTCTCGATCTCCTTTTCTATTTTCTAGTTTCTGAGACTTAGTTTCTCATTTCTGACTGAGTTTTCATACCTGTCAATCATTTGTTCATCAATTTCGACCAGTCTAATTTTCGCACCGAGTGGGATTCGAACCACCACCAAAGAAAGACTTCGGATCCGGAAGCCAGCGCTCTATCCCTTGAGCCATCGCCGCATAGCAAAACCACGCAATTCATAACATTTTATACCAAAATGGCAAAATACGGGGGTAATGTTATTAATAATGTACCCCTTTTTTAACCTGACTGAAATTCGAGCCGTTACTAGCAACCCTGCGGGGCCCAAGGCGCCGAGTATGCACCCGGCACAGTGACAAGCCGTTACTAGAAACCCTGGCCCTACATCGAAGACGCCAAAAAATAAAAATTTAAAGTTTCCGCATTGTCAGGATTTAGCCGCATCTGTTTAGAGCGATAAATTCAAAATTAATCATTTTCACGGGTAGCATCATGAAAAACATTCCAAATTTATTCAAATTTACACATGAGCTGCATTTTAGTATCCTTTAATGAGTGACAACATAAGTTTACTTGGGAAAATTCTCTGTCAGGTTTGAAAAATCCAGCCACCGACCGTTTAGAGCGATAAATCCAAAATTAACCAGAATTAACCATTTTCACATCACGACGGGCAGTTAAGTCACACTAGGAAATAAGCTTTCAGAAAAAACAACATCAGTCATCTACAGGATACATTTTAACAACATAAGGATGAGAGTTACCTGAATCAAGTTCGCAAGACAATATTAATTAACCCTTTCCGGACGCACGGGCCACTGGGTGGCCCATGAATCGTGTTCCTATATGACGCACGGGCGGTGGCCCATATCTTTGTAAAAGATTTTAACTGTTTTCGCGCCAAAATACAATAACATGGTTTTGAATAATGATTTTGAGATAAATTTCCTGTAACCTGCAAAAAACCGCTTTTCATTATCTTGTTTACAACTAGAATTATAAATTTTCAATGTTTGTTGTAAATTTACTCAGGCTAAATCTGTAAGGGAAAAATTGTTCAAAAATTTGGACAAAAAATCACTTTACTCAGATTCTTGGAAAGCTTTTGACATGAAATTTTTTTTACCCGGCCAGTAATTCAATTCTCTAAATCATATTCAAAGTTCAAGGCGTAAAGCAAATGTCTTTTACTCTATTTCTTTATTCAAAGTCAAAAATTTTGCCTTTCCGAAAAAAAATCTGCCGATTTTTCGGTCACGTGACCAGGTGTCAGCCATATTTAAAATTTTTTTTTTGGTATTTCAAAACCCCTATTACATGTGAAAAAAACGAGGTATTACTCATCGTGATATCTTTTATCAATCACTTTCTATTGCAATTTTAGTGAAGCCAGTCAAAAATCAAATTTTTGTTTGCGTCATATAGCCGTGAAATCATGCGTCCGGAAAGGGTTAAAACTTGAAAGTTTGAAACAAAATAAATAAAATCTGCAGCAGCCAAAATCAACCATAACCAAAATTTGTCATTCAATTCCCGGGACGGAAAGAGTTATATCGGATCACCCAAAGTTACCTTCATTTTTTTATTTTTCATTTTTTTATTTTTTTATCCACGGATCGCTGATAGTCACCTTTCCGGGGGTTTTGTTGTTTGGAATTGATTAACTAACAGTTAGGTAGGGTCAGGGTTGCTAGTAACGGCTTGTCACTGTGCCGGGTGCATACTCGGCGCCTTGGGCCCCGCAGGGTTGCTAGTAACGGCTCGAATTTCAGTCAGGTCTAAAAGAGGAGTACTTTTACCCATATTATAATAACATTAACCACGGTTGACTGGCTAACACGAGCTAGCAAAAAAAAATGATATTTTTTTTAACAAACAAATAATCCTATCATAGGCGAAATATATATATTATATTCTAATTGAAGGCTGAGCTCACTTCCGAAGCATCAGTGTCATTTGAGCATGAAGAGACAATATAATTGTCTCGATACCATGGGTGTCTGGTTCCTCGGACACAGTATACCAGCGATTTCATGAGCGAGAGGTTGATCTTTCTCTTAACCCACGACGAAACAAGGCTGACATTAGTTTTTCTTTTGACACTCCCCAGAGGGTACTTATCAAAAGAAAGCGACCTAAATCGCGAAGGCTTAGAGTAATTATATTATTCTCACTTTTGATAATTGTCATGATTAGATCTAATAATGACACCTCCACTACGGAGAAACACTCGAATCTTAGTCACGAATCTTTCGATCTTGTAAACGATATGTCATCACTTTTTATACTGTCCAAAGGCAAACCTCTGCGGGTAAATCTCTTTCTTGTCCTTCTACTATCTGGAGATATTGAAACCAACCCAGGGCCCTCCACCACAAATAAAATGATCTGTGACCTTTGTGTCCGGACTATTGCAAGGAATACTAACCCAGTAGTATGTTCTGAGTGTCGAGGTCTCTTTCATAGGAGCTGCTCTGGTATCACTGTAACTGTTCATAAAAAGATTTTGCGAAATGAAAAATCCTATGCTTGTCAGAACTGTTATCTTAACGCTCTACCTTTTCCCGACGACGACTTTGTTGAAACCATCGAAGATGAAGAAGTACCTATTGAGTTGAATCTAAATGAAAACCTAAAGTTAACTCAAGAGGGTAGTCTGAATATTGCACACTTGAATATTAACGGTCTTCGTTCCAAGATAACCTTTCTCAAAATCTTTCTTCGACAACATAAATTTGATATTCTCTGCCTAAACGAAACCAAAATTGATTCATCAGTCGCAACTTCTGAAATCTCTATTCCCGGATATAAAACCTTTAGACAGGATAGAAGCTGTCATGAAGGGGGTGTCCTCATTTATGCTTCTGATCATCTAACTCCAAAGAAGCAAGCAAATATTTCCAACAAGGCTCTTGAAATTCTTTGGGTTGAGATAAAACGGAAAAAGGCTAAATCTATATATGTTTGTTCATTGTACCGTCCGCCAATCAAAGGTAATAATGTAGAGTTGGTAGAAAAATATAAGACATTTTTAATAACTTGCTTCAGTAAAATCCCAAAGAACTCGGAAGTTTTTATACTAGGAGATTTTAACTGTGACATGCTGCGGAGAAACCATCTCTCTTCTACCGTCCACGATCTATGTAAAGATAAATCGTTAGTTCAGCATGTCGAATCACCCACCAGGGTGACTCAAACTTCATCTACTTTGATTGATCTGATTCTGTCAAATAGTAAAGAGGCAACTGAGTGCCAAGTCATTGACATGGTTTA